>NC_042618.1:257041713-257343479 GCF_901001135.1 Rhinatrema bivittatum
GCAATTATATCTTTTTTGAGATGTGGCGACCAGAATTGTACACAGTATTCAAGGTGCGGTCTCACCATGGAGCGATACAGAGGCATTATGACATTTTCCGTTTTATTCATCATTCCTTTTCTAATAATTCCCAACATTCTGTTTGCTTTTTTGACTGCCGCAGCACACTGAACCGACGATTTCAATGTGTTATCCACTATGACACCTAGATCTCTTTCTTGGGTTGTAGCACCTAATATGGAACCCAACATCGTGTAATTATAGCATGGGTTATTTTTCCCTATATGCATCACCTTGCACTTTTCCACATTAAATTTCATCTGCCATTTGGATGCCCAATTTTCCAGTCTCACAAGGTCTTCCTGCAATTTATCACAATCTGCTTGTGATTTAACTACTCTGCACAATTTGTGTCATCTGCAAATTTGATTATCTCACTCGTCGTATTTCTTTCCAGATCATTTATAAATATATTGAACAGTAAGGGTCCCAATACAGATCCCTGAGGCACTCCACTGTCCACTCCCTTCCACTGAGAAAATTGCCCATTTAATCCTACTCTCTGTTTCCTGTCTTTTAGCCAGTTTGCAATCCACGAAAGGACATCGCCACCTATCCCATGACTTTTTACTTTTCCTAGAAGCCTCTCATGAGGAACTTTGTCAAACGCCTTCTGAAAATCCAAGTATACTATATCTACCGGTTCACCTTTATCCACATGTTTATTAACTCCTTCAAAAAAGTGAAGCAGATTTGTGAGGCAAGACTTGCCCTGGGTAAAGCCATGCTGACTTTGTTCCATTAAACCATGTCTTTCTATATGTTCTGTGATTTTGATGTTTAGAACACTTTCCACTATTTTTCCTGGCACTGAAGTCAGGCTAACCGGTCTGTAGTTTCCCGGATCGCCCCTGGAGCCCTTTTTAAATATTGGGGTTACATTTGCTATCCTCCAGTCTTCAGGTACAATGGATGATTTTAATGATAAGTTACAAATTTTTACTAATAGGTCTGAAATTTCATTTTTAGTTCCTTCAGAACTCTGGGGTGTATACCATCCGGTCCAGGTGATTACTACTCTTCAGTTTGTCAATCAGGCCTACCACATCTTCTAGGTTCACCGTGATTTGATTCAGTCCATCTGAATCATTACCCATGAAAACCTTCTCCATTACGGGTACCTCCCCAACATCCTCTTCAGTAAACACCGAAGCAAAGAAATCATTTAATCTTTCCGCGATGGCCTTATCTTCTCTAAGTGCCCCTTTAACCCCTCGATCATCTAACGGTCCAACTGACTCCCTCACAGGCTTTCTGCTTCGGATATATTTAAAAAAGTTTTTACTGTGAGTTTTTGCCTCTACAGCCAACTTCTTTTCAAATTCTCTCTTAGCCTGTCTTATCAATGTCTTACATTTAACTTGCCAATGTTTATGCTTTATCCTATTTTCTTCTGTTGGATCCTTCTTCCAATTTTTGAATGAAGATCTTTTGGCTAAAATAGCTTCTTTCACCTCCCCTTTTAACCATGCCGGTAATCGTTGTGCCTTCTTTCCACCTTTCTTAATGTGTGGAATACATCTGGACTGTGCTTCTAGAATGGTATTTTTTAACAATGACCACGCCTCTTGGACATTTTTTACTTTTGTAGCTGCTCCTTTCAGTTTTTTTCTAACAATTTTTCTCATTTTATCAAAGTTTCCCTTTTGAAAGTTTAGCACTTCTTTTTGAGCCGAACCACAGGGAGAGAAGAGGAAACTGTCTCTGAGAAGGCGAGCAAAATCTAATGCGTAACCGTGTTTTAGAATATTTAGGACCCACTGATCCGACGTGATCTTGACCCACTCCTCGTAGAAGAGTGCAATCCATCCCCCTATCTTGGGGACCGGGGAGTGGGTCCGTCTGGCTTCATTGAGTCGATTTTGAAGGCCCACCTTGGGCCGTCCCAAGCTTGTCTTCGTCCACGAAAGGAGCGCGACCAAGTCTGGGAACGCACAGAGGGCTGGCGCAGAGTTGACTGTCTCACAGGACGAGAGCGACGTTGACCACGATAGCGACTTTGAGAGGCGCTGAAGGATCTAGAAGACCGTGGTCTGTCTTCCGGCAGTTTATAAACTGAATTTTCTTCCAGTAATTTGATGATTTGGTCCAGATCGTCTCCAAATAGGAATTTGCCTTTGAAGGGCAGCGATCCCAGACGCAATTTGGAGGAGGCATCCGCCGACCAGTTGCGGAGCCAGAGAAATCGCCTAGCTGAAAACTGCAGAGACCATAGACCTGGCCAAGACTCGGATAATGTCATATAGAGCATCCGCCTCATATGCTATCACCGCCTCCAAGTGGTTGGCCTGCTGAGCCTCCTCCGGAGGCAGCTCCTGGGAGCTGAGTAGATGCTGTGCCCAACGAAGTCCTGCCCATTGCGCCGGAACTGCAAAAGGCCACTCTAATTCCGAGAGCGGACACCTCAAACACCCGTTTGAGATAAACTTTGAGCTTTCTGTCCTGTAGATCACGGAGTGCTGTGCCCCCAGTCACCGGGATGGTTGTCCTCTTAGTGACGGCCAAGACCACCGAGTCAACTCTGGGGGCCTGGAGGAGTTCCAGGAAATCATCTGGGAGTGGATAAAGACGTTCCATCGCTCTACCTACCCTAAAGCGAAGCCTCAGGGGAATCCCATTCCCTGGCCAAAAGCTGGAGCAGGGTAGGGTGGGTAGGAAAGGCTCTTGTTGGAGGCCGCAATCCCGCTAAAACCGGGTCCCCCTTCTTTCCTTGCGGGGTGGACACCGGAATGTCCGGCGGGGCATCAATGTCCAGCTCTTGAAGAATGAATGGTATGAGAGGGTCCAACTCGTCCCTGTGGAAAATCCTCAGTACTCTGGGATCGTCATCCTCTGCCGGAGCTGCTGGAAAAAAATCATCCAGGTCAAGATCCGTATTGGGATCTGTCCCTCCCACCGGTGGGTGCACCACTCGAATCCTGGAAGTGCCCGGGGGGGCCACTGCGCCTGATGTCCCATGCCCTGGGAAACCCCCACTGGAGAAGGGTCCGCAAGCCTTGGTATTTTGGGAGGAGAAGGGCCTGGTGCTGGTTCCTGTGGCTGGTTCAGTCGAGCCAGATAAGCGCTCTGCATCAAAAGAACAAAATCTGTGGTAAACGGTGTAGCACCCGCGGGGGCCGGAGTCGAGGGGTCCCCAGACGGAGGCAAAGTTCCCAGAGGTGGTACGGGAGTTAAAATCGGCGGTAGCGTGTCCAAATCGCCGTCCTGATCATCCCCTGACTATGAGGGGGCATCCGGCTCCTCACCTAAAATGGCCGCCGTGCCTTCTCTAAGAGGGAACGGGGCTGACTGCTGCCCCCCAGCACGCAAATGAGAGCGCGAAACTGTGCGCTTCGGCGACCTCGAGGGACCCTCCCCCGGGAGGCACCTCAAACACAGTCCCTCGCGGGAGAGCCTCGACCCGGGCTCCCCGCATGCACTACACCGGTATGATCGCGGCATTGGGAATGGGGGAAGGGCGCCACGTGGCAGAGAGTGGCGCTGAAAAATGGCGGGAAATTTGTCCGCTGCGACAGGGAGGCTTTGGCTACTATCCGACCAGGTAATAAAATCACGGTGACAACAGGGGTATGGCGCTTCCCTGAGTAAACTGACCCGAGGAAAGCGCCTCTCAGGGGCAGGGGTCGGATCGTGCCGGGCGGGGGGAGAGGCTGGACTACCAGCATGCACCCCAGAGAGGAGAGCCAGGAATTCGCCTGTAAATAAAATATACAGAAAACTTACCCCACATAAATGATAGGAAAGGGTAGAGATATAAAAAAGGGTTCAGACTGCAAGCCAGTTGTTGAGCGACAAAAGTCTCCCTTAAAAATAAATACAAAATTTCTCTCTTTTTTTTTTTTTTTTTTTAAACAATTATCCAACTTGATCCATCCAAACAAACACAAGACTAAATAAAGCAAAGTCAGTGAGGATAAAAGAATCTAATGGGGAACCAAAAGTTCCACACTCGCATCTGCTGGAGTCAGAAAGATACTGGGGTTTTTCCAGAGGGTGCACTGGTGTATAAGGGACCGCCCTCTGAAGTTTGTTCTGACTCCATCTGCTGGACTGGGGACATAACCCACTGTCTGGACTGATCCGGGTACGTACAGGGAAGGTGGAAATTACTCACCAAGCAACGAGAAAAGGAGGTTGCAATGGGAGACCTCTATGAGGGAACTTTTTTGTGAAGAAAGCTTCAAGTTTTTCCGTGAGGAAAAGTAGTGAGAAAATTCTCACAAGCTCCTGTGAGGCAAACTGCAGTGCGGAAAAAAAGAGACTGAAGGGAGACTCCTGTGGCTACAGGAATTATGGCATGCTGGGCATGCTCAGTGTGCTAGTCAAAAGTTCTAGAAACTTTGACAAAAAGGTTTTCCGTGATAGGGCTCCATCTGCTGATTCACCAATATTCATAGAGAACCCCTCTTTCATTCCTTTTCTCCCCTTTTTCTCTCAAAGACTCTGTGTATCAAAGTTTTAACACCAACAGTACCCTTATCAACACCTCTGCACTCACTATTCAATCTTTTCAGTTCATGGTAGACAGGTGGACTCTGTTCCAGGTCGAGATCCATATCTCCACAACTACCAACAAGCAGCTAGACAGGCATATTCACCGATGTACCCAACTCCCACTCTTCTGAGACTCTTCCACTTCTACCTCAAGCCCACACCTGTGGGATCTCCTGATCCTCCCCCATCTTCTAGGTCTCCCATTCCAGTCCTCTTGACTCCTTGGCTGTTTCCCCTTAAGGGAAAAACACCATATTCCTCAGGCATTTCTCCTTGAGAGAGAAAGCCCCTTCAGGGCCCTCTTACATGAGAGACTGTCCTGGGCAGAACCACTTGCTGAATAACTTCCCTTCAAACGACGTCCCGCCAAAATCCCATGCCACCCTTTTAATACTAAGGAAACACTCCCTCTACAGGATGTTGTTCCACTACCGTTTTAACGCAAAATCTCTCATGGCTACCTTTCCCATCCTTTCAAACTGACACAATTCAAATACACTGTGTAAACTTACCAGCATGAACGCCATCCAATATACCACACACTTCAATTTAACAGGAAAAGGCAGTTTCTACCATCCCACATTTTCATACTCCATAGCAGCATCCAGGGTAGTCTCCCCTACCATTAATTCTACATAGGAGTTTTCAAAGTGATGAGAAGGGCTCTTTGGTGGGATATCCATCACATTATGAAGAGAGAAGTTAAGTACATCACAGTTCTTTACCTTTAGATCCTCTGGCAAGCTGCTGTAGTCTATCTGAAGGTTCCCTTCTCTTTCATAAATATCAGCAGTAGCTTGAGTGCTTTCCAATTCAGGTCCCAACTAAAAAACAGATACATGATATTTTCTTTCAATAATGCACAATATCTATACTAACATACCAATTTTCCCAAGAAAAGATTTTTCACCTTCCCTTTGCTTACGATGTAGACAGCCAGATGCAGTAACCAATTTTCTAATAAAACACAAAATGGTTAAAAAAAATAAATAAAATAAAACACACAAAAACCTTTGAATAGATTATCCAGAGAAAAAGGGCACTCAACGGAAGCCTGCTCTCAATGGACCTGTGGCCTTCTTTAATCCTAACCAACTATGTAATTACTTGTTAATTTCTATGAGGTCGATATTAAAAAAAAAAGTGAGCACTTAAATTTAGATGCCTATTTTCATACACCTTAGGATCCTAAGTTGGCAGAAAATAGGCAACTAAAAATTTAGGTCTGCTATTCTCTCTCCTAACTTTAAATAGCTAATGCCCTGCAAAGTGGGCACAGGAACACAGGAACCAAATTCTACGGGTCAGCCAAGACTGGGGTTTGCTGCACCTTACAGAATGGGTAAGGGATGGGGCGAGAGTGTCTAAAGCAGAAGAGAGTACAGTATTCTAAGAAGAAACTGCCTTGTCAGCGGACTGACAATGTAGTGGAGGAAGGAAGTGCTGAAAAAATAATAAAGATGATACAAGGGCAAGAGCTTGGAGATTCCTGAAGGTGTCAGTGGTGAATAGAGGATGCTGTGGGGGAGGGTGGTTTAGTGTAAACACGATCAAATAATTGTCTGAGATAGGAAGAACTGAGATACAGAAGTTAGAGACAGCAGTTGGAATATAGGACTAGGTCACGGCAGTGGTCCTGCTTGTGAGTAGGGGTAACAGAGCAGAGTTGGAGATGAAATGAGGTTAAGGAGAGGAGTTTTGAAGTGTAAGAGTCAGAGGAGTCATCAACATGGAAGTTAAAGTCACCAAGAATAAGGGAAAGGGAAGCTAGGGCAAGGAAGTAGGAAAGCCAGGAATCAAATTTGGTGAGAAAGACGGAGGGGGATTTATCAGGGGGTTGATAAATGACAGTTGCCCGGAGAAGTAGTGGGGTGAATAAGTGCAAAGAGTGAGCTTCAAAGGAAGAAAAAGTGGGATTGAGGAAGTAAGAGGTTGAAACCCAAAGGAAGAGGAGAGCAGTCCAACACCACCACCACAGCCTACTGTGTGACATGTATGGGAGAAAAGATAACCTCCATGACAGAGAGCAACAACTGAAGCAGAGTCCTCAGGGGAAAAGAAAGTCTAAGTCAAGGCAAAGAGATGAAGAGTATGAGAGGTAAAGAAGTCATGAATATAGGCAAGCTTTTTGGAAATAGAGTGGGTAATCCACAAGAAGAAAAAGAAAGGAAGAGAAGAGAGAGGGAGAAGGGGAATAGTGATAACATTTGAGGGGTAAAGTGCATTTGGCAATGGCAGTACTACATTTGTTAGTGTCAAAAGAAACAAACAAAAAAAAAAAAACCTGGGATAACTTTCTAAGGGCTTCAATTCACCCCAAAATGAAGGCTAAAGCTCTCCCAGACTGTGTAGCTCTGGCTCACCTTTGTGGATATGTGGCCTGGGAAAAAATGCTGGCAGCACTACTGACTGGTTAAAATGGAAGTCCAATACTATCTTAGGCAGGAACTTAGAGCTTGTGCACCGAACTTTCCTACTGTGAACAACTTGGTATAAGGAGTGAAAGTCACAATGGTCTAGAGCTCACTGAGTCTGTGGGCCAAAGTGACTGCCACTAAAAATATGACCTTCCAAGTCAGGTACTTCAGTTCATAATAGTCTACAGGTTTAGAGGGAATTTTCATCAGCTGAGTCAATATTACTGAGTCAATATCACACTTCAAATAAGCAAGCCTCACATGAATTGGACAACTAAAGGCTGTACATAGATAAGTCTATTATCAACATGGTGGTGGCAAGTACCAATTGCACTGAGTTGACTCCTTAACTGAGTTGGTCTTATAACCTGTCCCCCCAAAAATATAGAAGGTAATCAAGCAGTTTTTGAGTGGAGCAGGAGAAAGGAACCAAGGGCCAAAAGAGAGGGGTGGTCTCCCCTCCCTTGTTCCAATCAGGCAGCCGAAGCGGGTGGAGGGGTGCCCTCTTCTAACATAGAAATGATGGCAGAAAAGGACCAAATGATCCATCCAAACTGCCCAGCAAGCTTATAGTAGTATCTGCCATGCCGTACAGGTCACCTTCTACTTATCAGTTTCCTAGACCATAAACGTCAGGGCCCTTTTGGTTGCTGTCTGAGTCCAATTCCCAGTTACCTCTTGCCGTTGAAGCAGAGAGCAATGTTGGAGTTGCATCAAAAGTATCAGGCTAATTAGTTAAGGGTAGCAACAGCTGCATCAGCAAGTTACCCCCATGCTTGTTTTCCCAGACTGCAAAAGTCAGGGTCTTTGTTGGTTGCTATCTGAACCTAAATCCCCTTTCCCCTCTGCTGCTGAAGCAGATAGCAATGATGGAATTGCATCAACAATAAGAAGGCTTATTCGTTAAGGGTAGTAACCACCTCAAAGGGGGTTAACAGCGATCGTACCCCATCACACACACCGGAGGGTGCCCCACTACAGGTCAATTGGGAAATTATGAGTATAACAACTATGGACATTAGTTCATTATACACCAATATTCCCCAGACCGGTGCGCTAGGTATAGTGGAAGACATTTTGACACAGCGAAGTCCACCTCAAAGAATCAAAACCAATTTTCTGTTGGAACTAGTGGAAATAGTATTATACAACAACTTTTTCTGGTTTGGACAGAATTGTCACCATCAATCCATGGTATTCCAATGGGCTCTCCACTAGCGCCGGTCGTGGCTAACCTATACGTTGCACATTTTGAGAAAGTTCATGTGGACACATCCCAATGGCGGAAATACATCAAGTGCTGGTATCGTTTTATTGACGATATCTTTTTCATTTGGGAAGGGCCGGACATCCAGTTGCAACAATTCTTGGTGAGGAGCAATACCGTTGATTTGAATCTGGAATTCACATCACAAATTTCCAAATATAACATTACTTTTCTGGACGTGGCAATTCGTGTGCAGGATGGGAGATTTTCAACCACAATTCATCGAAAACCTACAGATCGTAACAATTTATTAAGGTTCTCCAGTCATCATGCATACAGTTTTAAGATGGGGCTCCCGGTGAGTCAATACATTAGAGCTAAACGCAATTGTTCCACCGACGAAGATTTTGAAATTCAAGCCAACATTTTAGCTGGCAGATTTCTTGAACGAGGATATCCTCAGAAAGCCATTACACGAGCACACAGGAGAGCCAAATTCAGCGATCGACATGCTCTTCTCCAGTACAAACCAGAAAAGGAAGAGGCCCGTTTAACTTGTGTTTTATGGCAATCTACCGCAGTGGGTACCATCACAGCGGCCATCAAGCGTCACTGGCACGTTCTCTCTTTACACAATGTCTTCAAAGAGCCACCCATGTTTGCCATGGCTCGTGGCAGAAACATCAGAGATAAGACTGTACACGCACAAGTTGACACAATACCAGCAGTGCAGACAGTTGTAGGCCATCAACCGTGTGGTCATTGCAGCTGGTGTGCTCAAACTCTCACGGGAATATCATGGGAGGACCCTGTCTCCAAATATAAAGTATGGAGGAGACATAACACAGATTGTAATTCAAACAATGTTGTTTATGTGATTATTTGTCCGTGTCCGAAGATTTACATAGGTCGGACCACACGACCTATCAGAGTTAGGTTGGGTGAACATAAATCAAGGTTCACCATGTCCAAGATGACTGCCCCCATGGTACAACATCTTAAAGATCAGGGCCATACCATCACTGAATTAAAATGGACGATTTTAGAGCAAATCAAGCCCCCTTCCCGGGGCGGTGATATGGGAGCATTTCTCAACTACCGAGAAGCATTTTGGATTTATACACTAGTATCATCATTCCCTAAGGGTATGAATGATGAATTAAACTTAAACATCTTATTGTAACTAAATAAATTGGGCCTCTCTGCGGTTCAATTTATGGCCATTATTGGGGTTTAACATTTGCTCAGAAGGACGTGCAGTGCTACGATATTTTCCATCAGGTCCGCAGTTTTAATAGAACAAGTTAATTTTTTAGCGTATCAAGCTACCATTGCGGCTTAAAACAGTTCAGGAGGACGTTTAACGTTACGACAGGCTCTAACAGGTCCACGGTTCTAACAGAGCAAGTCGAAGAGCATTTTCCTGTCAGGTCGCACACTGCTATTGACGTCATCGGGGACCGTCCTGTCATTGTGAAGCAAATTAACTACTGTGAAGTCTAGAACGGTTGTTCCCAAATGGTTAACATGTTGATAGGTTCTTTACAACCTCGACCTTTTGGATTGGTTCCACAGGCATTTTCATTTGGATATTTAAACGGGACTAGTTTGAGTTTCAGGGCATTCATCCGTTGGCTTGGAGCGGAGAACAGCCAGTACAACGCGGCAAACAGGAAGCTCTAATATTTAGCAGATGTGAAGGACAACTTTTGCGAGGTCTGAATCCAACAAGGTTGGTTATATTTGACATCATATTCCCCTGAAGAAAGACTGTCGTCTGAAACACGAACTTGTTTGTGTCGGGATTGTACTTCAACATTTAAAAATAACCAACAGACTTGGGAAGTCGTTCATGCACCTGCTCTAAATTAATTAGTGGTTTGAAGACCACACCAGTTTTTCCCGTGAGTAAGGTAAATACCCAATACGCCACGGATGCCATTGAATATCATTGGGACTTTAACTTCAATTCATTAAAAAAATTAAAAAAAAATTGTTTTCTTTGGAGGTGGTGGTAGGTTGATGATTATAACCATTGTACATTGGTGCGGGGACACCTTCACTATATATGAAACCTTCCACTCCCCCCATAAATATATTTTTAGTCTTCTTAAAAACCTCTATTGAAAATTAAATAGCTCCACAGAGTGTAGGTTGATTGAGCATTTATTGAATTTACATATTTTTGCAGCGACAGAGCAGCCCTTGTTGCTCTTGATTTATTTTTTATTCTATTGGATCGCTGCTTACAGTGGTGGTTGTTTTTGAGATTTACTTGGGTTTGCCACTACTGTGGTGGGCAGAGCAATAGCTGCACTGGGTAACTGAGCATTCCTGGTGCTCTTCATCAATGCCTCGAGATGCCTGCTCCCATGCAGTCTTCTTTTTCTCAAGACTGCCGATACTCTCGCCCGATGTAATCATGAAAGACCTGAAAAGAAGTGTGCAATATCAGCCCATTGCTGCTGATGTTGAGTCAAAGCCATCGGCAAGCTAGAGAAAATGAAGACTGGGTCGAGGTAAGCAGGCTAGAAAAAGAGAGAGAGGGCAGTTCTAACCCATGGGACATAGTCTACCTACCCCAATCTAGGGCCTTTCCCTCATGGCTAAAGGCAAACTTACTCAACTTCAATTCATAGGTCTTTGGGCAGTCCTTCCTGGAAGCCAGAAGAACATAAGACACATCCTTAGAAATATTCAAGGTTTGTAGAGCTACCCTCTCAACATCCAGGCTGTGAGGGCCAGGGACTCAATGCTGGAATGGGGCAACAGTCCCTGATCTTGAGTGAGTTGAGGAATTCCCCAGTCTGACTAGATCCCGGATGGCCATCTTTGGCAGGGGTGGAAACCAAATCTGTCTTGGCAAAAAGGACATTGAGAATCATAGTTCCCTGGTCTCTTCTGAATTTCTCTTGGATTGTTGGAGTAGTACACTGCCACTTAATTGTCTATTCAAATGAGATTAACTTTGTTGGCCTACTGATCTCTGAAATCCATTAGAGTCTACCGAACTGTCCTTAGCTCTAACAAGTATATTTGAAGAAACATTTCCTGAGCTGACAAAAGGCACTAGGTGCACAGCCTCTTTACATGAGCTTCCCAACCCAGGTTGGTTGCATCCATGGTAATGACAATTTGCACTGGAAGAATTTGGAAGGGTTCACCTTTAACCAGTTTGTAATGGATCAGCCACTAGGACATGAGTCCTTTGGAGGCTGGGTGATTTGGATACTGTCCCAAAGATCCGGAGTGACTCTTCTCATATGAAGATGTGCCAAGGAACTAGCATGGATTGTTAATGCCATGAGACCCAACAACCTCAACATTTCGTATGCTGATGCTTGCTGACATTCTTATATATTCCGCTGTGGAAATCAATGTGATAATCTTTTCCTATAGGAAAATACTCATGCCTGGGTCATGTCTAGCAGAAACTCCTATAGATCCCAACTGAGATGGTAGGCTCAAATGGGACATGGAGAAATTGATGATGAACCCTTATAACTCCAGAACCTGGATAGTTTTGCTCATTTATTCTTTGGCACTGCCTAGAGAGCCAATCGTCCAGACAGGGGAATCCACACCCCAAAAAAAACTTTCATAGATGGGCTGCCACTACTGCCAAACATTTAGTAAAAACATGTTGAGATGAATGCCAGGCCGAAAGACAGTATGCTATATTAGTGATGGTGAATCTCTAATACGAATCAGATATTTTCTGTGACCCGGACATATCTTTATGTGGATATAAGCATCCTTTAGATCTAGAGAGTATAGCCAATCCCCTTTTTCAACAAAGGGAATCAGTGTACCTATGGAAACCATTTTGAAATGTTCTCTTTTCCTGAAATTCAAGAAACACATTAGAACTTGGTTTGAAATCTAAAATTAATTTGACAGGAGATGCACTGGTAATAATCAGTATAAGGTGAGAAATCAGTTTTAAATTGTTTTATATTATTGTGTTTTGTAATATGTATTAGTTGTAAGATAGGACTATTTTATACTTAGTATTAGTTAGACTATTTTATTAATACTATATTGTATGCATTTCAATCTGATTGTAAACTGCTCTGATTCTATTTACAGAAGGCAGTTTAAGAAGACATAAGATAATTTTCAGGAAGCTTTTCAATGTACTCAGGTCTAGGATGGGATGCAGTCCCTCCAATTTCTTTGAGATTAGGAAGTACTTTGAGTAAGATCCCCTACCTTCTTTTCCCTGGTGGAATGAGCTCAAACACATTGGCCTCTTTCGGATAATAGAAAGACTAGGGGGCACTCCATGAAGTTAGCATGTGGCACATTTAAAACTAATCGAAGAAAGCTCTTTTTTACTCAACGCACAATTAATCTCTGGAATTTGTTGCCAGAGAATGTGGCTAGTGCAGTTAGTATTGCTGTGTTTAAAAAAAGACTGGATAAGTTATTGGAGGAGAAGTTCATTACCTGCTATTAAGTTGACTTAGAAAATAGCCACTGCTATTACTAGCAACGGAAACATAGAATAGACTTAGTTTTTGGGTACTTGCCAGGTTCTTATGGCCTGGATTGGCCACTGTTGGAAACAGGTTGCTGGGCTTGATGGACCCTTGGTCTGACCCAGTATGGCATGTTCTTATGTTCTTAAGAGGGAGGAAAACTCCATTTGAGGGAATTCCTGATACTGAAACATCAATGATTTGGAGAAATGTTCAATAAATTTAATCTGCACATTCATATTATGCTGAGAACTCAAATGAACAAAGTTACTTTAGGTCAATGGTTTACATAAGACCTTAGACAAAGCATCATATAGTAGTCCCTAATCTGAATCACCACTTCCTTGAACTTCTCTCCATTGCAGGGCACTTATGCGAGCCTTTTCTGGACCTCCGGTCAGATGTCAGAGGCCCATAACAAGACAAATCTGCAGTGCCAATACCCACTGCTTAGACTCTCAATACTATCTCAAAAAACATCAAAGGTTGATTGGACCATGCGTTTTCCACCAGTGCTTAGAAGTCAGCACACTGCTTTTGAGGAAGCTGCTCTGTTGCTTCTTTTACTTTCTTCAGAATATCCCACATATACATATACTAGCTCATGAAGAGCTGATAGGGCACATAGCATAGCCTCTCAAAAGCTTTCCTCCTAAGTGAATCCAGGCTACATGAATACTCCCTTGGGAGCATAGAGGAATGGGTTCTGGACCTCTTGGCTTTCTTGTGAGTGGATTTGACCAGGACTAATTGGTGAGGTAGCTGCTGCTTCTTGAATCCTGGAGTCTTCTAAATATATCATGTTTGCCTTCTTATTCACTGGAACCACAGGGAGAATGCTCTCCCACATCCTCATCTGTACCACCTAAAGGATCTCATGGACTGTGACTGCCACAGTATTCTTAGGAGGTTTCATGAAATGGACAATGTCAAACATCTTTTTTCTGAAATCTTTCTCCTTCTGCAATATAAATGGAATGACATCCACCATTCTCTGGATAAAGCTAGCAAAGGAGAGGTCCTCTAAAGGAGACCTTTTCGTTTTCTGCAAAACTGAAGTTGACCTCGCCTGATCATATAAGTCCTCATATCCATAGCTTAATCCCCAGGAACATTTTGAGTTAAGAACATAAGAACTTGCCATGCTGGGTCAGACCAAGGGTCCATCAAGCCCAGCATCCTGTTTCCAACAGAAGCCAAACCAGGCCACAAGAACCTGGCAATTACCCAAACACTAAGAAGATCCCATGCTACTGATGCAATTAGTTCAAGTCCATTTGGTAAGTTGTGGGCATGGACCTGGATCTCATCCAGCTAGCAGACAATTGTCTGCATCTTGCGGAAGTTTCCTTCCCAAATGGGCTGGAAATCACCACTGGTATGATGGTAACCAATGTCTATTCTCCATTGGAACCAGTATTGATGCTGTTCCACTAGGAGGCAGCAGAGATATCAGAACTGGCTGTATAAGCATCTGCAGGGAAACTGCTGCTCTATATCTTTTTGTCAAAGAACTCCTGGATTTTCCTGTCTAGCTCCTCCTCAAAGACTGTTGATGCCAATATGGTCTGGGAGGCACGAGGAGAAGCCATGTCTTCCTGGGATACTTGAAGTGTATCTGTGGCTGCCATATGGAGCCTAGGAGACAGATGCAATTCCTACGATTACACAAAGGTTCATTATCTCCTTAACATAGGAATGCTTTGGGGACTTCAAGGCTAATGCCAGAATGTCACCTTATCCAGTATTGCACACTGATGAAGACCGATGTCGATGATTCTTGACATTCACTGGAGCACTGTGATGCCAGAACCAAAGAGGCTGAACTCTTCGCTCTCTTCATGTGGAGATCATGATCTTGCCGCCCAGATCTTT
Source organism: Rhinatrema bivittatum (assembly GCF_901001135.1). Taxonomy (NCBI): domain Eukaryota; kingdom Metazoa; phylum Chordata; class Amphibia; order Gymnophiona; family Rhinatrematidae; genus Rhinatrema; species Rhinatrema bivittatum. The sequence continues at coordinate 257,056,248 of NC_042618.1, forward strand.
CTGGTGCTTGATGCTGAGGGAGAGCATTGCCCTCTCGATGTCACCATCAGTAGCCTATTCAGCTTTGGGGTCTTTGATGTCAATGCCTATAGCAATGGGCTAGACGTATGAATCCCAAAGAGCTTTGCCACGAGATCAAGTACAGTTGCGCAGAAGGGGTATATCTGAATTTGTGCAGAATGGTATACTACACTCACTCAGCAAAGCATCCTCAAAGTGGGAGAACTGAGAGGAGAGGATCACCTTGCTGGTGGATGAAAGGAATCAGTAAGTTTTGCTTGGGAATTTTTTTTTTTTTTTTAAGTATTGGGGCGAAGTAATCTATTGGTGTATATTATTTAATGTGTTTGTGCTTTTAATAGTCAGTAAGGCAGTGAATAAACAAAAGTTAGAATAAGATGGGAGAATTAGAATATATAGCAGTGAATGATGACATAGACTTAATTGGCATCTCAGAGACATGGTGGAAGGAGGATAACCAATGAGAGTGCTATACGGGGGTACAAATTATATCGCAATGACAGAGAGGAGCATAAGGGAGGCTGTGTGGCACTTTATGTTTGGATGGCATACAGTCCAACAGGATAAACATCCTTGTTGTGTCCGTTGCTGCCCAACGTCTCCACTCCGCCCACCTTACCTCATTGGCGACTCCCTTCGGGGTTGATGGAAGGCTAGCTGCTGCGGTGTCTCCATGCCGTCCTCCTCCGGCTTCCCCGGACTGGCTCGACGCTGCAAGCCGCCATGTTGACCAGATGCCTAGGGGCGGGCGGGCGCGCGCGGCCCGACTGATATACCAGTGTTGGCGCAAAACTCAGGGGCATCCCCGTGAGATGACGTCACCAGCTCCAGATATTTAAGGTCTCAGTTTTAGCTAACAAGACGAGTTAGCAAGGGATTGGTTACCTAGCTTCCTCCTGGTCGCTGCGGATGGGCTTCGCTCTCCGCAACCCTAGCTACTCTGCCTCCTCGGACTTCACTAGAGGTACCCGCTCCTCGGGGGCCTCGCTCTCTCTTTTTCTTTGCAGGTCGCAGTCCGGAACCGGTACTCGCTCCTCGAGGGCCCACGTCCCGGACTTACTCCTGAATACCACTTCTGGGCTGCCTTAAGAGACTATTGTGTGAGTGTTACCATCTAGGACTTGTTCCAGAATTCTGCATATACTGCCTACTCACTGTCTTAGTTTCTCTACTGCTTAGCCACCCTGGGATCGCTGTTCCAATACCTGAGGGACTACAGCCCAGCGGGGCGCTTCCAGCTCACTACTGCCACCTCTGGTGGTTTACCATATTGTCTAATAAAAGAACTAGTGTGTGTCTGTCTCCTACACTAAGCCTGACCAGTGGTCCCTCTCGGGATTTCCCCCGAGGGCGTGGTCACCTGCCACTGGTCCAAGGATCCACCCAAAACTACTCTAAATAACTATAGATTGCTAAATACCAGCTTTAACAACAGTGCTTTCTGACAATCCTGCATGAGACTAAAGGCATAATCAAATCTTTATAGGTAGAAATCCCTTGTGTGTTGGGGAAGAGTATAGTGATAGGAGTATACTACCGTCTCCCTGGCTAAGATGGTGAGACAGTGAAATGCTAAGAGAATTTAAGGAAGCTAACCAAATTGGTAGTGCCGTAATAATGGGAGATTTCAATTATTGTAAAATAATGATAGTGCAGACAAATATATAATCCTGACGAGGAACTTCAAAGACCATGTAAAATATAAAGTGTTTTATTCTTTCAATACGGCAACTCCACAATATTATGCAAGCAGCAACTTAATGGCGTCCCCCGACACGGACCCGTGTTTCGCCGCGGGCTGCATCGGGGGGGATCACCACTTCAGGCATTCACACAAAGAGCTGTAACATGAAAAATAAACAAGTGTCAGGAGAAAGAAGGACTTACAACCGACCATAATCCATTAAACAGAACGTCACATACCTGTTTACAGCATTTAGAGATAAGCGGGAGCGCAATGACCTTACAAAGTGACAGGTATTTAAAGATGCCAGTTGGCGCCAAAACACCGGGAAAGGCAGCCACGTGAGTCAAAGGACTCCATTCATTGGCTGCCGTTCCTGTGAGGCACCTAAGCAGTACCTAGACCAGCCTATCCTGCTAGTCAAGGATCTTCAAGTAAATAAAAACCATTCAATCTCGCGATTTAAGCCTTTCGGAGATACTGTATCTAGAGTAAAGATCCACCGTTGTTCGATCCTGCCGAGTATCTCAATGTGTGTAACCCCAATCTGCAATTTAACTTTTGTATACATCGTTCTCAGATTGCATTCTTAGATGTGCTGGTATCAGCTGAGGACCTCCGTTTTGTGACCACCATTTTCCGCAAAACCACGGACCGCAATACTCTATTGTCTTTTCAAAGCTGCCATCCGAGTACACTGCGCAAGAACATCCCGACAGGCCAGTTTTTTAGGCTGCGCAGACTATGCACTACCCATCAGGAGTTTCTAGTTAAAGCCCAAGAGATGTCGGCTCGGTTCGTGTCCAGAGGCTACCCTAGAACTGTCATCAAAAAAGCGATGAAACGCGCTCTATATACCAACAGGGAGTTGTTATTTACCCCTTCACAACACGTTGATTCATCAGTGACTAATTTTATTTTACCCTTCTCTACTCTGAGCCGGCCTATCACTCATTTGATCCGGAGACACTGGGAGGCTTTATCCTTGAATACGCTGTTTTCTGATCCTCTGAGGTTTACTTTCCGGCGTGGAAAAAACCTCCGTGATAAATTGATTCACGCAGATCTTCCAGTGCCTCCGGCTCTTATCAGTGAGCCTGGCCATTATCCTTGTGGACATTGTACTGTGTGTATGTATACTAAAATGACTACCAGTGTGAGGCATCCGTCCACGGGTAGACAGTTCCAACTCCGTTTCCACTCTGACTGTACCACATCCGGGGTAGTCTATATGCTTTCCTGCCCCTGCCCCTTAGTGTATGTTGGAAAAACTGCACGGATGGTTAAAACCCGGATCATAGAGCATTGCTCTAATATCCGTTTGCAACGCGAAAAAGAACCCCTAGTTGATCACTGGCTTAAAAAATCACACACACTTTCAGATCTCTCATTCTGTGTTATTGAAGTTGTTCCACGTCCTGCTCGGGGGGGTAATTATCCTGAGATACTCGGCAGGATCGAACAACGGTGGATCTTTACTCTAGATACAGTATCTCCGAAAGGCTTAAATCGCGAGATTGAATGGTTTTTATTTACTTGAAGATCCTTGACTAGCAGGATAGGCTGGTCTAGGTACTGCTTAGGTGCCTCACAGGAACGGCAGCCAATGAATGGAGTCCTTTGACTCACGTGGCTGCCTTTCCCGGTGTTTTGGCGCCAACTGGCATCTTTAAATACCTGTCACTTTGTAAGGTCATTGCGCTCCCGCTTATCTCTAAATGCTGTAAACAGGTATGTGACGTTCTGTTTAATGGATTATGGTCGGTTGTAAGTCCTTCTTTCTCCTGACACTTGTTTATTTTTCATGTTACAGCTCTTTGTGTGAATGCCTGAAGTGGTGATCCCCCCCGATGCAGCCCGCGGCGAAACACGGGTCCGTGTCGGGGGACGCCATTAAGTTGCTGCTTGCATAATATTGTGGAGTTGCCGTATTGAAAGAATAAAACACTTTATATTTTACATGGTCTTTGAAGTTCCTCGTCAGGATTATATATTTGTCTGCACTATCATTATTTTACGATATTGCTTCAGGTGCAGCAATTGCTCATTGTGGTTTGCTGGTCTTGGATTACCTTTGGTCCTTGGGCTTTAAATGGCAGCCGACGACCAGACTTTCAGTTACTCAGAAGCAGACTTAAATGCAGTACTCTCTGACCAGCCTTTCTTTGATGATCCTCCTCCTGCGGGTTTACCCCAGGTGTCTTGGGCTGACGCCATAGACATCCAAAAACGCCTCACCCGGGCAGAACTTCATGCTGCAACTCTTATAGAGTATTGCAGAGTCCGTCGGATCCCGCGCGGCCTTCGAGTGCAAAAAGAACCACGTTTACATATGGACAATAGCACCTTCATTACCCGATGGAATCAGATACTGAATAAGTGCTCTTTAGATTTAATGGTACTGATTATTGAAACCACCAAGACTCTTCAAGTCACTCTTCAGGAAGACTTAAATAAACATTTGGACATCATTAAACACTCGGTATCTATTGAGTCATTTGACCAGGAGCACTCAGAATTCCAGACCCAGCTCTCTAAGTTTCGTGCTGAACTCAAAACGGTAAAATACCAGAAATTCATCCGTGACGAGACCGATTACAAGTCTGGTTTCGTCTACAAATGGATGGCCAAGCCCCGTCTGCAGTCTGCACCGCGAGTCACGTTTGCCCACGATTCATCTGGCGAGTCCTCTGGCGAAGATGTATATCCCCCCCGGGCAAGGCAGGAGCCCGCCTCTGCAGTACCTTCCTCTTCTGCTGCCTCATCTCGCTATGCTTCGATTGCAGCTTCTTTTTTAGATTCCGGCCAACATCCTCCAGATCCCGGACCATCATCCAAGACCCCTCGTTCCATTTGCACCGATTTATCCGGTTGCTAAAGATTAAATCGTTCTTTGGAGACACCGCTCCTGGTACTGATATTTCATTAGTTCGGCCCAGATCCCGGTGGGTCCCACCGGGCCCCGCGGATCCTTTGATTTCGGCATTTGAACGCCTAGTGGATAAAGATTTAACTCAGTTGGTGAGCAGTCAGCACTATACCAAATTTAACCTGTCTAAACCTGAATTCCAGGCGGTGCTGTCTCTCCAGAATGATTTATCTATAGTTATCAAACCGGCTGACAAGGGTGGTGGGATCGTAGTGCAGGATAAATCATGTTATCTATCAGAGGTGATGAGGCAACTCAGTGACACTGCCTTCTACCTTCCGTTATCAGATGATCCATCACCACAGTTACATCAGCAGATCAAACAGGTGGTTGAAGAGGCAGTAGATCGCCATTGTTTAACATCTAGGGAGGCTAAATTCCTTACCCCCGCACATTGCATTACCCCGGTTTTTTATACCCTTCCGAAAGTACATAAAAGCCTACAGAATCCCCCAGGCCGCCCTATTGTGGCAGGGATCGGTTCTATTTTAGAACCCCTGTCCCAATTCGTAGACCTGTTTCTTAAACCTTTTATACCAAATATCAAATCATTTGTTAGGGATTCTTCGCACTTTATTACTTTATTAGACCAAACTCCGGTTCCCCAAGAACCGTTTCTCTTTGTGACACTTGACATTGTCTCCCTCTATACTAGCATTCCCCAATCAGATGCCTTACGGGTCATTGAACAGGTGTTGAACTCCCGGATTGGTCCTCAACGGATTCCAACCTCTTTTCTGATGTCTTTAGCAACATTGGCACTTACTAAGAATTTTTTTCGGTTCAATCATTCATTCTACCAGCAAATTAAAGGCACAGCCATGGGGGCCACCATGGCCCCTAGTCTGGCCTGCCTCTATGTGGCAGAATTTGAGAATCTTTTTGTGTACGATGTTGACAGCTTTCAAAATGTCCCACTATGGCTTCGCTATATCGATGACATTTTTCTGCTGTGGGTTGGTACAGAGGTTCAATTTTTTATGTTCATTGACTATCTCAATGTGTGTAACCCCAATCTGCAATTTAACTTTTGTATACATCGTTCTCAGATTGCATTCTTAGATGTGCTGGTATCAGCTGAGGACCTCCGTTTTGTGACCACCATTTTCCGCAAAACCACGGACCGCAATACTCTATTGTCTTTTCAAAGCTGCCATCCGAGTACACTGCGCAAGAACATCCCGACAGGCCAGTTTTTTAGGCTGCGCAGACTATGCACTACCCATCAGGAGTTTCTAGTTAAAGCCCAAGAGATGTCGGCTCGGTTCGTGTCCAGAGGCTACCCTAGAACTGTCATCAAAAAAGCGATGAAACGCGCTCTATATACCAACAGGGAGTTGTTATTTACCCCTTCACAACACGTTGATTCATCAGTGACTAATTTTATTTTACCCTTCTCTACTCTGAGCCGGCCTATCACTCATTTGATCCGGAGACACTGGGAGGCTTTATCCTTGAATACGCTGTTTTCTGATCCTCTGAGGTTTACTTTCCGGCGTGGAAAAAACCTCCGTGATAAATTGATTCACGCAGATCTTCCAGTGCCTCCGGCTCTTATCAGTGAGCCTGGCCATTATCCTTGTGGACATTGTACTGTGTGTATGTATACTAAAATGACTACCAGTGTGAGGCATCCGTCCACGGGTAGACAGTTCCAACTCCGTTTCCACTCTGACTGTACCACATCCGGGGTAGTCTATATGCTTTCCTGCCCCTGCCCCTTAGTGTATGTTGGAAAAACTGCACGGATGGTTAAAACCCGGATCATAGAGCATTGCTCTAATATCCGTTTGCAACGCGAAAAAGAACCCCTAGTTGATCACTGGCTTAAAAAATCACACACACTTTCAGATCTCTCATTCTGTGTTATTGAAGTTGTTCCACGTCCTGCTCGGGGGGGTAATTATCCTGAGATACTCGGCAGGATCGAACAACGGTGGATCTTTACTCTAGATACAGTATCTCCGAAAGGCTTAAATCGCGAGATTGAATGGTTTTTATTTACTTGAAGATCCTTGACTAGCAGGATAGGCTGGTCTAGGTACTGCTTAGGTGCCTCACAGGAACGGCAGCCAATGAATGGAGTCCTTTGACTCACGTGGCTGCCTTTCCCGGTGTTTTGGCGCCAACTGGCATCTTTAAATACCTGTCACTTTGTAAGGTCATTGCGCTCCCGCTTATCTCTAAATGCTGTAAACAGGTATGTGACGTTCTGTTTAATGGATTATGGTCGGTTGTAAGTCCTTCTTTCTCCTGACACTTGTTTATTTTTCATGTTACAGCTCTTTGTGTGAATGCCTGAAGTGGTGATCCCCCCCGATGCAGCCCGCGGCGAAACACGGGTCCGTGTCGGGGGACGCCATTAAGTTGCTGCTTGCATAATATTGTGGAGTTGCCGTATTGAAAGAATAAAACACTTTATATTTTACATGGTCTTTGAAGTTCCTCGTCAGGATTATATATTTGTCTGCACTATCATTATTTTACGATATTGCTTCAGGTGCAGCAATTGCTCATTGAGATTTCAATTATTCCAATATTGACTGGGTAAACGTATCATTGGGACATGCTAGAGAGATAAAGTTCTTGGATAGAATAAACGACAGTTTTATGGAGCAATTGGTTCAGAAACAGACGAGAAAGATAACGGTGGTGGGGCCCACTTGGCAATAGTGATCATAATATGATCAAATTTGAATTAATGACTGGAAGGGGGACAGTAAGCAAATCCACCGCTCTTATGCTAAACTTTCAAAAGGGAAACTTTGATAAAATCAGAAAAATAGATAGACAAAACCTGAAAGGAGCAGCTACAAAGGTAAAAAGTGTGCAAGAGGCATGGTCATTGTTAAAAAATACCATCCTAGAAGCACAGTCCAGATGTATTCCACACATTAAGAAAGGTGGAAGGAAGGCTAACGATTACCGGCATGGTTAACCGGTGAGGTGAAAGAAGCTATTTTAGTCAAAAGATTTCATTCAAAAATTGGAAGAAGGATCCATCAAAAGAAAATAGGATAAAGCATAAGCATTGGCAAGTTAAATGTAAGACATTGATAAGATAGGCTAAGAGAGAATTTGAAAAGTTGGCCATAGAGGCAAAAACTCACAGTAAACTTTTTAAAATATATCCGAAGCAGAAAGCCTGTGAGGGAGTCAGTTTGACCATTAGATGATCGAGGGGTTAAAGGGGCACTTAAAGAAGATAAGGCCATCGCAGAAAGATTAAACAATTTCTTTGCTTTGGTGTTTACTGAAGAGGATGTTGGGGAGATACCCGTTCCGGAAAAGGTTTTCACGGGTAATGATTCAGATGGACTGAACCAAATCACGGTACACCTAGAAGATGTGGTTGGCCTGACTGACCAACTGAAGAGTAGTAAATCACCTGGACCAGATGGTACACACCCCAGGGTTCTGAAGGAACTAAAAAATGAAATTTCAGACCTATTAGTAAAAATTTGTAACCTATCATTAAAATCATTCATTCTACCTGAAGACCGGAGGGTGGCTAATGTAACCCCAATATTTAAAAAGGGCTCCATGGGTGATCCGGGAAACTACAGACCAGTTAGCCTGACTTCAGTGCCAGGAAAAATAGTGCAAAGTGTTCTAAAGATAAAAATCATAGAACATATAGAAAGGCATGGTTTAATGGAACAAAGTCAGCATGGCTTTACCCAAGGCAAGTTTTGCCTCACAAATCCGCTTCACTTTTTTTAAGGGGTTAAAAAACATTTATTTATTTATTTATTTAACATTTTTCTATACCGAACTTCATGACAAGCTTCATATCAGGCCGGTTTACATCAAACTTAGGGGTTAACTTAACAGAACCATATAACAAGAAGGCCGAGGCGCAGATACAAATAACATGGAGAATAAAACTTGGGGGCTAGAATAGCCAGGAAACAAAGGACAGGAAGAACTGGAGAATTAACACGAATGAATATACAATGGCTGGGTCAGACATGTAGATAAAGGTGAACCAGTAGATCTAGTGTATTTGGATTTTCAGAAGGCATTTGACAAAGTTCCTCATGAGAGGCTTCTAGGAAAAGTAAAAAGTCATGGGATAGGTTAAGATGTCCTTTTGTGGTCCTTTTGTGGTTAAAAGACAGGAAACAGAGAGTAGGATTAAATGGACAATTTTCTCAGTGGAGGGGGGTGGGCAGTGGAGTGCATCAGGGATCTGTACTGGGACCCGTACTTTTCAGTATATTTATAAATGATCTGGAAAGGAATACGACGAGTGAGGTAATCAAATTTGCAGATGATACAACATTTTTCAGAGTAGTTAAATCACCAGCGGATTGTGATAAATTGCAGGAGGACCTTGTGAGGCTGGAAAATTGGGCATCCAAACGGCAGATGAAATTTAATGTGGATAAGTGCAAGGTGATGCATATAGGGGGAAAGAACCCATGCTATAGTTACATGATGTTAGGTTCCATATTAGGAGCTACCACCCATGAAAGAGATTTAGGTATCATAGTAGATAATACATTGAAATTGTCGGCTCAGTGTGCTGCAGCTGTTATGAATTCTACTGCCCGCGGTTTCCCCCCGCGAGCAGACTTACTCACCGTGTGTGCTGTCTTCCCCCGACGCGGCAGGACGCCGCCGTCGGGTCTTCTGTGCGGCTGGAGCCGCGGTCTTGTTTGCCCCACACGGCCCGGAGGCCGCCCTGGATCCTCATCTCTTCCGCGGCTGGAACCGCGGCCTTTCTCCTTGGGGCTGGGACCGCCCCCAACGCTACTCCCTCCATCGCAGCGCTAGGCCGCAAGCCCCAGTTCCATCGGGCAGCTGAAGCCGCCCCCGGGGCTCCCCGCAGCAGCTGGAGCCGCTGCCGATGTCGGGGCCTGCTCCTCAGACTCTGTCTGCGTCTCTGCGTGTTGACGTCGGTGCAGGCTGCTGTCCGCGGTCCTGCACAGCTTCCTGCTCTCTCCTTAGGCGCCGGCGTGTGCCTCTCTTCTTTATTTAAAGGGCCAGGCACAGGAAGTGTGCTGGCCCAACCTTGGGACTAATTTCCTGTACCAGCCCTATAAAGGGCTACTTCGTTAGTCTGTTCCTCGCCTTGCATCATCGTGAGTTCTCTCTGGAGGCTCCTGCCTGCCAAAGTCTTGTAAGGTTTTCTGTCTTCATGGAGCTCCTCGACTCGTCTGCTTCGTACCACGTTTCCATGTTTTGATGTTCCGCCTGAGGTCCCAGTCCATGTTTGATGTCTCGTCATGATCGTCTTCCTCTATGTCCTGATGTGTCTTCCTGCCAGGATCTGGTGCTTCCCTGCATCTTCGTCTGGTGCTCCTAAGCCTTCCGTTCCTGCAGAGCCGTGGTTCTCGGATGGAGTATTCCCGAGATTGGTGTGGTCTGCAGGTGGGATTGGTCCCTGCGCTCCGGAGCCTCCATTACCGCCAGCCTTAGAGGGAGCTTCGGGTGACACCGGCTTCGTCACTGGAGTCCCTCTCTGCCTGGACCTTTCCTGCGCTGTCCCGTTCTCCTTGTGGTCTGTGACCAGCCTGCTAGTGCTGTGTAGGGCGCGCAGTGGGACAGGGTGGTCCGCGACTCAGTCCCGAGGGTGACCTGAGTAGGGCACCCTGAGAGACAGTGCCAATGTCCATGCCTTGTGTCTTGCCTGTTTGGATGTCAAGTCCTTTGTCATGCCCGTGATGCCGTCGCATCAGCCAAGTGTCTTCGTCATGGATGTTGTCGCATCAACCCAGTGTCTTCGTCATGGATGCCGTCGCATCAACCCAGTTGTTGTCAAGTGTCTTCGTCAAGGATGCCGTTACATCAACTAAGTGTTTTGTTAGCGATGCCGTCGCATCGACCATAGTCCTGTCTTCATGTCAAGGCCTCCGTCTGCCCTCAACCTCACGCCAGGCCTGCTGCTCCATGCTGCTCGCAGCAGGTCCGAAAGGGCTCGGAATGGTCGGAGGACCATTCAACTTCCAAACATCCTTGGATGTTGGCCTTGGGAGCTTGCAGGCCTGGCAGAGGGTCAGCCTGTCAGCCATGTGGAGCCACCGTCAACCCTCGGCTCGGCGCGGAAGGTCTGGGCCCGGGCTTTCGAGGCCAAAGGGCACAGAAACCACCATAGTATAACAGCAGCAATCAAAAAAGCAAATAGAATGTTAAGAATTATTCGGAAGGGAATGGTGAATAAAACGGAAAATGTCATAATGCCTCTGTATCGCTCCATGGTAAGACCACACCTTGAGAACTGTGTACAATTCTGGTCACCGCATCTCAAAAAAAGATATAGTTGCGATGGAGAAGGTACAGAGAAGGGTGACCAAAATGATAAAGGGGATGGAACAGCTCCCCTATGAGGAAAGACTAAAGAGGTTAGGACTGTTCAGCTTGGAGAAGAGTCGGCTGAGGGGAGCTATGATACAGGTGCTTAAAATCATAAGAGGTCTAGAACGGGTAAATGGGAATCGGTTATTTACTCTTTCGGATAATAGAAGGACTAGGGGGCACTCCATGAAGTTAGCTTGTAACACATTTAAAACTAATCAGAGAAAGTTCTTTTTCACTCAAGGCACATTTAAAATCTGGAATTTGTTGCCAGGGGATGTGGTTAGTGCAGTTAGTGTAGATGAGTTTAAAAAAGGTTTGGATAAGTTCTTGTAGAAGTCCATTACCTGCTATTAATCAAGTTGTCTGCCACCTCCTCAGACCCTCAGTCTGCTGGCAAAAAGCCATCACAGCAAAGCTTGAGTCGCCCCTTTTACCACCCAAGGAAGTATTATACTCTAGCTAGAAGGGTAAGGACGCAACGTTCAGCAGCTAGCCCACGAATGAGGCAACTGTGCCCCCCACCAGCCTCGCAGCAGAACCCCAATATGGGGTTTTGACTGGCTGCAAGGTAGCTTGAGCCAGTAATCCGTACCTTCCACCTTTCTTAATGTGTGGAATACATCTGGACTGTGCTTCTAGGATGGTATTTTTTTTTTTAACAATGTCCACACCTCTTGCACACTTTTTACACTTTGTAGCTGCTCCTTTCAGTGTTTTTCTAACTATTTCTCTCATTTTATCAAAGTTTCCCTTTTGAAAGTTTAGCATTAGATCCGTGGATTTGCTTACTGTTACCCTTCCAGTCATTAATTCAAATTTGATCATATTATGATCACTATAGCCAAGCGGCGCCACCACCATTACCGCTCTCACCAAATCCTGTGCTCCACTGAGAATTAAATCTAAAATTGCTCCCTCTTTCGTCGGTTCCTGAAACAATTGCTCCATAAAACTGTCATTTATTCCATTCAGGAATTTTATCTCTCTATCATGTCCCGATGATACATTTACCCATTCAATATTGGGGTAACTGAAATCTAGAACCAAAAGTATATCAGAGCAAACTGCACTTTAAATAATCTCACATCAGACAAAAAGTGCAGGTAGAGGGTCAATCCTGACAAAAGACTCCAAATAGATTTCAAAGTTAATAAGGATTTTTATTCATTTATGAGGCAACTCCACTGATTCAAATCCCAAGCAATACTTTACGGCATCCCCCGACACAGTCCCGTGTTTCGCCTAGGGCTGCATCGGGAGGGTAGCGCCAACAGGATTTCTCAATAGGAAAGCTAAAACAAATTAAACAAAACGTCAGGATGCTATATAGGACTTACGCCGACTAAAAATACAAACAATGATGATTCACCATAACTCTTACCTGACAGCTTGATTTTCTGAATTCTGACAGGGAGCGCACTAACCCTAAACGCTGTCAGGTATTTCAAGAATAGCGGTGGCGCCAAAATCACAGGTGAACCAATGACGTGGGTAAATTGTCCCCGTTCATTGGTTCCCGTTCCTGTGAGGTGCCCTAGCAGCATAGTATGTGACCAGTGCTTACTGTGAGATATCTTATGTGAACAGAAACTATTCTATCTCCCGATTAAGTCCCTTGGGGGTTACTGAATCTAAAGTAAATATCCACCGCTGTTCAATACGTCCTAGCTGTTCTGCATAACAGCCCCCTCGGGCAGGACGTGGGAACACTTCAATAACACTGAACTTGAGGTCAGCGAGGTTATGAGATTTGTTTACCCAGTGCTCTACCAAGGGTTCGTTCTCTCTTGCGTGCCGGATGTTAGAGCAATGCTCAATAATACGTGTTTTAACCATTCTCGTGGTTTTACCTACGTATATTAAGGGGCACGGACAAATGATCACGTAAATAACTCCTGAGGTGGTACAGTCGGAGTAGGAACGAAGTGGAAAAGCTCTGTGAGATGTTGGATGAATGAATGAAGTAGTAGATTGTGTGTATGAACATACTGTACAGTGGCCACAGGGGTGGTGTCCGAATGTGTTGGGTGGATGCCGTTGCTGCACCAAGTCTGCATGAACAAGTTTGTCTCGTAAATTTTTACCCCGCCGGTACGTGAACCGTAGGGGGCCAGGGAATACCAACTGCATGGATAGTGCACGCCAGTGTTTGCGGATCATAGTTGTGATTTGACGACTAAGTGTTGAGAATGGCAAAATACAATTTGTGACTGTGGTATCAGAGCTAGAATGTGGAAGAAACAGCAGATCACGGTTAGTAAATAAGGCCCGTTTCATGGCTCGCCTTACCACCCGCTTAGGATATCCACGGGTCAAAAACCGGGCTGACATTAGTTCTGCCTGAAGGAGAAATTCTTCACGAGTGGAACATAACCTACGAAGTCTGAAAAATTGACCCGTGGGGATGTTATTTCTTAAGGGGCTAGGATGACAGCTGTGAAACTCCAGTAGTGTGTTTCTGTCTGTATCTTTGCGATGGATAGAGGTCAGAAATTGGGCATTATGAACTGAAACTGTAATGTCTAAAAAGGCTATCTGGGATTGATGCCAACTAAAATTAAATTGTAAATTAGAGTCTTGAGCATTAAGCCAATCAATGAACAGGAACAACTGTATTTCTGTACCTAACCAGACCATAAACACGTCATCGATGTATCTTAACCAGGTTGCAATGTGTTGAAACCCTTCTGAGGGGTATATCTGGGAGTCTTCAAACTCTGCCACGAAAAGGCAGGCTAAACTGGGGGCCATGGTGGCCCCCATCGCCGTGCCTTTTACCTGTAAATAAAATTTGTCATGAAATCTGAAATAATTATGTATAAGAGCTAAAGATGCCAGCGTGACTAATAATGAGGTTGGAATTCTCTGGGGATTTGTACGGGTATTTAATACTTTCTCAATAATTCTAAGAGCCTCAAATTGGGGAATGTTAGTGTAGAGAGAAACTATGTCCAAGGTGACTAACAGAAACGGTTCTGTGGGAAACGGTATGGAATGTAAAAGTGTGATAAAGTGCGCTGAGTCCCTTATGTAAGACCGGATCTGTGGTACAAATGGCTTGAGAAAAAGATCCACAAATTGAGACAAGGGTTCCAATAATGAACCAATGCCAGCCACGATAGGACGGCCAGGTGGATGTTGAAGATCCTTGTGAACCTTAGGTACCATGTAAAAAACCGGAATAATAGGATGGTCAGTGATCAAAAATTTAGCCTCTCTAGAAGTTAAAATGCGGTGGTCAACAGCCTGCTCCACAATAACTTTAATCTCCTGAAGTAGCTGAGGGGTAGGGTCCTCCAATAATACTTGATAAAAGGAAGTGTCAGAAAGTTGACGTGTGGCTTCCAACATATAGTCATCCCTGTCTTGTATAACTATCCCCCCTCCCTTATCCGCTGGCTTTACTATAATAGAGGGGTCATTCCGCAGGTTTGCCAGCGCTTGTGATTCCTGTCTGGTGAGATTAAATTGAGTATAATGCCGGGCAGAGGTCAGCCCCCTCAGATCCTGGTCCACCAGCCTCTCAAAGGTTAAGAGAAGCGGATCGCCAGGGCCCGGGGGGACCCACCTTGACTTCGGCCGAACTAAAGAGTGATCAGAGGGTGAGGGAACATCTGCAAAAAATTGCTTAATTTTCAACAGTCTACAAAACCGGTAAATATGTACGTTGTAGTCAAATAAGTTCATAGGTACCGTAGGGACAAATGACAAGCCCTTAGTTAATACCTTAAGTTCAAGCGATGAAAGTGGTCTAGATGACAAGTTAAACACTGAAGAATGCTCTAAAGCCATGGATCGGATGTCTGAGGCGTGGTCCGGGTGGTCCGTTGAGACTGTTGTGCCCGGCCCCGGGAGCGGGTGATTCGAGTGGGTTTGGAAAGAATGCCTGGATCTGGTGGACGCTGGCCTGAGTCCAAAAAAGAGGCTGCAATAGAGGCATAGCGTGATGATAATCCGGACGTTGAAGATGACGGAGCCGTAGAAGGAGTTACCACTGGGTCCTGCCGGGGAGGTTGTGGATGCGGTGCTGAAGTTTCTTCGCCTGACGAATCGCCGGATGAATTGTGCGCAAAAGTGACTTTTCTTGGAGGTTGAGGACGAGCTTTGGACATCCATTTGTATACGAACCCTGACTTGTAGTCAGTTTCGTCTCGAATAAACTTCTGCTGTTTAACCGTTTTCAAGTCAGTGCGGAATTTTTTTAACTGAGTAAGGAATTCTGAGTGTTCCTGCTCAAAGGTGACACTCGGGGTGGAAAGCTTAATAGTGTCCAAGTTCTTTGCGAGATCTTCCTGTAAAGAAATCTGTAAATTTTTTGTTGTTTCTATGATAAGAACCATAAGGTCCAGGGAACATTTGTTAAGAATCTGGTTCCATCTGGTAATAAAGGTGGGATTATCTGTGTGTAAACGAGGTTCCTTCTGAACACGAAGTCCTCGCGGAATCCGACGTACCCGGCAATATTCGATCAGGGTCGCCACATGTAATTCTGCACGAGTCAAGCGTTTTTGAATGTCAATAACATCCACCCAGGTGACCAAGGAAGGTGTTGGATCAAGCGGCTCGTCAAAAAAGTGCTGGTCAGACAATACTGCGTTCAAATCTGCTTCCGAATAACTAAAAGTTTGGTCATCGGCCGCCATTAATAGCTCAAAAGTCAAGGTAATCCAGAACCAAAAGTATATCAGAGCAAACTGCACTTTAAATAATCTCACATCAGACAAAAAGTGCAGGTAGAGGGTCAATCCTGACAAAAGACTCCAAATAGATTTCAAAGTTAATAAGGATTTTTATTCATTTATGAGGCAACTCCACTGATTCAAATCCCAAGCAATACTTTACGGCGTCCCCCGACACGGTCCCGTGTTTCGCCTAGGGCTGCATCGGGAGGGTAGCGCCAACAGGATTTCTCAATAGGAAAGCTAAAACAAATTAAACAAAACGTCAGGATGCTATATAGGACTTACGCCGACTAAAAATACAAACAATGATGATTCACCATAACTCTTACCTGACAGCTTGAAATCTATTTGGAGTCTTTTGTCAGGATTGGAGTCTTTTGTCAGGATTGACCCTCTACCTGCACTTTTTGTCTGATGTGGTAACTGAAATCTCCCATTATTACTGCACTACCAATTTGATTAGCTTCCCTAATTTCTCTTAGTATTTCACTGTCCATCTCACCATCTTGGCCAGGTGGACAGTAGTATAGGAAGAGGAGTAGCCTAGTGGTTAAAGCAGTGGGCTATGAACCAGGAGACCAGGGTTTGAGTCCTGCTGTCACTCCTTGTGACCTTGGGCAATTTTACATCACTCTCCATTGCCTCAGGTACAAACTTAGATTGTAAGCTCTCTGGAGATAGGGAAATACCTACAGTACCTGAATGTAATCCTCTTTGAAGCACTGAAAAAAGTGTGGAAAGCGGAATATAAATCTAAATAGCATTCCCCGACTCACAAGGGATTTTTTCTACCCATAAAGATTTGATTGTCTCATGCAGGATGTTTATCCTGTTGGACTCTATGCCATCCCGGGCATAAAGCGCCACACCACCTCCCAGATGCTCCTCTGTCATTGCAATATAATTTGTACCCCGATATAGCACTGTCCCATTGGTTATCCTCCTTCCACCATGTCTCTGAGATGCCAATTAAGACTATGCCATCATTCACTACTATACGTTCTAATTCTCCCTTCTTACTTCTTAGAAATCTGGCATTAGCATACAAATATTTCAAAGTTTGTTTTTTGTTTGTATTTTCATTCTGCTTTTTAATTGATAGGGATAAGTTTAATTTTTTAGTTCAGGTGAGTTTTTGGTTACAGGCACTTGGACTACTTTTCTTATTATTGGAACCTCACTGTCGGGATGCCCTAATTCTAATGCATCATTAGTATCCTTTGAAGATACCTCTCTCCGAACCATGCGCTGCTGAGCGACTTTCGGCTTTCCCCTTTGTTCTAGTTTAAAAGCTGCTCTATCTCCTTTTTAAAGGTTAGCGCCAGCAGTCTGGTTCCACCCTGATTAAGGTGGAGCCCATTTCTTCGGAAAAGACTACCCCTTCCCCAAATGGTTCTCAAGTTCCTTACAGTTCCCCTCTACCTTGCACCGTCGTCTCATCCACGCATTGAGACTCCGGAGCTCTGCCTGCGTCTGGGGACTTGCACATGGAACAGGAAGCATTTCAGAGAATGCTACCCTGGAGGTTCTGGATTTAAGCTTTCTACCTAAGAGCCTAAATTTGGCTTCCAGAACCTCCTTCCCACATTTTCCTATGTTGTTGGTGCCCACATGTGCCACGACAGCCGGCTCCTCCCAAGCACTGTCTATAATCCTATCTAGGTGATGTGTGAGGTCCGCCACCTTCGCACCAGGTAGGCATGTTACCAAGCAATCCTCATGCCCATCAGCCACTCGGCTGTCTACATTCCTAATAATCGAATCACTAACTATGACGGCCGACCTAACGCTTCCGTCCTGGGCAGTAACTCTGGGGGAGACATCCTTTCTGCAAAAGGATAATGCACCACCCGGAGAGCAGATCCTTGCTACAGGGACCTTTCCTGCTGTACCAGATTGATGTCTCCGATCATAAGACCTTCTTCCTCCAAGGCAGCATCAGGACTGCAGGTCTGAAGTTGGGACTTGGCTACTATGTCCTTGAAGGTCTCATCTATATACCTCTATGTCTGCCTCAGCTCCTCCAAGTCTGCCACGCTAGCCTCCAGAGATTGGACTCGTTCTCTGAGAGACAGGAGCTCTTTGCATCGGATGCACACGTACAACTTCTCACCAGCGGATAAAAACTCATACATGTGACACTCTATGCAAAAGACTGGGAGGTGCCCCTTTTGCTGCTGGACTGCTGCCTTCATCTCAAATTTGTTCAATTCCTAGTTAAGTTTTAGGTTGCTATGGGAGTAGGAATGTGTCTAATTGGAGAAATTACTTACCTGATAATTTCGTTTTACTTAGTGTAGACAGATGGACTCAAGACCAATGGGAATAGTGTACTCCTGATAGCAGTTGGAGACGGATCAGATTTCAATCTGACGTCAGCCCTAGTACATATACCTCTGCAGGAAGTGCAGCTCTTCAGTATTCTCCTCGAAAAGCAATTGTGGATATATGCATGACTGAATAATTTGAATAACTTGGATAACTTGATTAACTTTATAACTTGGTTAACTTGATTAATTTGAACTGGTTGAATATAGCTGGAGACCGCCAGTGCCCTCAACCGAGAAATGTCGACACCCGGTAGGATGGGTGTCTTAGTTGAAGGAAAGCATGGCTTACCCGTGAATCACTCGCTCTCGGGGATGTCACTCGAGAATTCCATGAATTCTCAGCATCCCAGCCGTAGGTGGGATGCTGAGTCCATCTGTCTACGCTAAGGAAAACTAAATTATCAGGTAAGTAATTTCTCCATTTCCTAGCATGTAGCAGATGGACTCAGGACAAACGAGATGTATAAAAGCTACTCCCAAACCGGGTGGGAGGCTGCCCATGGCCCACTTAGTACTGCCTTTGCAAATGCTGTGTCCTCTCGAGCCTGAATATCCAGGCGGTAAAACCTGGAGAAGGTGTGGATGGAGGACCATGTCGCCACCCGACAGATCTCGGCGGGTGACAGCATCTTGGTTTCCGCCCAGTCCACTGCCTGGGCTCTAGTGGAATGGGCCTTGACTTTTAAAGCGGGTCTTGCCTGCTTCTATGAAGGCCGCCTTGATGACTTCTTTGATCCAGCGGGCTATGGTTGCTCACGAGGCCGCTTCCCCTTGCTTCTTCCCACTGTGAAGAACGAATAGATGGTCCGTCTTTCGTACAGATTCCGACCTTTCCAGGTGGAGGTGGCGTAGACTGCAAGACTCTTCTGAATTCTTATGCTCATCTGGCGATGGTAACGAGATGGTTTGGTTGAGCTGGAAGTAAGAAACCACTTTGGGGAGGAAGGACGGGACCGTGCGTAACTGGATGGTTCGCAGGGTGAGTCTGAGGAACGGCTCCCGGCAGGACAGTGCTTGTAGCTTGGAGATATGACGGGCTAAACAGACTGCCACCAGGAAGGCTGTCTTCAATGTTAATAGTCGGAGAGACAGGCCATGAAGAAGTCTGAAGGAGGCTGCTGCTAAGAAATCTAGGACCAGGCTGAGGTTCCAAAGAGGCACCGGCCACTTTATGGGTGGTCGGATCTGCTTGACTCCTTTCAGAAAGCGGGAGACACCCGGGTGAGAGGCTAGGCTGTCGCTCTCGCTCTTGGTTCCATAGCATGACAATGCGGCCACCTGTACCTTGATGGAGTTGAGAGGCAATCCCTTCTGTAGTCCGTTCTGCAGGAATTCCAAAATCACAGGAATTTTGACCGAGCGTGGAACGATGTCGTGGTCCTCACACCAGGCTTCGAATACTCTCCAAATCCTAATGTATGTTAGGGATGTGGAGAACTTGCGTACTCGGAGCAGGGTGTCAATGACTGCCCCCGAGTATCCGCTCTTCCTCAGGCGAGTCCTCTCAATGGCCAGGCCGTAAGAGAGAATTGAGCTGGATCCTCGTGGAGGATCGGTCCTTGTTGGAGAAGGTCTCTGTATGGAGGTAGTGGTAGGGGGCTCCCTGTCATCAGCCTTCACATGTCTGCGTACCACAGTCTTCTTGGCCAGTCCGGGGCCACCAGAAGTACTGGTCCCCTGTGGTGTTCTATCTTGTGGATGATTGCGCCCAAAAGGGGATACAGTGGGAAGGCGTATAATAGTTTCTTGTGGCCAGGTCTGTACCAGAGCATCGATTCCCTGGGACTGAGGTTCCCACCTGCGGCTGAAGAAGCTGGGCACTTGGGTGTTGGACCAGTTTGCCAGGAGGTCCATGGTTGGTGTTCCCCAACGGTTTACTATCAATTGGAATGCTGTAGTCGACAGCCTCCATTCTCCTGGGTCCAGACTTTCTCTGCTGAGGTAATCTGCAGCAACGTTGTCTTTCTCCGCGATGTGGACGGTCGAGATCTCTTGAAGGTTCGCTTCCGCCCATGACATTAGGGGGCCTATTTCCAGAGACACCTGTTGGCTTCTGGTTCCTCCCTGACAGTTGATGTAGGCCACTGTTGTGGCGTTGTCTGACATTACTCTGACTGATTTGTCTCGGAGTCTGTGACCGAACCGTAGGCAGGCTAGTCTGACTGCCCGGGCTTCTAGGCAATTGATGTTCCATCCCGACTCTTCTTTGTTCCATTGCTCCTGGGTGGTTAGCTCCTGGCAGTGTGCTCCCCCATCCTCGTAGGCTGGCGTCCATGGTGTGCAGGATCCAGGTTGGTGAGGATAGTCTCACTCCCTGGCTCAGATGGCCTTCTTGTAGCCACCATCGCAGTTGGGATCGAACTTTGTCCGGGAGCTGAAGACGTACGGTTTGTAGTTCTGGGATAGCGGATTCCATCGTAATAGTAGTGAGCGCTGTAGGGGTCTCATGTGAGCTCTTGCCCATGGCACTACTTCCAGTGTGGATGCCATGAGGCCGAGGACTTAGAGGTAGTCCCATGCCGTGGGGCGAAGCTCGCTCAACAGGATTTGCAACCGGGTCATCAGTTTTGATCTCCTTGTCTGTGTCAGGATGACCTTGTCTTGTTTGGTGTTGAACCGGACTCTCAAGTATTCCTAGAGATTGGGAGGGCTGCAGACAGCTCTTGTTTGTGTTGACCACCCACCCGAGGCTCTCCAGTAGAGTTTTGACTCTGTTGGTCACCTGGTGGCTTTCCTCTGGAGAATTTGCCCTGATCAGCCAATTGTCTTAGATAAGGGTGTATGAGGATTCCTTCCTTCCTCAGTGTTGCTGCCACTACCACCATGATCTTGGTTGAACATCCGGGGTACTGTGGCTAAACCCGAATGGTAGTGCCCGGAACGGGTTAGTGACGGTTCAGGATTGTTGAAGCGTAGAAAATGCTGATGATCTGATGGATCGGAATACGCAGGTAGGCTTCTGACAGGTCCCAGGGATTGTAAGGAACTCTCCCGGTTGTATCGCCCTTATTACCGAGCGTAGGGTTTCCAAGCGGAAGCGAGGAATTTTTCAGGTGGCGGTTTGACCGACTTGAGGTCCGGGATGGGCCGGAATCTTCCTTCTTTCTTGAGAACGATAAAATAGATGGAATAAGTCCAGTATTTATTTGTTGTGTGGGCACCAGTGTAATAGCTTCCATTACCATCCTCTTGGGAAGGATCGTGGCAGGGGGATTCCACAAACTTGTCCGGAGGTGAGGTGGTGGAAATCCAGGTAATATCCCTCTCGAATGATGGCTAGGACCCCACTTGTCCAAAGTTATCTCGACCCATCTTTGGTAGAATAGGGCAAGCCTGCCCCCTATGGCCTTCTTCCTTTGGATGGGTCGACTGATTTTCATTGTGGGGTGTGGCTGGAGCCTGGGCCCGAGCTGGCTCCCCTTTTGTTGTGCTTGTTCCGAAGGACTTGCTCCTGCCTGAGAGGCGAGTCGCTTGATATGTGCTTCTGTATGGGTTGAAGCGCTGGGATCCTCTGCCCCTGGGAAGTTTGGGGGAAGGGTCACTGGTTTCTCTTATTCCTGTCCTCCGGTAGCCGCGGGGCAATGGGAATTCGCCCCATTTGTTGGCTAGTTTCTCTAGTTCGCCTTCCGAACACGGAGGGTTCCCTTGAAGGGCATCCTTGTGAGTCTCGTTTTGGAAAGATGCATCGGCCGACCAGCTTTGGAGCCAGAGTTGTCTTCTGGCTGCCCCGGCTGATGACACTCCTCATAGCTGCGGTGCGCACCAGATCAGAAGCAGCATCCATGAGGAATGATACTGCTGGTTCCAGGGCTTCCCCAGGAGTGTTGTTCCTGGTCTGTGACAAGCAGGCGTGTGTCACCATGGCATAGCAGGCCGCGATCTGTAGAGACATAGCAGAGATGTTTGAGGATGGATTCCAGATGTCTGTCTTGAGCATCCCTTGAGTGCTGGTCCTCCCTCAACTGGGATAGTACTGCTGCTTTAAGACCGCGGCAGACCATGGTATCCACTTTCGGACATGCCCAGGAGATCTTTGGCAGCTGGGTCCAGAGGGTACATGGCTGCCAGGGCATACCCCCCTTTGAACGTGGTCTCCGGGGCATCCCATTCCAGGTCAATCAGCTGCTGGATGGCTTGTAATAGTGGGAAATGACGGGAGGTCTGACGGAGTCCCTCTAGTAGGGGATTCGTCTTTGGTTTCCCCGAGGCACTTGTGCCCGGGATAGCGAGCCTCTTTCAAGTTGTGTGTGACCAGCGTCTGGAAGCTCGTCCTTGGGTGAAGAAGCGCCTCATGGTTCGATGGGGCTCTGTCCCCGGGGGAGTTCCCCTTCCTCCAGGGGTTCTGATTCCTCATCTGAGTTGTCCGTGTCCCCGAAAGTGGGGCTTCTGGGTGTTGGAATCAATTCCTTGGGCATAGAGGGTCCTGGGATGTTGAGGTCCTCTGGTGGAGGTTGTGGCCTTATTATCGGAGGCCCCAGTTGCATGTGGACAAAGGTATGTAGGCCTTTAAAGAATTCCACCCAGGAGATAGATGCTGGGTTTAAATTAAGAGGCGCTGTTGTCCCTGGGGAGCTCCGTTTGAGGGAAGGTCCCGCTGGGAGACGCTAGGTCCGGCGTACTGTTCAAGAAGCTGGAACCCGGTACCGGCTGGGGATGGCCATGGGCTGGATCCCCCAGGGCCTTCTCGCACTGTATACACAGGGCCTTAGCTTCTAGCTTCCTCATGCTGTGCAGCTCTAATGTGGCATGCTGGGCAAAGGCCCTGAGCTTTGAGCTTCTTTTCCGGTGGTTGCCATGGCTTGTGCGCGTAAAATACAGGGCCCGGGTGGCTTAGTTATGCGCTCTGGTACGTCAAAGTTGTGCGCATAGGATTGGTACGCACTCAGGGAGATGTGCGCGCTGTTGTGCGCACAGATCAAAGTTATGCGCCCGGCACAGTAAGCGCGTTGGCTAGGCGCGTGGCTTGTGCGCACGGTAATGCTGTGCGCACAAGATATTTGTGCGCACGGCTTGCCTCTGTGCGCATGGATCGGGGCGGTGGACAGGGCGGCTAAACAGATCAAAATGTGACGGCGACCACACGGACAATATGGCGACCACCTCGGAAGGTCTCCAGTGGGTGGAACCTCGGATCTGATCAGGGTCTAGCCCTGCTAGGGCAGATCAACCCAGTGGCACTGGTCCTGGCTGGCGACCTGTGCGATTCCTCGAGCTTCGGAGACCGGAGATACTTTTAAATAGATTTCTACCTTACCTTGTCTCGGCGCTTCCCGGTCTCGTTCCGGGCGGTTTCCGGCTGCTGGGGAAGAGGAAATAGTTGCACCCGCTGTCTCTCAGCTTCACCCGATGTTGGGGGCTAGGTCCCCCGCGAGGGTCGGCCGCCGGACCGAGCTTACCTTCGAAGGATCGCGGAAAATCACTTTGGGAATTCTCAACTGGGGAGGGGAGGGACCCAATGGGTGTCACCGCAGGAGAGAGTGGGGCTCGTCTGTAGAGGTAAGATTTCTTCTTGTTTGGTTTTCTTTGCTTATTTTCTCTAACGCTGTGCTAGCATGCATAGAGTCCTGAAACTGCTATGGAGACAGAAAATACTGAAGAGCTTGCAACCTCCTGCAGGGGTATATGTACTAGGGCTGATGTCAGATTGAAATCTGATCCGTCTCCAATTGCTATCAGGAACTATACCCATTGGTCCTGAGTCCATCTGCTTCACGCTGGGAAATACGGTCCTTAAATGTATTAGTGTATTCACCTATATGTCTGGTAGGGGCCTAAAGGGGAATGATCAAACTCTCAATAAGGTGTGGGGAGTTCGTGAAGTGAAGTTAAAAGGCTGATTTTTTTTTTTTTAAAGTGTGAAAGTGGCATCTGCCTATAAATTAAAGAATGAGCTAGGGAGGAAAACAAAATGGCGAAGGTGAAGAGAGGTCACATATAGCTGAGCTCCCCGATTTGTCGTTATCTTCTGTTTACCTTTTTCGCTACAATGCCTCACACGAAAAGAAAGGGGAAGGTAAGGGAGGGAACCTCGACCCCCCCTTAAGCCTACCCCGATTCAGATGAATATACGAGAGTTCTTCTCTGCAGTGGGGGATTCTCCTGGAGCGTTGGCTTTAGTACGGGAGGAGGAGCAAACACCCGTACCATTCATAGAAACATAGAAATGACGGCAGAAGAAGACCAAACGGCCCATCCAGTCTACCCAGCAAGCTTCGCACTTTTTTTTTTCTCATACTTATCTGTTACTCTTGGCTCTTAGTAAACTTTTGGTTCTACTTCCCTTCCACCCCCACCATTAATGTAGAGAGCAGTATTGGAACTGCATCTAAGTGAAATAACTAGCTTACAGGCCGATTCAGTAAAGTCCACGGGAGAGTGGATGAACGACCGCTCTCCCGGCGCGCGCACACAGGCCACTCGCCTCTGCGCGTGATACAGTATTTAAATTAGTTGGTGCGGTAGAAACGGGCAAAAGGAGGCGCTAGGGACACTAGTGCGTCCCTAGCGCCTCCTTTTGACCCAGAGCGGCAGCTGTCAGTGAGTTTGACAGCCGACGCTCAATTTTGCCGGCGTCGGTTCTCTCGAGCCCGCTGACAGCCACGGGCTCGGGAAACCGGACGCCGGCAAAACTGAGTGTCCGGTTTTCGGCCCGACAGCTGCCAGCCCATTTAAATTTTTTTTTTTCTTTTAAACTTTTTTTTACTCTTTGGGACCTCTGACTTAATATCGCCATGATATTAAGTCGGAGGGTGCACAGAAAAGCAGTTTTTACTGCTTTTCTGTGCATTTCCCGGTGCCGGCAGAAACTAAGCGCCCTACCTTTATTAAAGTAAAATGCGCGGCTTGGCTGCACATTTTACTTACTGTATCGCATGGCGGGCATCAACATAGCATTTGCATGTTGAGGGCGCTATCAGATGCCGCGGGATGGACGCGTGTTTTCCTCCCCTTACTGAATAATGGGTAAGGGAAAACGCGCGTCCAAGGGCAGGTTAACAGTGCGCTCCGTCAGAGTGCACTGTACTGTATCGGGCCTGTTAATTAGTTAGGGGTAGTAACCTGCCGCCAATAAGCAAGCTACACCCCATGCCTTATTTGTTTACCCAGACTATGTAATTCAGTCCTTGTTGGTTGTTGTCTGTATATAGATCCACTTTTCTTCATTCCCCCTGCCGTTGAAGCAGAGAGTTATGCTGGATATGCACTGAAGTGAAGTATCAGTCTTTCTCCCCTGCCGTTGAAAGTGAAGTATCAGGCTTATTTGGTTTTGGGGTAGTAACCGCCATAACAAGCAAGCTACTCCCCGCTTTTTTGTGAATGCAAATCCTTTTTTCCACATTTCTTCTTGCCATTGAAGCTTAGAGCAATGTTGGAGTCGCATTATAACCGTGTGTATGTTTATTGAATAAGGGTATTATCTCCAGGCAGTAGCCGTCATTCCCGCGAGCCACCCACTCTTCATTCACGTCATCTAGACTTTATGGATCCACAGTGTTTATCCCACGTCCTTCACAGTTCTGGTCTTCACCACTTCCTCCGGAAGGGCATTCCAGGCATCCACCACCCTCTCCTTGAAGAAATACTTCCTGACATTGGTTCTGAGTCTTTCTCCCTGGAGCTTCAACTCGTTGACCCCTGGTTCTGCTGATTTTTTTTCTGACGGAAAAGGTTTGTAGTTGTCTTTGGATCATTAAAACCTTTCAAGTATCTGAACGTCTGTATCATATCACCTCTGCTCCTCCTTTCCTCCAAGGTGTACATATTTAGATTCTTCAATCTCTCCTCAAGTCATTCGATGAAGACCATCCACCTTTCTGGTCGCCCTTCTCTGGACCGCCTCCATCTTGTCTCTGTCTCTTTGGAGATACGGTCTCCAGAACTGAACACAGTACTCCAGGTGAGGCCTCACCAAGGACCTGTACAAGGGGATAATACTTCCTTTTTCTTACTCGATATTCCTCTCTCTATGCAGCCAATATTCTTCTGGCTTAGCTAAAGCCTTGTCACATTGTTTCGCTGATTTCAGATCATTAGACACTATCACCCCAAGGTCTCCTCTGCTCCGTGCACAGCAGCGGAACCAAAACAACACAACAAACACAACACCACAAACCCAAAAAACCAAAACCACCCCACACACCAAACCCCCCCTCAAACCCCCCCCCCCCCCCCCCCCCCCCCCCCCCACCCCCCCCCCATCGAATACAGTTCATTCGGATTTCCACTCCCCATATGCATGACTCTGCAATTCTTGGCATTGAATCTCAGCTGTCATATCTTCGTCCACTCTTCCAGCTTCCTTAAATCCCGTCTCATTCTCCACTCCTTCTGGTGTGTCCACTCTCTTGCAGATCTTAGTGTCATCCGCAAAAAGGCAAATCTTACCTTCTATCCCGTCCGCAATGTCGCTCACAAAAATATTGAACAGGACCGGTCCCAACACCGATCCTTGCGGTACACCGCTTAAAACCGCTCTCTCTTCAGAGAGAATTCCATTTATCATCACACATTGTCTTCTGTCCCTCAAGCAGTTAGCAATCCAGACCACCACTTGGTGAATCCATGCTGCCTCTGGTCCAGTAATTCTCCCGACTATAGATATTTCACTATTCTCTCTTTCAACAGTGACTCTATTACTTTTTCCACCACTGAAGTGAGGCTAACTGGTCTGTAGTTACCAGCCTCTTCTCTGTTCCCACTCTTGTGAAGTGGGACCATCACCACTCTTCTCCAATCACTCGGCACCACTCCCGTTTCTAGGGATCTAGTGAACAGGTCACACAGCAGATATGCCAGCACATCTCTGAGCACCCTCAGTATCCTGGGATGAACCTCATCAGGCCCCATGGCTTTGTCCACTTTCAGTTTCTCCAGCTCTTCCCATACATTTTCTACTGTAAATGGAGTTACATCTACTCCACTCCCCTCCAGTTTCTTGTTAACTAGCGACGGTCCTTCTCCAGGGTCCTCTTTAGTGAACACCGAACTGAAGTATTCATTTAATATTTCTGCCATTTCTTCATCTCTCTCCACACATTGATTCTTTCCATCTTTCAATTTCACTATACCACTTTGAACTTTTCTCTTTTCACTGATGTATCTGAAAAATGTTTTGTCACCTCTCTTTATCTCCTTGGCAATCCTCTCTTCTGCTTGACTGCTGTTTTGATTGATTTCTTCGTCTCCCTCAGTTGTACCAGATATTCTTCTTTGTGCTCCTCCCTTTGGGATCCTTTATATTTCTTGAACGCTGTTCTTTTAGCCTTTATTTTGTCAGCCACCTCCTTTGAGAACCAGACAGAAAAGTAAAGAAAAGAAAAAGAAAAATGAAACCTAACATATAGATTAGTTGCCTTGGTAATTGCTCCTTTTACGTTGGTCCACTACTGTTCCACATCTCTCTCGTTCTCCCAGCCTTTTAGTTCTTCCTCCAGGTACTTCCCCATTTCATCAAAGTCCGTGTTTTTGAACTGCAAAACTTGGGTCTTTGTGCTTCTTTTCCGTATCCTTTTTGTGATATTAAACCATACAGTTTGATGATCACTGGTGCTGAGGTGGGTGCCCACCATCAGAGACATTATCTGTGCGCACAAGGTATTTGTGCGCATGGCTTGCCTCTGTGCGCATGGATCGGGGCGGTGGACAGGGCGGCTAACAGATCAAAATGTGACGGCAACCACACGGACAATATGGCGACCACCTCGGAAGGTCTCCACGTGGGAGGAACCTCGGATCTGATCGGGGTCTAGCCCTGCTAGGGCAGATCAACCCAGTGGCACTGGTCCTGGCTGGCGACCTGTGCGATTCCTCGAGCTTCGGAGACCGGATAATTTTAAATAGATTTCTACCTTACCTTGTCTCGGCGCTTCCCGGTCTCGTTCCGGGCGGTTTCTCCCTTCTTTCCTATCTTTTGGATGTCTTCAACCAGATCTCTGTCCAGCTCTTCTTTCTGGTTTGGAGGCCTGTAAACCACTCCAATATAAATGGATGCCCCATTATCTTTTTTTAGGTTGGCCTATAGTGCTTCTTCATTGCCCATCTTCCTTGCAGCTCAGATGCTTGGATATTGTTTCTGTCATAAAGAGCCACACCTCCCCCTTTCCTATCCACCCTGTCCTACTTAACAAGTTATAGCCTGATATTGCTGTATCCCAATCATAAGATTCTGTGAACCATGTTTCCGTGATAGCAACAACGTCCAAGTCTGCCTCCACCATTAGGGCTTGCAAATCTGGGATTTTATTGCCCAAACTATGAGCATTTGTGGTCATAGCTTTCCAGCTTTTATCGTTAAGGTTACTGCTTTTCCTGGACTCTTTTTGAGACTTTAGTTGAGTTTTGTTATTCACTTCACTCTTTCCCTTTGCAGTTGTGCCACTGATGACAGAGTCATCCATCACAATGAGCTTTTTCCTTTGGTTACTGATCTGGAATTTCTGTATGCATTGGGTTTTTTTCTCTCTTTTCAGGTAACACTTCAATCTTTTTCTCAAGAACTTCTTCAATGTTTAATATAGAGAAGGCTTATTGTACTTGTTGCACTTGATACAGTGTGTGTCTCTGCATCACAGGTCTAATTCTACCAGAGCCCACTGTAATCCTGGTTTTTATTAAGTTCCTTAATGTAATTCGATGAAACATCGTTGAGCCCTGGAGCACCGGATACTCCTTCCCCCCAGCTCATGTCGGGGTGCCTGAGTCGGTGGAATCTTTGATGCCGAAGTTGCATTCAATGGAGGAAATGGTCGAGGCAGGCTCAGCCGCAGGTGCGATGGGGCGAACCCAAGGCGAGGGGGCTTAATCGCCTTGAGAGAAATTAATATCGGGGTGTTGAGCGGAGTGGGCAGTTCTCTGCCATCTTTAGCCATTCAAGGAAGGATTTCGATGGACCAGATGCCTTTAGAGACTGCTTTACAGAAAATATCGGTAAATGAATCTGAATTTAAATTGTTAAGAAAGCCTGAAATTGTTACTCTAGATGTTTTGTGGAATGGAATTTCCACACTTGAAAAAGCAATAACATCGCTGACTACATCTATAAAGGGCTTTCAAGAAATGTTTAGTACGCTAAATCCGGTAGTTCTAAATAATTCAACTAAAATCCAGGAAATGGATCTACAAATAAATGAGATTAAAACAATTCAAACTGGACTGATCCAAGGAGACTCTAGATTAGACAAGAGACTTGAGAATTTACACTTGCCCAAGTGTAAACTAATTTCTCCCAAGGAACAGTTAAAAAAATATTTTCAGGACGTATTATTAATTCCTACAGAAGAAATGATAATGATTCTGAAGGCCTATTACCTGCTTCGTCCTGTACGGAGAAATGGTGGAGAAGCAGGGGGGAAGGAAAACGAGGGCAAGGCCCAGAATCACCACCCCCCACTATAAGATGGTTTTCACAATATGGTTTTCGTAAATATCACAGCACGAAAACCCTCCTCCTGTCCTTAATAGACCATCTCATTAAAGGCCTAGATAAAGGACAAAAGAAAATTATTACTTACCTGCTAATTTTCGTTCCTGTAGTACCATGGATCAGTCCAGACAGTGGGTTATGTCCCCAATCCAGCAGATGGAGTCAGCCCAAAGCTTCGAGGGGGCGTCACCATAAATACTACTACCCCCTCTGCAGGAGTTCAGTATCGAGTATATCAAAGCCCGAGTAAACCGAAACCCCCTGCTTGGATCAAGTTGAAACAGGACGGCAACAATAAGCCGCTGAGTGATAACTGAGTAAACTGAAAAACCGACCCACCAACGGGTGGTCGGACACGAACATAGCGTGTCAACCTCCAGGGGAGTAAACAGTGACAGGGAAAACTGGAAACACGTAACAACAACAACAACAGCAGTAAGTGCACTACTGTAAAAAGGAGACACAGCTGAACAGACTCAGCAGCCACATACAGTCGAGCAGGAGTAGGCCCTAGGACCCAAAACGCGGTGGGCGTCTGGACTGATCCATGGTACTACAGGAACGAAAATTAGCAGGTAAGTAATAATTTTCTTTTCCCTGTACGTACCTGGATCAGTCCAGACAGTGGGATGTACCCAAGCTTCCCTAACCCGGGTGGGATCCTGCGAGACCTGCTCGTAGGACCTGTTCGCCAAAATGTCCCTGGACGGACGAGGCGAGATGTAGTCTATAGTGTCTCGAGAACGTGTGCAACGATTTCCAGGTGGCCGCTCTACAGATTTCTTGCGAAGACACCGAGCGACTCTCTGCCCAGGAGGCCGCCTGAGCGCGTGTCGAGTGTGCTACGATGCCGGGTGGGGGAATCCGCCCCACCCCAATATAGGAGGCGGCAATGCCGGCCTTCAGCCATCTGGCAATAGTCGTCTTCGAAGCCTGAGATCCCTTGCGGGGACCGGACCAAAGGACGAAGAGATGGTCAGAAGTCCGGAAATCATTCGTAGCCTCCAGGTAGAGCCTCAGGGTGCGCTTGACGTCAAGGAGACGAAGAGACCGCGGCTCCGACGAAGAGAACGATGGAAGTTCCACCGTCTGATTCACGTGGAACGCAGACACCACCTTCGGAAGGAAGGAGGGGACAGTGCGAAGTGAAACACCCGAATCAGAGAACCTGAGATAAGGTTCCCTACACGACAGGGCCTGTAGCTCCGAAATACGCCGAGCGGAGCAGATGGCCACTAGGAACACCGCCTTGAGGGTGAGATCCTTGATCGTCGCATTCCGCAGCGGTTCAAACGGAGGTCCTGACATAGCGCGTAGTACCAGATTGAGACTCCACGAGGGACAAGGATCGCGCAGTGGAGGCCGCAAATGCTTGACCCCCTTGAGGAAACGGGCGATGTCCGGATGTCGCCACAGAGCTCCTCCATCACGCAGGAGAGAGCCAAGAGCGGCCACTTGAACCCGAAGCGAGTTGTAGGCGAGCCCCTTGTCCACCCCTGCTTGCAGGAACTGGAGGATCTGAGGAACAGACGCTTCCGAGGGTCTTGTGTTCAGGCCGGTACACCACAGCTCGAACACCTTCCAGACCCGCACATAGGCCACCGACGTCGAGGTCTTCCGAGACCGCAGCAGCGTGGATACTACCGCCTCCGGGTATCCCCGTCGTCGGAGGCGACGCCTCTCAAAAGCCAGGCCGCAAGACAGAAGAGTTCTGCCTGGTCGAAAAATACTGGTCCCTGGTGGAGGAGTCGGGGAAGATGTCCCAACCGTATGGGCCCGTCGATTACTAGGTGGAGAAGGTCCGCGAACCAAGGACGTCTCGGCCACTCTGGCGCGACGAAGATGACAGTCCCCCGATGAACCTCTATCCGTCGTAGTAGCCTTCCCACCAGTGGCCACGGGGGGGAACGCGTATAGAAGTAGCTCGGCCGGCCACGGGAGCGCTAGGGCATCGACGCCCTCCGCCCCCCGTTCTCTCCGGCGACTGAAGAAACGAGGCGCCTTGGTGTTTTGAGCGGATGCCATAAGATCCAGGAGGGGAGGACCCCACCGCCGAACGATCAGCTGCATGGCCTCGTCGGAGAGGGCCCACTCTCCGGGATCCAGGAGCTGGCGACTGAGGAAATCCGCCTGGACGTTGTCCACTCCCGCTATGTGCGAGGCCGCCAGTCGGGCCAGGTGTCGTTCCGCCCACTGCATCAACATCTCTGCCTCGAGCGCGACCTGCGGGCTGCGGGTTCCGCCCTGTCGGTTGATATAGGCCACCGTGGTCGCGTTGTCCGACAAGACTCTGACTTCCCGATTCCGAAGGAGTGGCAGGAAGTGAAGAAGAGCCAGCCTGACCGCTCGGGTCTCCAGACGATTGATGGACCACGTCGACTCCTCCGCGGACCACGTCCCCTGCGTGGCGCTGCGGTCGCAGACTGCCCCCCAGCCTAGACGTGAGCAGTAGCTGCACCCAGAGAAGACTGGCTCGCTGGGCAAGCGAGCTGCACATCGCAGCCCGCAGCCCCACTGCGGAGACCTCGAAGACCCGCTTGAGGAAGACTTCCAACTTGCGATCCTGCGTATCCCTTAAGGCTGCTCCACCTGTCACCGGAATGGTCGTCCTCTTCGTGACCGCTGACACCGCGGAGTCCACTCTGGGTACCTTGATGAGATCCAGAAAATCTTCCGGCAGCGGATATAGCCGTTCCATGGCGCGGCTACCCTTCAGAGCGGCTTCCGGGGTATCCCATTCCCTGGTGAGCAACTGCAGGAACGACTCATGAATGGGAAAAGCCCGAGCCCTCGGGCGAAGGGCTGCCAGCACCGGGTCTCCCTTCTTCGAGGAGGTGACTACAGCGGGCGCGACGGGAGCTGGCGGGTCCGGCGGGGGATCAAGGTCCAATCCCTGAATGATCTGTGGGATCAGGTCATCCAGCTCGTCCCGCTGGAAGAGGCGCAGGGTGCGTGGGTCCTCACCCTCAGACGTGGAGTCCCCTTGGCCCGCCGCCGCGGGGTCCGACCCAGGGGAGGCTGGTGGCGACCCAGGCCCCCCCGAGCCCACGGGGAGCCGTGGTTGGCTGGGGAGCTGTGGGGCCCCCACACCCGCCGGGGCGGGGGGGGGCCGGATAGGCGGACGAAGGTCGCGGGAGCTTGGGTGGAGGCGGATCTGCGGGCGCAGCCAGGTCCTGCAGGTAGGCTGTATGCATCAGCCGTATGAACTCCGGCGAAAATCCCGGCCTAGTCGGGGGGGGCCTCCGCGGGTGGGGGCCCCGAGGGACCCTGCCCCCGCGGGCCTTCCTCCGGGTCTGTCTCCGGCACTAACCTCGGGGGAGAGCCCTCTGAAGCCACCTCGTCCCCCTGCGCTGCCTGGGCTCCTTCAGGGCGCAGCGTATGTAAGATGGCCGCCGTTCCCGCCATGAATGGGGGAGGGGCCAGCCCGCGCCGCCCGGGTAAGGCTGTCATGGAGGCCCGAATGTGTGAGGGGCCGAGAGGTGCCTTCTCCACCGGGAAGGCATCGAGCACAAATTCCCTCCCTTGAAACGCGCGATCCAGGTTCCCCACAGGCCGAGCAACGCGCCGGCCGCGGCATTCTGGAGCGCAAGGGGAACAGCCCCCGACAGCCCAGAACGCCTTGAAAAACCCGGGGGGGGGGGGCCCGCGAAACGGATCGCCGCTGCGGGGGGGCCCGGGTGGCCTGCGCTACCCGCCAAAGATAGAAACGGCGCCGCGGGGGGGGCCCTCCTGGCCGCACGACCCGCCGGTTGATGAGCAGCCCTCTCCCCGGTGCAGCCCACGTGGAGCCGCAAAATGGCCGCGGGAGAGGGTGAAGACGCGAGGAGGGGCCGGAGCACCGGCAGCCGCGTGTAACCTAGCTGCAAAGGAAGGGGGAGAAGAAAATCACACTTACCCCGCAGCAGCCCCGGACAGCGCCGGTAAATAGAGAAAGGAGAGACAGAGCACAAAACAGAAGCCACGCCTCCCCAATCAATCAATTAACCTAATTAATTTTTTTTATTTTTTTTTTTTTGTAACCCAACTTGATCCAACCAAACAAACAAACTCAATAAAGCCTCCAACCAAGGGAAGCAAAAGAACAAAGGAACAAGAGAATCGGGAGCAAGCCCAGATTCCACTACTCGCATCTGCTGGAGTCAGAAGATACTGAACTCCTGCAGAGGGGGTAGTAGTATTTATGGTGATGCCCCCTCGAAGCTTTGGGCTGACTCCATCTGCTGGATTGGGGACATAACCCACTGTCTGGACTGATCCAGGTACGTACAGGGAATCGTATATATTGGCCATCTTAGACATCTCTTCAGCCTTCGACACCATCAGCCATAATATCCTCCTTCAGCGCCTCAGTGAAATTGGAATAACTAGAGTTGCCCACAGTTGGTTCAAATCCTATCTCAGAATAGGAACTTTAAAGTCAAAATTGGAAACAGTGAATCCAAAGCAATTCCCCTTGACCAAGGTGTTCCGCAAGGCTCCTCCCTGTCATCTACCCTTTTCAACATCTACCTCCTACCGCTCTATCACCTCCTATCTGATCTTGATCTACCCCACTATATATATGAAGATGATGTGCAAATACTCATACCTGTAACTGACACCCTTCCTAAAGCCATTAACATCTGGAATCCACCCTTCTCTCAATCAACAAGCTCCTAACCAATATTCATCTTGCCCTTAACACCGCAAAAACTGAACTTGTGCTCATTTCACCACAAAATCACCCCAACACCCTCCCTGCTGCACTATTCACTTCCACACTCAATTTCATTCTCTCAACAGGTACGAGATCTAGGTGTCACCCTAGACAATCAAATCAACCTAAAAAAATTCATTAGTTCAACATTAAAAGAGTGTTTCTTCAAAATACACACCTTAAAAAAAACTAAAACCCTTGCGCCATCTCTCAACTTTTGCACGGTACTACAAACCACTATCTTTTAAAAAATCGATTACTGCAACTCACTTCTCTTAGGTTTACCCAAAAACACCATCCACCCACTTCAAATTCTGCAAAACACTGCTGCACGGATCCTCACCAGCACCCGCAGAAATGAGCATATTTCTCCAGTCTTAAAAGAATTACACTGGCTCCCAATCGCATCCCGTATCCAATACAAGACCCTCTCTATCATACATAAAGTACTACACAACCCCAATATGAAATGATTTCAATGTCCCCCCTACTATTCCACTCTTCCTCTAGACCGACCAGAAATCAATACCTTGCCAACATACGTACACCTTCCCCCAAACTCACCAACCTTGCAACCTCAAAAGCTCGTGCGCTCTCCCATAGCTGGACCTACCTTATGGAACGCAATGCCAGCAGATCTTCGTCAGGAACCTTGCCCAAAGAAATTTAAACAGAAATGAAAGACGTGGCTGTTCACACAGGCAAACACCTAAACCTTGCCCATCCCAGCCCCCTGGCTTCCCCTCAATGGACCCTCCCCCCCTCTTAAAATGCCTGGAGTCCAGCAGTCTATCGAACCCTGCTCTCTTCACATCTATAGTGGACCCCTCACGCATAAAGTTGTCTCATTCCCCATTGTCTCTGTCCCAAATTCACAAAGTCTGATCCTCTTTACCTCTACAATTACGTTATATTTAGTATGTACATAATATGTAGTTAAACTATTCCACTGTTGTTTCTATATTTGACTCGCATAGACTACACTGTACTTAATCTGCATAGACCCAACTTCCTTTATTCTGTAAATCATCTATATTTAGTATGTAATTAATAGGTAGTTAAACTGAATCCCTGTTATTCCTCTATTTAATCCTGTACTCTTCACTTAAGCTGTATAATTCCAACTACCTTTATTATGTAAATTCTCTATACTTAGTATGTATATAATATTTACTCTACACTTAAGCTGCATAGTTCCAATTTCCTTGATCCTATAAATTCTCTATATTTAGTATGTATTTAATAGGTAGCTAAGCTGAACTCACTCTCCCTATTCTTAACCCATATTGCCCAATTTTATTTCCTGTAAATTCTCTATATATAGCCTGTTTATAATATGCATTTAAACTGTTCTAGGTTGTTTGTATTTTCTAGTTGTCTGTCAAGTGCTATATAAGCATAGTTTTACGTTTAATGTAAGCCGATGTGATATTCCCAATGAACATTGGTATATAAAACCGTTAAATAAAATAAGATTTGACTGCTTTTCTAGAGACGACTCAAGAAGAACAGACTGAAAAAAGAGGTCTCCTGCTGGTAAAGTTTTCAACATCTGCTGAGAGAGACATGGTTTTTAAAGCATTTTTTTCATAACAGGAAAAAACTATACCTTGGAGGAAAAATTTGGATTTACCCAGTCATTATCAGATCCACGCAATTACGTAGGAAGAAATTTTTGAAACTTTGCCCTAGAGCTCGTCAGATCAGTGCAAAAATAATGATAAAGTTTCCGTGTAAATGTTTGCTTACTATAGAAAACAATAGATATGTATTTATGGATCCAGAACAGCTAGAACTTTTCCTGGATGCCAGAGATGAAGCAAGGTCTGATCCGCCAACCGGTATTATATAGTTAACCTCACTACTCTCTTCTTGCATAATATTGCTTGCTTTATTGTTAAAATATGATGTTATATGTTTTGTTCTAAAATGCATTTTGTTTTCTCCTAAGATTGCATAGTAAATAGGAAAGGGCAGAGGAAAGTCTTTGGAGATTCTAATTTTGGAAATGTATTGATGAAATTTTTTTTTTTTCTATGAAATTATTATATATGCTATAGACGGAAGTTTAATTTTCCTGATATTATTGTAACCCCGCCTGAAACTTAAGGCATGTTGATATTCTTTAATGTAATTGTTTAAAAATTTAATAAAGAGAAAATTAAAAAAAAAGAAAGAATGAGCTAGGGGTGGGTGGGAGGGCTGGGAAATACAAACACACTAGCTTCTGTTTATTAGCTGTCTTACTGACAATTAAAGGTACATACACACTAAATAATATACTCCAATAATTTACTTCTCCCCAATACTTTAAAAAAAATTTCTGAAGCAAAACTTACTGATTTCTTTCAGCCACCAGCAAGGTGATCCTCTCCTCTCAGTGCTCCCACTTTATCTTCTATGTGTCTTCGTCTCCCTTTGGACTGACTCTCTGGGTCTTGACCTCTTGCCTGGACCTGAATATAGCTGCCCTGCTGCCCTGGACCTGACCATGATCACCAGCCACCTGGACCTGACCTCTTGCCTGGACCTGACCACACTTGTCTGCTGCTTGCCCTGAGTTTGGCCTGTCTCAGACCCCGTTAGTTTGTTGCCTGCCCTGACCCCGGTGTGCCACTGGACTCTTGCTCTAGCCACCGCCTTAGGGACCTGCCTAAGATCTGCCAGCCGCCAGAACCCAAGGGCTCAACCTCTCTGCAAGGCAGCTGGTATAGGTGAAGCTCCAGTCTGTCCTCCTACAAGGTGTATTCGCCAGCTGCCAGTATAGGCCTCATAGGTTCGGTTATGAGGCTGTGTCTACTACATTGCAGCACAAAGAGCTCACCATCCATGAAACAAAACATCTTTAAAAAAACAAATTTTATGAAGTATACAAAAACAATTATTCACCAATTTCAGTTCCTTCAGGATAGTGCTATAAACAAAGACCTACTAAAAACATGAGCTCTTGAGTGAACCAACTTTATATCTGTCAAAGAGGGAGCTACTAATTGCTTATCTTGTAAAGAGTGCATAATTCTGCTTGTCTGATAAACAACCAATCTCTCCCACAGATATTGTAGGTCTGAGCCATAAACCACCTACTGTACAAGCATAACAATCTTAAATCTGATCCCAGCAAGCAAAGGTAACCAGTGCAGTTATTCTAAAGCAGGGAAAAACATAGTTGAATGATTTTATCCCATAATAATAATAATATTGCCTGCCAAATTTTGTATAAATTGCAATGTCGCTACCTGCTTGCATTCTACCCCAGCCTAAAAAGAATTATAGTAATCCAGACACCCTAGAATGAGGACCTGGACTAGCATTCTCAAATCCTATCTAGTCGGATAAAATCTAAGATTGTGGATTAACTACAACTGCTAAAAAGATAGTTTTACTAGATTATTTACCTGACTTTGCATTGTTAAACATGATTCCAACATTATTCCAAAGACTCTTACTTCCAATTTTAATTCCAAAGGGTGACCCATGCAGCACAAAGAAGGTGGAGGAAATTCTACTTATTTGACTTATATTCCACTTTTCGGTACTTCAGAGTGGATTACATTTAGGAACTGTAGGTATTTGCCAATCCCCAGAGAGTTTACAATCTAATTTTGTACCTGAGGCAATGGAGGGTAAAGTGATTTGCCCAAGATCACAAGCAGCTACAATGGGATTTGAACCCTGGTTTCCCTGGTTTGTAGCCATTGCTCTAACCACCCTTCCATTACTCTGATTGAAATTTCAATCTACAATATCTAATTTGATTTCTTTGTCATAAGAATACTGCTTCTTTCTGGGCTGCACTACTCTACGTACAAGAGATGATATCATGGAAAAATGTGTGTCCTGTTTCAGCATGTGCTAGTAAGGGGGAATAAACCAATGCATTTGGATTGGAAGAGTAGCAAGATTCAAGGATCAGAAAATTAACAAATAAAACTAAATATTCCATATACACATATATAAAAGTATGAAGCCCAATTGTAGATTTTTATAGGCAAATACTGGAAGGGATGCTGGTTGGCTGTTCAAGATTTTGATTATCAAAATCTCAGGGAGATAAGCAATGGGCCTGAGATGTAATTGGAGAGGAGGGAGTCAGGCTGTAAAGAACTACCAAAATTAACAAGGCTGTTTCCCTGGCATATGGCCTCCTAGGTCCCCATGGACTTATTGGTCAGTATTGAGAACAAGGTATGACAAGAGTAAGCAAAACTGATAAGATCAGACCTACTATGCACCACTGTGGAAGTATTTTTGATATGTTGCTGTCAAATTTTAAAATTATTTTATTAAGCTATTTGAATTAGCTATATGAATAACTATCAATTGATAGCTTGCTATTGAGACCCTTAAAGGTCACAGAATATTTTTGTAAGGAGGCGGAGTTGGAGAATGGAGTCAATATAATACTGGTATGAAATAAAATTTACTTGTACCCTGGTAAAAATCTTTCCTGTAAGCAAATCCAGGAACATAAGATCTGCAGGCCTATTTTAAAACTGGTCAAAAACTGCTTTGAAGGTGATTATGTTACAGATTTGTGGCACAATGGACTTTGTTTAGATAAGAGAATGCCTTCTAAAGAAAAAACAAAAAAGCCAGGGATGTTTCCTCTTTGCAAGAGCAGTAAAACAGCACTGCATTTATTAATAAAGCAAAATGGAGCTACAAACAACCAGCAACTCAATTC
This sequence comes from Rhinatrema bivittatum, assembly GCF_901001135.1. Taxonomy (NCBI): domain Eukaryota; kingdom Metazoa; phylum Chordata; class Amphibia; order Gymnophiona; family Rhinatrematidae; genus Rhinatrema; species Rhinatrema bivittatum. The sequence goes on from NC_042618.1 coordinate 257,094,999, forward strand.
ACAAGGAACGGGAAGCCAAAATGGTACATCTACAGAAGAGTACGAACATCCAAGGTGCCTAAAATAGGTCAGTACTAGCTAACTTAATACAGGTCAGCACAGTTGCGTAAAATGCATTTCTAACACTTTTTTCACTCACATGAATATTATGTAATAGGTAATCTTTTCAAATAAGCTCAAATCGTTGCATACAGAATTCATTCTTATTCTTCTGAAGTGATTTGGTCAAAGCAACAGTCATCATTTCTTCTGTTGTGACATAGCCTCAGTTGAAATTTTCTGTTTCACTCATCTCTTATCAAAAGTAATTCTAAATTGCTGATGTAGAGTTGCACTCTCTGCCAGTTTATCATGGATTGGCTGTATGCTTTTATATCAATTGGGTTTTTAAATTATTTGTTAATTCAAGTTCTTTTAGAATTTTTAGTTAACCATTTTCCTCAGGGGGCCATGACTTACATATTGAATAACATAGTTCCTACTTGTCTGGTTGTTTTTTGTTCTTATTCTAATGAGATTTCACCATACATTTTTACCGTAACATAGTAATGATTATTATTTATTTATTTATTTATTTATAGTTTTTTATATACCGCCGCTCATCAAAGATATCACGTCGGTGTACAATGAACAGGAACTTACGCCGGAGCGTTATACATTTAACAGGAAAATTATGATTAGGGATGTGCAATCGTTTTGTTGCGCTTGGAGGTGGACCCTTGTCCTGGAGCAGCGATAGAACGGCTCCCTGGTAGGGACCAGGAACCACCTGCCCCCAGGGGGCGGAGCACAGGAGGAGACAGAGGCTAGGATGAGCTTCACGGCTGGAAGCCCGCGGTCCCCCCGGGTGGAGCCTGTAGGGACCCAGGACGCTTGCACTTAGGTGGGCCTCGCAGGGTCTCCCGGAGAGGTAGTAGAGGAGGCGTGCCCATGAGCAGCAAGGGAGCATGGTCGGTCACTAGGCTGTAGGTCTGGAGAGGCAAGGTAGGCCAGTACAGCGTAGGCGATGACAAGGCATGGGACAAAGTCAGAATCAGGAGATGTGGTCAATGGCAGCTGGGGTCAGAATCCGAGGATCAGTCCGAGGAGTAGTCAACGAAGCAGGGGTCAGGTTCAGAGGTCAGACGAGGTCACAAGGCATGCAGAGGTCAGGATCCAGGTAGCGAACAGAATGGTCAAGGAGCAGTCCGAGGTCAGTACCAGAGAGACAGTCCGAGGGTACTACCTAGGTAGACAGGACAGTCAGATGCTGGAACAGAAGGACGCGGGACAAGGCTGGAACAGTAGGACGCTGGAACAAGACTGATAACATGGAGGCAAACTAGTACACTACAGTGCCGAGCCCGATTGCCAAGGCAAGGAAGTGCAGGCAGGGACTTCCTTATATCGTACGTTCAATCAGGGCGCGCCGCAGGAGCTAGGACCCACCCACTGAGGACGACGAACTCCGGCGTGAGGCCTGGTGTACAGTGGAAGGCCTGGCGACCGCCGCCACGGAACACCGGGGCCTGGAGAAGCTCGCAGTTGCCGCTGGGGAGGGCCGACCCGTGACCTGCAGAAACTAGCGAGGTGAGCAGGCACGTGCGCGGGCCAGGCGAGCAAAAGTACCCCTCCTTCTAGGTCTCCCTCTACACGGCTGTGGCTTTTCAGGATAGGTCCTGTGGAAAGTCCTGAGGAGCTCTTTATCAAGAATGTTGTGGGATGGTTCCCCATGAGTTCTCCTCGGGCCCCATAACCTTCCCAGGCTAAGAGGTATTCCCATCTGCTTCGATGCCGACGGACATCGAGGACCTCTCTTACCTGGAGTGACGAATCTGGTTCTGTAGAGATCTGCGGAGGTGAAGGATCTCTAGAGAAGCAGGAGAGGACCAAAGGATTCAAAAGGCGTTGCAGTTTTCCGGACGGACTGGACAGGACTACCGAATATGTCCAGAAGCACCACAGTAAAGGTAAAGACCCTCCTTCCTTCGACGGAGACGTTCAGCGGAGACCAATCACCCATGGGTCACCTCCATGGGTTCCACCACGGGAGGAGGTGGTGGTGATGGAGTCTTGGCTGGAGGACTCTGGTAAAGTCACACAAATTGAGTCCAAACCATCTGCAATCTCATCTCTATCCAATTTCTGAATCTGCTGCTTTGGTAGATGTACTAAGCCGCAAGCATATCAAAGCGAATGCCCACATGCACAAGATTGAGACTTCTTCATATTGCTCCAGGCCAGTACTTGCAACAACTGGATCACTCTCCGGAAAGTCACCCGGCTCTCCTCAAAGAACTTGCAAGGATCAACCAATCACCCAGTATACCTCCTTTCGCATGGCCGCCATCACTACTACTATAATCTTGGAGAATGTTCTCTGAGCAGTAGCCAACTGAAAAGGGTGCACCTGACTCTGAAAATGTGAAATGAAGGTACTGTTGGCGATCTGCCCAGATCAGAATGTGAAGATACGCTTCCATCTGTAGAGTAAAGAAGGAGTAATTGATTCTTGTGTTTATTTATTGCAATGACGCGCAAATATTGAAAATGACTGCTTAATAACAAAAAGGCTGAAGACTTTCATTGAAATGTTTGCATTTCTTTAAAAATACTACAACAGACACTGATATGCTAGAAGATTGACAAGATCTGCTGAGGGTCTAAAATAGCATGCAATATGCTGTTTTCAGACAAGATACAGTCATGACTGATTTAAAATACTGCAGATGGACATCTGTTGCTGTGTGTTACAAAATAGCCATGCCTATAACCATGACTGCATATGGTAGTAGCATCATATAGCTTGGCTATTCATACAGAATGCTGTACATGAAGTCATTTATTGTGTATGCTCCGCGGCCGCAGACAGCTGCAAACCTCTGTTGCTCACCTCTTTTTTTACTGCTTTGGCTCCGTTGGGTGAACTCGCGTTCCTCTGCCAGCTACCGCCGGCCTCCCAGCCTCCGTTCCCGGGCCCACCTGAGCAGCATGGATGCTGCCGACCGCCATCTTACCCTCGGGGTTCCCTAGGCACGCGCATTTCCCCAACCTTGCTTTAACCACGTCATGGAGGGAACCTTGGGGGCGTCCCCAATCAGATGACATCACTCATCTTCAATATTTAAGCTCGCCAGCCCAGACAGCCGACGACTTGGCAACGAGTTCATCTTCTGAATTCTACCTACTCTCGCTTCAGCGCTTGTTCCGGTTCCTGCTTCCATGGTGTGAGACTACCGGGTACCCCACTCCTCGGGGGCCCTTCCTCGTCTCTCGGCTATTTCACTCCTCAGAGGGCCTTTCACCCGGACTCCTGCCTGCCTCGCTTCCCGAAGCTTTCTACGAGAACTACTCCCTTGTCTCCTGTTGCTGTGAGTAACAACGCTGCGGACCACTGCTGTGATATCTATGTTGGGATCCTCTCGGTTTGTACCCCCACTATGCGGACCATTGCCGTGATAATCGCTAGAGGAGCCCTCTCGACCCATGCCGTGATATCACCAGAGGAACCCTCGCGGTGTATCTGCTCTGTGGACCAACTACCGTGACCTCCCACCGAGGAACCCTCTTGTGTTAGCATCTCTACGGACCCCATGTAACTTCAGTGACTGTAACTATCGCTTGGCACCCCCCGATCCTCAGGGTAATGCTGCATCCATGCCTGACTCTTGTCCTCGGAGCTGAATTTCTGATGTCAGCATCTGCGTTGTCGCTCCGTGGCCCGCCTCCTGGGGTCACCCTCTCCTTCCCTACCCTCGCTGTTACCATCCGCAAACCGGGACTCTGCCTCCCGACGATGAGGCTCAGTGGGGCTCCCCCCCTGGTGGTACCACCTCTCACCCTCGGCTAAAGGGCCTACATACTTACAAAACCTAACAGATTGCCAAGTCCACGGACCCAGCACAATCTCAGCCCACCAGGCCATCCCCTGGCCTGGCCCAGCAAATTTCAGACCAGCAGAAAGCTTTGGAGAGTTTGGCTAACGCCAAAAATATTTTAAAAACCGGCTGGACACTGCCCTCGACGTCTACCAAGCTGAGCCCAGCTCCACAGACGCTCCGTTTCGACCATTTCTGCCCCTGCCGGCACCTCCTCGTTTTTCAGGAGACCCCTTGTCCTGTTGGGGCTTCTTGAATCAGTGCAACATGCACTTTTCCTTAAAACTTAGATACTTTCCTGATTTGGCTACCAAGAAGACACTCATACTATCCTTTCTGGATGGACGGGCATTGGCCTGGGCGTCACCCCTGTGGGAGCGAGCGGATCCGATCCTCCATGATCTGCCGGGCTTTCTCGCCCTCTTCTGATCTGTCTTTGATGATCCCGTTTGAAAGGTTAACGCCAGTTCCACACTACTGCACCTACATCAAGGTTCCAGATCCCTTACCGACTACGTCATCAAGTTTAGGACCCTTGCGTCTGAGCTGTACTGGGATTTGGGCTGCCTGCATGTGATATTCCTCAAAGGGCTGAGTCCACACATCAAAAATGAGCTAGCAGATCGAGAACTTCCTGACACCTTGGATGCTCTCGTGGACCTCGCAGGCCACATTGACCGCCGTCTTCGTGAATGCTTGCTTGAGACCAGAGGACCCAAGAGTTTGGCCACGGGTACTCCCCACATCCACCCAGCACCTCTCTGCAAGATACAAATGAAGAGGAACCGATGCAGATGGGTCGCAGCCACTTATCCTCGAAGGAAAAACATCGCCGCCTACGTTCAAGACCTATGTATGTATTGTGGCCAGCCCGGACATGTAGTACCTGCCTGCCTGCTCTGTCCGGGAAACTCCCAGGCCTAGGTTCTCTGGAGGACTTCTCCTAGGCCTGACGGCACCCTCTCCTTCATTAACGTTAGCTGTTTCCATCAACTCAGGTACTCTGGAATTTCACACCCTGGCGTTAGTGGATTCCGGGGCTGGTGGTAACTTTATCCTCCGACAGCTGGTGGAGCATCTCCGGATCCCCGCGGTCCGCACACCCACGCCATTGTTGCTCTCCTCCATCCACGGTGAGCCGTAACCAGGTGAAGTTACTTGCTCCACAGTCCCCATCTGACTTTGTACCGGATCCATAAACACGGAGACCATCTCTTTTCTGGTACTGGACAAGGCCATTGTCCCTTAGGCGCTAAAGGACGTTGCAGACATCTCAGTGATGATTGTCTATCATAGTTGAAATGTCACACTCCGCAATTCGACTGGAACACCTTGCAATTATCCCAGTGGGGCAACTCCTGTCGTAAGGATTGCTTGGAGGTCGTGTCACCCATGCCTTGCTTAACTACCATGATGTCTTTCCCGGGACTCCCGCTGCAGTACTCCGCTTACGCCGATGTATTTTCGAAGGCGGCTGCGGACAATTTACCACCTCATTGCTCCTTTGATTGTGCAATAAATTTGCTTCTTAACTCAGAGCCTCCTTGTGGAAGGGTGTACCCACTTTCACTAACAGAAACTAAGGCTATGTCAGACTACAAACAAGAGAATTTGGGAAAAGGCTTCATTCGGCCATCCAAGTCTCCTGCTGGAGCGGGATTCTTTTTCGTGAGGAAAAAGAACGGTTCCTTCCAGCCGTGTATAGATTACTGCTGCTTAAACAAAATTACACCCAGGACAACTGATACCCCTTGCCACTAATCTCTGAACTGTTTGATAGGCTCCAAGGGGCCAAAATATTTTCTAAATTGGACCTGAGGGGGGCCTACAATTTGGTCCGGATACGCCAGGGCGACGAATGGAAAACCACTTTTAACACCTGTGACGGCCATTTCAAATACCTGGTAATGCCTGTCGGCCTTTGTAATGCCCCAACGGTGTTCCAGAATATGATGAATGAGGTATTCAGAGACATGCTCTACCAGTGCATCGTAGTCTATCTGGATGACATCCTGGTATTTTCACGAGACCTCCAGAATCATCACCGAGATGTCTGCAATGTCCTTTAGCGCCTAAGGGACAATCGCTTGTATGCCAAGCTGGAGAAATGTTCCTTCAAACAAGAGACTGTTCCTTTTCTCAGTTACGTAGTCTTGAGTCAGGGCTTCCAGATGGACCCCCAAAAGACCAAGAGCATCCAGGATTGGCCCCAACCAACAGGCCTCAAGGCGCTCCGTAGATTCCTGGGATTTACTAATTATTACCGGTCATTCATTCCACATTATTCCACACTGACTGCCCCTCTCACAGCCATGACCCGCAAGGGAGCCAACCCCTTGCAGTGGTCACCCGAGGCCATGATGGCCTTTCAAAAACGTAAGGACGCATTCCTTAGAGCAGTGGTTCTCAACCTTTTTTCGGTCGGGACACATCTGACAGATGGTTCTCACATGCGTGACACACTTAACATGTGACCATCACCAGGCTAAATGTAAACAAACACTCTGCATTCCACAGGAACCCCTCTTGACCCCAACAATGGGTGCAGAGCAGAGCTAGCACATTCCCCATTCAATTTACCATATAAAAAAAGATTATTTCTGGTGACATCTCAATAACAGCAACATAAACACTCTCTCCTATCAGGTGCAATAGCCCTCCTTATGAAAAAACAGTAATTTACCACCAATGCGTGTTATATTGAGAAAACACAACAAATAATATTGATACAAATGCCTACATGCTAGTAAAATACTTCACCTTGGTCACACACAGAATCACTTCACCAAGTACAGAAAGACCACAAATTACAAATATGGAGGAAACCCAAAAAAGCCACTCTGCATTCTGTGCAAAATAAAAATATACCACCTAACAGACTTCCAGGATCTGCAATAATGTACACAAACTAATGTGCACAAAGTTACACCTGCATTATGGAGCTCAAACAGTAACAACTCTACCTATGAAAAGGCCGCACTGCAAAAATTACACCAGACCCTAAATACCAACACACCTCCTATTAGGAAAACAGAACAAGCCAAGCTGCTATAGATCCCTACCAAGAAACTACAAGCTCGCAGAACACCCTTAGCTGGGTCACACATGCAGAACACAGACAGACCCTCACCAAATACAGAATAAAGTGACCATAAAGCTAATGTTTTGGTTTTTTTTTTGCGTTGTTTTACTACATACAGAGTTTGGCTTCTTGCTGTTTCCAGTTCAGTTTTTGTCTCCACATTTCTATTTATACATTCCCCGAGAAATATAAAATAATTCTAAAACCAAATATAATAAATGTTTCAAAACAACTGATAATGGAATAACATCCAATCATTAAAAATTATCAAAATTATTAACAATTCTCCAAACACCAATAAAATATTTCTAACAGCAGACACATCACATAATACGTAATAATTAAAATAGCAGTCAATCAAGAAAGATAAACTTAAAAAGCCACCTTTACTTACCCTCTCCAGTAACTCTTGTACTCCTTTCCCTTGTAGGCCAATAGTACATACCAGAAGCAGCAAGGGCTGCTGAAGCTCTGTCCTCGCGCTGTTCTTCCTTAGGGCCCATGACTAGTCTATCTCTCTCTCACACACACACACACACAGTCACCTGCCTGGCCAATCTCTCTCTCACACACACAGCAGTCACCTGCCTGGCCAATCTCTCTCACACACACACGTCACCTGCCTGGCCAATCTCTCTCTCACACACATATACACACACACACACACATGTCACCTGCCTGACCAATCTCTCTCACACACACACACACCAGTCACCTGCCTGACCAATCTCTCTCACACACACACACACACCAGTCACCTGCCTGACCAATCTCTCTCTCACAAACACACAGTCACCTGCCTGACCAATCTCTCTCTCTCTCTCACACACACAGTCACCTGCCTGACCAATCTCTCTCTCACACACACAAGTCACCTGCCTGACCAATCTCTCTCTCTCACACACACACACACCAGTCACCTGCCTGACCAATCTCTCTCTCTCTCACACACCAGTGACTTTCCTGAGCAGTCTCTTGCTCTCACACATTTCTCTTAATTACACACACATTAATTCTCTCATACACTTACACACATGCTGACTCACTCTCTGTCTCACTCACCCCCACAGCAGACAGCACAAGGTAGCTGGTATGCTGCTATTAAAAGCAGAGTCCTGACAGGCTGGAAACTGCAGCAGGAGTGACCTCCACAGCCCCACAGTGCTACGAAGGCAGCACTCAGCTGTTTGCTTGCGCTGCGATCGATCATGGCACAGAGCAATCGGCTGAGAATGTAATTTTATACTTTTCTCCCCACCCCAGCTTTTTTTTTTTTTTTGCAGTTTGATTATTATTAAATTTCTATTTTATTGTGCTGTTGCGCTGGCGAGAGAGAAGGGAGGTCGGAACCAGGGGGGCAGTGGCGCCATGCTCCTCTGCAGCAGGAGCATGCATGCATGGCCTTTTCTTTTTCCTGCGTGCCCGGTAAACATCACTTCCTCTTCCGGGCCACAGGGGCGTGAAGAAGAAAAGCTCACGTTCCTTGTTGCCGGCTTCCATAAAACCCTGCTGCCATTCCCCTCAGGGCTTGAATGTGCTGATAGCCCGAGCAGGAACGGCAGCAGTGTTCGTCTCGCTGAGGTGAAAAGGGGGGGGGGGGGGGGGAGGAAGAGCAGCGGGTGCACGACAGACCAGTTGAGAATGCTGCCTTAGAGAACCATGCTTACGCCACCCGGATCCCAGATGACCTTTCATCGTCGAAGTTGACGATCCGATGTCAGAGTTGGATGCGGTCTTGAGCCAGCATTCTGCCAATCAACCTTGCATCCCTGCTTATTCTTTTCCCGCCACTTCTCACCTGTGGAGCACAATTATGGAATTGGGACAAAATTATTGGCAATTAAGGTATTTGAAGAGTGGTGCCCCTGGGCTCGAGGGGGCTCAGCACCAGGTCACAGTATATACAGACCACAAGAACCTTGCAGTACCTGCATCATGCGCAACGCTTAATCACCGGCAGGCCCGTTGATCTCTCTTTTTTACTCAGTTCAAGTTTTTTGCTACGGTACTGGCCAGCCAACAAGAACATTCGAGCCGACGCTCTTTCCCGGTCTTGCACCACTGAGGATGTCCCGGATGTTCCACGTCACATCATCGATCCAGACAAAGTTCTTCCTTCTCCACGTTCACCGTACCACCTGGGAAGACTGTGGTTCACCGTTCCACTTTGTAGAAAGATCCTTCGATGGGCACACGATCCCTGGCTAGCGGGCCACCCAGGTCAAGCCAGAACTCTTTCCTCACGCCAGAGGTTACTACTGTTGGCCGACCATGAAGGATGATGCTCAAGCATATGTGGAGTCGTGCCCCACCTGTGCCCGTCAGAAGCCGCCAATGGGTCGACCCTAGGGTCTCTTGCAGCCACTTCTCACTCCCAGTGAACCATGGACACACACTGCCACTGATTTCATAGTGGATCTTCCTCCTTCCAGCGACAAACACCACCATTTGGGTCACAGTGGACCGGTTTTCAAAAATGGTTCACTTTGTGGCTCAACCTGGCCTCCCTTCAGCCTCGGAGCTGGCGAGACTGTTCATCCGCCACATATTCTGCCTCCACGGACTCCTGAGGCATATATTCTCCGACCGGGGAGTGCAATTTATGGCCAGGTTCTGGAGGGCTTTATATAAAAAATTGACATTGCCTTGGATCTCACGTCGGCCTATCACCCACAGGCCAATGGTCAGACGGAAAGGACAGATCGGACCTTGAATTAGTTTCTCTGGGCATATGTAAATTCACGACAAAATCTCATAATGTTAGGAGTTAGGATTTTTAAGTATGTGGGCTCTTTGGCCGAGGTGAGAGGTTGGTACCGCCCAGGAGGGGAGCCCCCACTGAGCCTCACCAAGTTACTATCTTGGGGTGAGTTTTCCCTCAATTTCTCATCTCTCTGCATCCACCGGGTCTTCACCCTTCCAAGTGGTATATGGACATCAGCCCCTGCCTCCACTTCCTCTACCTCTGACAGTGGCCTCTCCCCCTTGGTGCAAGCCACCGCCCAAGAGTTGCATCAACTTTGGGACGACACTAAACGACTTCTTCAACAAGCTGCCCAGAAGTCCAAGAAATACTATGATACCCATCATCGGGCAGCTCCTCAATTCAGTCCTGGTGATAAATATGTCTTAGTACTCGATTTATTCATCTGAAATTACCTTCAGTCCGCTTTGCTCCCAGACACATTGGGCCATTGCCTGTACTTCATTGTCTGGATCCAGTTACGTACAGCCTTCGCCTGCCCACATCACTCAAGATTCATAAGCCTTCCACGTCTCATTACTTAAGCCTCTCATCCTATCCGAATTTTCAAAAAGCTGGCTGAACCTCAACCTCTGGCATCAGAGGAGGACATCATATATATCAAGTACAGGACGTCCTAGATGTACGAAAGTGAGGAAGACAATGGGAATATCTGATCTCGTGGGAGGGCTTTGGGCCTGAAGAGAATAGCTGGGAGCCTGCAGCCAATATTTTCGATAAAGAACTGATCAATCAGTTTCATACTTCTCACCCAAGAAAATCCAAACCCCCGGGGGGCCCTAAGAAGGGGGGTACTGTTACGCTCCATGGCCGGAGACGGCTGCGACCTCTGTGGCTCACCTCTTTTTTTTTTTACAGCTTTGGCTCTGTTGGGTGAACTTGCGGCCTCTGCCAGCCTCCACCGGCCTTCCAGCCTCCGTTCCTGGACCCACTTGAGCATGGACGCTGCCGACCACCATCTTACCCTCGGGGTTCCCTAGGCGCACACGCTCCCGACCTACTTTAACCACGTCATGGCGGGAACCTTGGGGGCGTCCCCATCAGATGATGTCACTCATCTTTGATATGTAAGCTTGCCAGCCCAGACAGTTGACGACTTGACAATGAGTTCATCTTGCTGAATCTACCTACTCTCGCTTCAGCGCTTGTTCCAGTTTCTGCTTCCGTGGTGTGAGACTACCCGGTACCCGCTCCTCGGGGGCCCTTCCTCGTCTCTCGGCTATCTGCTCCTCGGAGGGCCTTTCACCCGGACTCCTGCCTGCCTCGCTTCCCAAGGCTTTCTACGAAACTACTCGTTGTCTCCTGTTGCTGTGAGTAACCACGCTGTGGACCCACTGCTGTAATATCTACGTTGGGATCCTCTCCGGTGTACCCCGCTCTGCGGACCATTGCCGTGATATCGCCAGAGGAACCCTCGCTGGTGTACCCCGATCTGTAGACCACTACCGTGACCTCCCACCGAGGAACTCTTTTGTGTACAATCTCTATGGACCCCGTGTAACTTCAGTGACTATTGCTCGCAACCCCCCGCTCCTCGGGTGCTTGAGCAATAGTCTGACTCCTGTCCTCGGAGCTGAGTCTGATGTAAGCATCTGTGCTGTCGCTCCATGTGGCCCACCTCCTGGGGTCACCCTCCTCCTTCTCTACCTCTGTTGTATACCATCCCCGCAGCCGAAATCACCGCCTCACGACGGTGAAGCTCAGTGTGGCGCCCCCCACCCGGGCGGTACCACCTCTCACCTCGCCAAAGGGCCCACATACTTACATATCCTAACATTATGAGAGAAGATTGGAACATACATCCAATTAGAAATAGGACACTTGTTCTCAACTGCATTTGTACGGTCTTGAGAACTTATAAATGGCACAATTAATATTGGCATCATCGGAGACAAAGAGAAGATCAAAAGAAGAAGACAACATTTCCACAATCTTGTCTCTCCACCTACCCTGATTAGTCCATCAGGATGATTTGAATTATGTGTCAATGTAGAGATGAAAGACAAGAATTTTGAATTGCACACCTTCATACTATTTTATCCTTAAAGATCCCTAGACAATATTATGAGCCCCTAAGCTACTTATATAGTATAAATTATGTAACCTGTAATTAATAATAAGATAAGGCTTATTTATGTTTTGTTTGGTGAACCCTGAACTCAGGCCCAATTCAAGCTTGGGGTGGCAGCAGGCCAGACAGCTACAGGGACAGTATGAATTCAGAGGCAGGCGGCAGCCAGGGCAATCCAAGGCAGTCCGAGTCGAAAGGGCAGGCGGAAGGCAAGGTAATCCAGAAGCAATCCAATCCAAAGGGGCAGGTGGCAGGCAAGGCAATCCAAAAGACATCTGAATCCCAAGTCCAAAAGGAAAAGGGAATGCTCAGAGGGTAGCACCAGCACAAGCAAGCCTGTGGCTGAGGCAAGAGCTTGTGCTGGGCTGCCAGCCTAAATAGTAGATTTTTCCCATGCTAGGTGTGGGTATGTCTGGAGGGGCGCTTACGTGAGTAGAGAGCGCGGCCGCGTTGCTCTGCATACCATCCACGGTGCATGGCCATGTAGGAGAAGGTCCCGATCACTCCGGCAGCCTGGAGGTACAAGACTGGGTCCTAACAGTACCCCCTCCACAAGGCCCTCTCCTCTGTTTCTGAGGCCTGGGCTTCAGAGGAAACCATAAATGAAATTTGCTAATTTATTGGGGAGCTTGGATGTTCTTGGCTGGTTCCCAGGAGTTCTCTCCTGGGCCATAGTTTTTTCCAAGATATTAAATACTGAAATGTCTGTCCTTTTTTCACTTCTGTGTTTACTGAAGAGATGTTTTCTTCGCTTCGGTGTTTAATGAAGAGGATGTTGGGGATGGGTACCCGTAATGGAGAAGGTTTTCACGGGTAATGATTCAGATGGACTGAATCAAATCCCGGTGAACCTAGAAGATGTGGAAGGTCTGATTGACAAACTGAAGAGTAGTAAATCACCCGGACCGGATGGTATGCACCCCAGAGTTTTGAAGGAACTAAAAAATGAAATTTCAGACCTATTAGTAAAAATTTGTAACTTATCATTAAAATCATCCATTGTACCTGAAGACTGGAGGATAGCAAATGTAACCCCCAATATTTAAAAAGGGCTCCAGGGGCGATCCGGGAAACTACAGACCGGTTAGTCTGACTTCAGTGCTAGGAAAAATAGTGGAAAGTGTTCTAAACATCAAAATCACAGAACATATAGAAAGACATGGTTTAATGGAACAAAGTCAGCATGGCTTTACCCAGGGCAAGTCTTGCCTCACAAATCTGCTTCACTTTTTTGAAGGAGTTAATAAACATGTGGATAAAGGTGAACCGGTAGAATATAGCATACTTGGATTTTCAGAAGCGTTTGACAAAGTTCCTCATGAGAGGCTTCTAGGAAAAGTAAAAAGTCATGGGATAGATGGCGATGTCCTTTCATGGATTGCAAACTGGCTAAAAGACAGGAAACAGAGAGTAGGATTAAATGGACAATTTTCTCAGTGGAAGGGAGTGGACAGTGGAGTGCCTCAGGGATCTGTATTGGGACCCTTACTTTTCAATATATTTATAAATGATCTGGAAAGAAATACGACGAGTGAGATAATCAAATTTGCAGATGACACAAAATTGTTCAGAGTAGTTTAAATCACAAGCAGATTGTGATAAATTGCAGGAAGACCTTGTGAGACTGGAAAATTGGGCATCCAAATGGCAGATGAAATTTAATGTGGATAAGTGCAAGGTGATGCATATAGGGAAAAATAACCCATGCTATAATTACACAATGTGGGTTCCATATTAGGTGCTACAACCCAAGAAAGAGATCTAGGTGTCATAGTGGATAACACATTGAAATCGTCGGTTCAGTGTGCTGCAGCAGTCAAAAAAGCAAACAGAATGTTGGGAATTATTAGAAAGGGAATGGTGAATAAAACGGAAAATTTCATAATGCCTCTGTATCGCTTCATGGTGAGACCACACCTTGAACACTGTGTACAATTCTGGTCGCCGCATCTCAAAAAAGATATAATTGCGATGGAGAAGGTACAGAGAAGGGCTACCAAAATGATAAGGGGAATGGAACAACTCCCCTATGAGGAAAGACTAAAGAGGTTAGGACTTTTCAGCTTGGAGAAGAGACGACTGAGGGGGGATATGATAGAGGTGTTTAAAATCAGGAGAGGTCTAGAACGGGTAGATGTGAATCGGTTATTTACTCTTTCGGATAGTAGAAAGACTAGGGGGCACTCCATGAAGTTAGCATGGGGCACATTTAAAACCAATCGGAGAAAGTTCTTTTTTACTCAATGCACAATTAAAGTCTGGAATTTGTTGCCAGAGGATGTGGTTAGTGCAGTTAGTATAGCTGTGTTTAAAAAAAGATTGGATAAGTTCTTGGAGGAGAAGTCCATTACCTGCTATTAAGTTCACCTAGAGAATAGCCACTGCCATTAGAAATGGTAACATGGAATAGACTTAGTTTTTGGGGTACTTGCCAGGTTCTTGTGGCCTGGATTGGCCACTGTTGGAAGCAGGATGCTGGGCTTGATGGACCCTTGGTCTGACCCAGTATGGCATTTTCTTATGTTCTTATGTTCCTATGTCCAAAACTTCCTCAACTTCATACTGTGTGTCTTCCTCTACTATGATGGATGAAGCTTGCTTAGGTTTTCTAGAAGACCAACATGAGATTGCTGTTTTCAGGAGGGATATATGAAAAACATTGTGAATGCGGAGTGTTAGAGGTAACTGCAATTTATAGGTAACTTCCCCGATCTGTTTATCGACTGGAAAATGCCCCATGAAGTGAGGAGCAAACTTCAAGGAGGGCATCCATAATCTAAGGTTGCGGGTGCTCAACCAGACTAGATCTCCAGGATGGAACTGGGGAGCTGGTCTTCGCTTCCTATCTGCCTGTCTCTTAGCCTTAATTGCTGCCTGCTATAAGAGGGTACGATTATTTTTCCACAATTCCTTCAGGTCTTGGATGACCGAAATTGAAATGACAGGTAACGGTATTCGAGTATGTCATCCAAAGACCAAATAAAAGGGTGAGGATCCGGTGGCCTGCCTACGGTGATTGTTATGACAGATCTCTGCCCAGGGAAGTAGTGAGGACAGCTTGTCTTGTCGTTGGTTTACACAGCAACGCAAGAAGGTTTTAAGAGACTGATTAGTCCGTTCTGCCAGACCATTGGTCTGCGGGGTGGTATGCTGAAGAAAAGTCAAGTTGTATATCAATCTTTTTACATAGATTCTTCCAATATCGTGCTGTGAATTGTACTCCTCTTTCCGAAAGGATATGTTGGGGTAGTCCATCAATTCGGAAGATATGTTGAACGAAGAGCTGGGCTAATTTTGGTGCCGAAGGTAGACTGGGGAAGAGGGACCAAAATGGGCCATTTTAGAAAACCTGTCTATCATGACCCAGATGGTATTATTTCCTTCAGATAAAGACAGATCTGTGATAAAGTCAGTGGCAATGTGAGTCCAAGGTTTGTCAGGTACTGGTAAGGGTTGGAGTACTCCCCAAGGTCTAGTCCAGGGAGTTTTGTGAGCAACGCAAGTGGGACAGGACTCAACGAATCTTTTAGCATCCTGTTCTATTGCGACACCAGCAGTGACAGGCAAGAAGTTCTTTAGTGCGATGGACTCCTGGGTGGGCTGCTAAACGAGACTCATGGGCCCAACATAAAAACTCTCTCCCTCAAACGCTTGGGTACCACAGTCTTCCAAGCAGGACAGGATCACAATCCAGGCAGGGTCAATTATGTGTTGAGGTGGGTCTGGAGTGTCATCAGGAAGAAAACGTCTTGATAGAGCATCCGCTCTGATTCTTTTCGACTAAACGGAAGAGAAGTTTAAAATTAAAACAACTAAAGAATAGAGGCCATCGGGCTTGTCGTGGATTCAGACATTGTGCGTGTGAGAGGTATGTCAAATTCGTATGATCCGTATAGATAGTGATAGTGTATTTTGCGCCCTCAAACAGATGTCGCCACTCCTCTAATGCTAACTTATTAGCCAGGAGTTCCCTATCACCGATGGCATATTTCCTCTCTGCTGGAGAGAATGTTTTTAGAAAAATAGGCACATGTGTCAAAATTCTTTTCCTTTGATTGTTGTAAAAGGATGGCTCCGATGCCCAGGGCAGAGGCTTCTACTTCAATAAAGAAAGGTCTCGTAGGATCTGGGCTTGCAGACACGGGTCCTTTATGAATTCTTCCTTTAATTATTGGAAGGCCTGAGTGGCCTCTGTGTTCCAATTATGAATATCGGCCGCTTTTTTTGTCATTACCGTGATGGGTGCAACTAAGGTTGAGTAAACCGGGAATAAATTGTCGGTAATAGTTCGAGAAACTCAGGAACTGTTGTAAGGCTTTTAATCCTACTGGTTGCGGCCAGTCTAGAATTGCCTTAAGTTTCTCGTGATCCATTTGTAGACCAGCCTGCGAAATAATGTACCCTAAGAAGGGGAGTTCCGTCTTGTGAAACATACATTTCTCTATTTTTGCGAATAGCTTGTTTTCCCGAAGGCATTGGACGACCCGTCGAACATGGAGATGTTGATCCATGGACTTGGAAAATTTAAGAATGTCATCTAGATATGTGAGCGTAGAGAAGGTCCTGGAAAATATTGTTGACCATAGCCTGAAAAACTGCTGGAGCGTTGCATAATCCAAGAGGCATTACCAAGTGATCATACTGCCCATCACGAGTATTAAAGGCTGTCTTCCATTCATCCCCTTCTTGAATTCGTATGAGATTATAGGCTCCTTGAAGATCCAACTTCGTAAAAATATGGGTACATTTAAGTCGATCAAATAATTTGGTAATGAGAAAAATTGGGTATCGATTTTTTCGAGTGATGGCATTTAATTCTCGATAGTCGATACTTGGTCGTAGAGACCCGTCTTTTTTTTTTTTTTTAAACAAAAAAAAACGGCCCTTGCCGGAGATGAAGATGGCTTAATAAACCCCTGGCCAGATTCTCTTGAATGTATTGGCTCATAGCTTCTGTCTTGGGTCCCGAAAGTGCGCAAACTCTTCCTTGGGGAGGAATTCTCCCCATTAAGTAGATCGATACCACAATCACAGTCACGGTGAGGAGGCAATCTCTTCGCTTTCTGTTTGCTGAAGACATCAGTGAAGTCTGCGTATTGATTGAGCAATCCAGGTAGAGTGGATTTCATACAGAAGAGACTGCAAGGGGGAGGTTTTATGGGAAGAAACAGTTCTTATGACATTCAAAACTCCAACTGGCCAATTATAGTGTCTCCCAGTCTCTTCTAGGTCGATGCAGTCTCAACCATGGCAGGCCCAGAATGATCTGATTAACCGAGGAAGGTAAAACATAAAGGTGGATAGTTTATTGGTGCGAAACTCCAGAAGTGATGGCGATGGGCCCATGGATGCATGAAATCCTATCCTTGAGAGGTTGACCAGACACTGAAGAAATGACGAGGGTACTTTTAGTTTTCTGTGGGAATTTGATAGTGTTGGACTAGATTTTCTTCAATGAAATTCCCAGCCGCCCCAGTATGCAGAAAGTCCTGCCAATGGATGGGTTTCTTGGCAATAGAAAGTGCTACAGGAATCAATATTTGCTGAGAGAAAGCTGCATGACCCAGTGAGGCCTCTCCCACCCATCCTAGGTCCGGGAGTTTCCCAGCTTTAGGGGCAGGTTTTAGCATAATGGCCAGTACCAGCACAGTAGAGACACAGGTTTTGTTGTCGTTGCTGCTGTCATTCCTCAGCTGAAATCCGAAATAGGTCAATTTGCATAGGTTCTTTGGAGGTGATAGTTATCTTCTGGGGCTTGGGGGAGGTGAGCGGTCGCTGAATGAAGGCGCCAAGCGCAATCGGACACCGAAGAGTGCTCCTTCTCAGGAATGCTCCTGAAATCAGAGATCTAGATGGATTGCTAAACAGATTAATTCTTCCAGGGATTCTGGTGGGTCTTATCCGGCGAATTCAACTTTTATACCATCCGAGAGGCCCTGTCGAAACATAGCAGTAAGATTCTCCTCCCCTCATCCAAGTTCTGTGGCAAGAGTCCGAAATTGGACTGCGTATTCTCCCACAGTTCTTGAGCCTTGTCGAATCTTAAGTAGCTGTAAGGCTGCTGAAACAGATTGCCCCGATTCATCAAAAACCAGCCGGAAATCCTTAAGGAATTGATCCAGATTATTTAGTAACAGATCGTCACACTCCCAAAGGGGAGAGGCCCATGCCAGGGCTGACCCTTCAAAGAGGGAAAGGATGAATGTGACCTTGGTTTTATCGGTAGGAAATAATGGGGTTGCAGTGAAAAGTCCATCTTGCATTGGTTAATAAGACCACGCAGTGTTTCGGATCACCATTGAAACGTGGAGGAGGCAGGCATAGTACGGCACTGGGAGAAGAGAGCGTCGGGAGTAACAGAGGAGGTGCTACTGCCAAGATGTCCATACGAGCCGCTAATCTCTCCAGTACTCCCACTACCTGGTCCAGAACACCCTGTTGTTGTTGTACTTGTGTGGCGAGTCCTGGGATTGCCTGCTGGGCTGTTAGATCTACCAGATCCATGGCCTCAGCTAACTGTTAGGGTATGTGGACCCAATGGTAGTACAACAGCCTTACCTGCAGTGACCCGGGAGGGAAGATAGCGCTAGCATCCTCAGCGACAAGTCAATGTCCTCAGAGGATAGGGAAATACCTACAGTACCTGAATGTAATCCACTTTGAAGCACTGAAAAAAGTGTGAAAAGCAGAATATAAATAAATTAAAAATAATTAAAAAATCAATACACGGTCGTAGAGACCCATCTTTCTTTTAAAAAAAAAAAAAAAAAATCCTGTCCCAGCTGGAGATGAGGATGGTCTAATAAGCCCTCGGGCTAGATTTTCTTGGATGTACTGATTCATTGCTTCTGTCTCAGGTTCTGAAAGCGCATAAACTTTTCCAAGGGAGGGGGGGAGTTTTCCCTGGAAGGAGATCAATAGAACAATCGTAGACATATTGGGGAGGGGGGGGGGGGGGGCAGCTTCTCGGCCTGCAGTTTACTAAAAACATCCATGAAATCCGTGTATTGATTAGGTAGTCCAGATAAGGTTGATTTCATACAGAAGAAATTACCAGAGGGGGTTTTTATAGAAGTCAAACAATTTTTATGACACTCCGCACCCCAACTGGCTAGTTGTAAGGTCTCCCAATCAATTCTAGGTTGGTGCAGTCTTAACCACGGCAGGCCCAATATAACTTGATTGACTGAAGAGGGTAGCACATCAAGACGGATGGTCTCCTGATGCAAGATTTCCGTAGTCATAGTAATGGGTTCCGATATGCGTGAAATTCTGTCGTTAAGAGGTTGTCCGGAGACTGAGGAAATGATGAGAGGCACTTTTAGTCGTTCAGTGGGAATCTGAAAATTTTGGACTAGTTGTTCCTCAATGAAGTTCTCAGCAGCCCTGGTATCCAAGAAGGCCTGTAAATTGATGGATTTCTGGGCAATAGAAGGAGTCACAGGAATTATTATTTGTTGAGAGGAAGTTGCTGGGCTCAGGGAGGCCTCTCCCACCCATCCTAGGTCCGGAAGTTTCCCTGATTTCAGAGGAAACTACTGTGCCCAGAACCCGCACAGGACAGACATAAATTCTGTTTTTGTTGTCTCTGTTCTCCTCCGCCGAGATACAAAGATGATCTATTTGCATAGGCTCTTCAGATGAACTGGAAGACGCCTGGAATTTAGGGGGAATGAAAGGTCGATGAAAGGAGGGTGCTAAACGTAATGTCTGCTGAAAGGTGCTCTTTTCTTGGGCCCGCTCTTGAAAACAGAAGTCCAAACAGATTGCTAGTCTGATTAAATCCTCCAGGGAATTTGGCGGATCTCAGCCAGCTAGTTCATCTTTTAATTTTTCCAAAAGGCCCTGGCGGAAAATAGTGGTAAGACTTTCTTCACCCCATCTCAATTCTGCTGCAAGGGTACAAAATTGGATGGCATACTCCCCCACAGTCCTTGATCCTTGACGGATTTGAAGCATCTCCGAAGCGGCTGACGCCGAGCATCCTGGTTCATCAAAAACCAAGTGAAATTCTTTCAGGAATTAGTCTAAGTTGTTCAGCAAGCGATCATCTCCCAAAGCGGAGATGCTCATGCCAAAGCTGAGCCTTCCAGGAAAGAAAGGATGAACGTAACTTTGGTCTTGTTGGTGAGGAATAATAGAGGTTGCAAGGAAAAGTACATCTTGCATTGGTTAATGAACCCATGACAATTTCGGATCTCCATTGAAGCGGGGAGGAGGAGGGAGCCGCAGAGCACTGCTGGTGGCTGGAGGGGCTGAGGCATCCATCCGCGCCTCCAATCTTTCCAGGACTCCTGTAACTTGAACCAGAACCCCCTGTTGTTGCTGGACTCAGGTTGCTAGTCCTGGGATGGCCTGCAGCGCTGTCAGATCTACCAGGTCCATGGCCTCAGCTAAACTGATACGGTATGTGGACCCAATGGCAGTGCAACAGCCTTACCTGCAGTGACCCGGGAGGGAAGGTAGCGTTGGCGTACCCGGCAACAAGTTGATGTCCTCAGAGGGAAAGGCACAGGTATAATACCCTAGGGTGGTCATACCCAGAAGGGAGGCAGGCCAGTTCGGGAGCTGAGGGAAGCTTGGGGAGTGAGATGAAGTGTGCCATTTTGGAAAATCTGTCAATGACCACCCAGATGACATGGTTGCTGTTTGACTGGGGTAACTCTATGACAAAGTCGGTTGTTATGTGGGTCCAGTGTTCCTCGGGCATGGGCAAGGGCTGCAGGAGGCCCCAAGGGCGCCCGGGCAAAGGTTTCTGCTGGCACAAGTCGGGCAGGAGTCAACGTAGGCCCAGGGGTCTTGTTCCATCTGTGGGCACCAGTAGTATCGCCATAACAGCTCCAGCATACATGCCCTTCTGGGATGCTCGGCAGTGAGGTAGTTGTAGGCCCATACCAGGACCTTCTGTCGAAGACGGAGGGATACCACCATCTTCCCTTGGGGCACCGTCTGGGTGGTGGTCAGGAGGATCTTTGCAGGGTCGAGAATGTATTGGGGCGAGGCAGGAACATCATCTGTCTCAAAGGCTCTGGACAAGGCATTGGCCCTGGCGTTCTTGGAGGCTGGTCTGTAATGGAGGATGAAGTTAAAGCAGCTGAAAAATAGCGACCAGTGGGCTTGGCAAGGGTTCAACCGTTGAGCTTGACTGAGATACTCAAGGTTCTTATGGTCAGTAAGATCTGTGATGGGAGATGCTGTGCTCCATCAAGCCACTGTTGCCATTCCTCAAAGGCCATTTTGATGGCCAAATGCTCCTTGTCCCCGATGCCGTACTTTTTCTCTGCCGGTGTGAACTTGCACGAGAAGTAGGAGCAGGGCAACAAAGTACCTTTACCGGAGCATTAGTTGAGAACGGCCCCTACAGCTATATCGGAGACATCCACCTCCACCACGAATGGGCATGAAGAGTCCGGGTGTCTGAGTCAAGTCTTTTGGAGGAAGGCCTCTTTAACTCTTTGAAGGGCACAACCACCTCGGGTAGCCAGTGTTTGGTGTTGGCCCCCCTCCTGGTGACAGCAGTGAGGGGCACCACCAGATGCGAGTACTGGGGAATAAAGTGCCTGTAGAAATTGGCGAAGCCAAGTAAGTGTTGTAGGGCGCGTAGCCCCGAGGGTTGGGGCCACTCCCGGATATTGGTGACTTTCTCCGTGTCCATGTGAAAGCCCACTGTGGAGACAATGAACCCCAGGAAGGGGAATGACTCTCGTTCAAATAGGCACTTTTCAACTTGGTGAAGAGCTTGTGCTCGCGCAGGCATTGCAGGACGCGCCTGACCTCCAGGTGGTGTGTCGGCAAGTCCTTGGAGTAGATAAGGACATCATCCAGGTAGACGAAGATGCTAGTATGTAGCATGTCCCGAAAGACCTTGTTCATGAGGTTTTGGAAAACTGCTGGGGAGTTGCATAGGCTGAATTGCATCACCAGGTACTCATAGTGGCCATCTCGAGTGTTGAAGGAGGTTTTCCACTTGTCACTGGCTTGATACATTCAAGTTTATAGGCCCCGCAAAGGTCCAATTTGGTGAATATCTTCATCCCCTGTAGGCAGTCTAGCAGCTCCAGGATGAGTGGAAGCAGGTACCTGTCCCTGCGGGTGATGGCATTTAATCCCCGGTAGTTGATGCAGTCTCAGGGTCCCGTCCTTCTTTGCCACGAAGAAGCAGCTGGCACCCGCGGATGAGGTGGAAGGGCGGATAAAGTCCCTGTTGAGATTCTCCCAGATGTACTGGGACATAGCCTGGGATCTCAGGAAGTGACAGAGGGTACACTCGGACCTGAGGGGGCGTAGAGTCATGAAGGAGATCTATCGCGCAGTCAAACGGACAATGTTCGGGGAGTGTCTCCGCATTATCCTTGGAGAACATGTCTGCGAAGTCCGCATACTGTGTGGGCAGGGCCAAAAGCGTCGTGGCTAGGAGAAGCCTCGGCTGGGGTAGGTCACGGAGGCAGGACGTATGGCAATTGAGGCCCCAGGAAGCCAGCTGCAATGTTTCCCAGTCAATACAGGGAGAATATCTCTGAAGCTAGGGGAGGCCCAAGACCACTGGGTGTATCGCCTTCTCCAAGACAAAAAATGAAATCTCCTCCTCGTGGAGGTTCCCAGTGCGTAGCTTCACAGGGGCGGTCATGTGAGTAATCTGGCCCGGTAGGGGATCCCCCCGGATGGAGATTATCAGAGGTGGTGTTCTGGGCATTACTGGGAGGCCCAGTTGCCTAACCAAATCTGATAGGATAAAGTTCCCTCCAGGTCCAGAGTCGATTAAGGCCTGTGTGAAAAATGAGCCCACGGGATGAATAAGAGTCACGGGAGTGGTGCATTGGGGAGCAGGATTAACGTAGCCTACGGTCATCTCCCCAGTGACGCCTATGCTCTGGAATGTCCCGGCCTCTCGGGGCACTGTGCCAGCATGTATCCTTTGCCAGCGCAGTAGGGGTAAAAGCCTAAGGTCCGGCGCCGCTGTTTTTCCTCTGGGGTGAGGTGGTTCCAACCGAACTGCATGGAGTCCTCTCCCCGGGTCTGGACAGGCACGGCCGGCAGGGACGAAACCAAAGGCTGGTAGAAGGAACATAAGAACATAAGAAAATGCCATACTGGGTCAGACCAAGGGTCCATCAAGCCCAGCATCCTGTTTCCAACAGTGGCCAATCCAGGCCATAAGAACCTGGCAAGTACCCAAAGGAAGGGGCTAGAGGGACGGCCTTACGGCCTGGCTTCAGCTCCCGCAGACGTTGTTGGAGGCGGTGGTCGATATGCCCAGCCAGGTCAATGAAGGCCTCTAAGTCCTCCAGAAGCTCCTGAGCAGCCAGTTCGTCTTTGATTCTTGAGGTCAGGCCCTCCAAGAAAATGCTATGGAGACTGTTCTCACGCCACCCTACTTCCAAGGCTAGGGTGCGGAACTCCATAGCATACTCTGCAAAAGGCACGAGCCCTGACGGAGATGAAGGAGGTCAGAGGGGGCCCATGGACATTTGCCCTGGTTTGTCAAAGACCGGTTTTGAAGGTCTGCATGAAGCGGGGAAGATCCAGAAGCAGGGAGTCCTCGCACTCCCACAAGGGAGACGCCCAGGCTAGGGCCTTGCTGTCCAGGATTGACAGAATAAAGGTGGTCTTGATATGATCATTGGCAAATTGGGCTGGTTGCAAGAAAAAAATGCATGAAGCAATGGTTCAGGAACCCGTGGCACTGTTTTGGGTCTCCTGCATAGCGAGGAGGTGCCGGAAGGTGGAGAGCTGCTTTGGAGACAGGTGCTGCCATGGGCGCGGGAGGAGAGCACCGGGCATCAGCGCTGAGTCCAGGCGATTCGCTAGATGTTCCACCGTGGCAGCTAGGACATCCAGGCACTGTTGCTGTAGCCTCTAAGCCATTCCAGGGATGGCTTGAAGGCCACTCAGATCCTCCTAGTCCATGGTCTCAGCAACCTGTTGCATGTGTGAACCCTTGAGCTGAGATGAGGTAGATGCTGCACCGGGGGAAGGCTCCTAGTGGTCCTCATCGTCGGGAGGCAGGGCAGGCCGAGAAAACCCAACTGGAGCTTCACTTTTACCAGCCCACGTTCCCCGCAGGCTGAGCCCTGCTATTAATTGCATCAGTAGCATGGGATCTTCTTGGTGTTTGGGTAATTGCCAGGTGTTGCGACCGTCGCTGCCTGACGACTCCACTACGCCCACCTTACCTCTTTGGCGACTCCCTCTTTGCTTGATGGAAGATTGGCAGCCGCGGCGTCATCTTGCCGACCTCTTCTGGCGTCCCCGGACCGGCTAGACACCGCACTCCACCATGTTTCCCAGAAGCCTAAGGGCACGAACGCAGCGCGCCCCTGACTCAAGTACCAGCAGTGGCGCGAACCTCAGGGGCGTCCCCCTGAGAGGACGTCATCCTCACGGATACTTAAGGTCTCTGAATTCGCTAACTAATTGAGTTAGCAACAGAAAGGATTCCTAGCTTCCTCCAGGTATCACTGCGGATGGGATTCGCTCTCCACATACCTTGCTACTCTGCCTCCTCGGACTTTACCAGAGGTACCCGCTCCTCGGGGGCCTCGCTCTCTCTCTTGTTTTTCAGTTCACAGTCTGGAACCGGTACTCGATCCGCGAGGGCCCACATTCCCGGACTTGCTATTGAATACCACTTCTGCCAGGAAGTCTTCGCTGCCTACAACACCAGTGAATTACCATCTCTCTCTCAGAGCATTCCCTGGAGCCAGGGTACTCGCTCCTCGAGGGCCTAATTCATTTCCAGCTCCTGGGCTGCTTCTAAGAGACTACTGTGTGAGTGTTACCATCAAGGTTCTGTTCCTGAACTCTGCATACCCTACCTACTCACTATATTCAGTTTCTCTACAGCTCAGTTATCCAGGATCGCAGTTCCAGTATCTGAGGGACTACAGCCCAGCCGGGTGCTTCCAGCTCACTACTGCCACCTCTGGTGGTTCAATATAATGTTTAATAAAAGAACTAGTGTGTATCTGTCTCCAAACTCTGAGCCTGACCGGTGGTCCCTCTTGGTATCTTCCCCCGGGGGCATGGTCATCTGCCACCGGCCCAAGGATCTACCCACAACTATCTCAAACACTAACACCAGGTTCTTGTGGCCTGGTTTGGCCTCTGTTGGAAACAGGATGCTGGGCTTGATGGACCCTTGGTCTGATCCAGCATGGCAATTTCTTATGCTCTTATGTTGGGTGCTGGGGCTGGCAGAAGTCAAGGCAGGCGGCAGACAGATGTAATCAGGAGCAGGCCAAGAACAGGACGGGCAGCAGACAGGCAAAGATGAGGAAATAGGCTGGAGCCTGACTCAACCCAGGTTTCTACTATATGCATTGTCGGACAGCTGTCACCAGGGACATCGTGCCGGTGGGAAATCCGCCCGGGTCTCCCTCAGTTCAGGAAAGAGGATCAGCGAACAACAGGCACTTATCCACTGCTTCATCATAACTTGAATCTCGCTGTGACAGGGCAGCGCTATGAACGAGTCCTCGCCCTTCCTGGGTTTATCTCAGCTCTCTGTCTTACTCAGACGGTAACTGTGCCAACCATCTCCCAGAGCCGCTTAAGGCAAATGCAGAAGGCGACTTTACACATTGGATCCCAAATCTGCCCAACACAGACTACACATTCTAGATCAGAGCAGGACCCGTTGCTAAGGTAAAGTGTTGAAGTCAGGGCCGGTTTTAAATATCTGGCCTGGGTGACGTCATCTCCCAGGGCCACAGTGAAGTGTCACCTTGGGTAAGAATTTAGGGTGAGTGCGGAGTACTGCCCGGTCCTGAAGAAGTTTAGTGTAAGGCGGATAGGAAACTAGGGCCTGTAATTCACTAACTCTGCGAGCTGAAGTGATTGCCAAAAGGAAAATCACTTTCCATGTGAGATATCAAAGTTCACAGGAGCGAAGAGGCTCAAATGTGGTTTCATGAGCCGACCCAAAACCAGGTTAAGGTCCCAAGAAGGGGCCGGAGGGCGCAGTGGAGGCTTGAGGTGAAGCAAGCCTTTCAGAAAACATGTTACAAGGGGTTGTAATGATATGGGTATATCCCAGACATATTTATGGAAGGCGGCTACCGCACTGACATGCATTCCGATGGAAGAAGTTTTTAGACCTGACACTGATAAATGCCAGAGATAGTCCAAAAACTTTGTGATTGGACAGGTAAAGGGGTCAAGGGACTGAGAAGAGCACCATGACGTGAACCTGTTCCATTTGTAAGAGTAAGCTTTTCTCGTGGAAGACTTCCGTGAAGCAATCAAGACATGGGAAACTGGTTCAGAAAGGTTAAGTGGCTGAAGGATTAACCTTTCAACATCCATGCAGTCAGGGGCAAGGCGTGAAGTTTGGGATGGCGGAGGCACCCGTCGTTTTGAGTGATCAGACGCGGGTCCTTTCCCAAGGGAATGTGCTTGCGAATGGAGAGATCCTGCAGTATTGGAAACAACGCTGGGCATGGCCAGTGAGGTGCTAACAGGATCATGGTTCCCTTGCCCTGACGTAACTTCACGAGAGTCTTCGAGAGAAGAAGAAGAGGAGGGAATGCGTAGAGTAGATCGGTTGCCCATGAGAGGGAGAATGCGTTTCTGGGCTGAGAGTGTTTTTTGCGAATGAGAGAGCAGAAGTTCTCTACTTTGCGGTTTTGAGGAGACGCAAAGAGGTCTATCTGAGGATATCCCCATTGTTGGAAGATGGAGTTCGCTATCGAGGGGTTGAGAGACCACTCGTGCGGTTGAAAGATGCGACTCAGCTTGTCTGCCAACACATTGTCTACTCCCGGCAAGTAGGTGGCCCTGAGGTACATCGAATGGGAGAGAGCTTCCGCCCATATCTGTGCAGCTTCCTGACACAGAAGGAAGGAGCCCGTGCCTCCCTGTTTGTTGATGTACCACATGGCCACCTGGTGTCCGTCTGGATCAGGATAACTTGATTTGAGAGGCAATCCTGAAATGCCCTGAGAGCATATCTGATTGCTCGAAGCTCCAGGAAATTTATTTGGTGTTTGGCTTCCTCTGGAGACCAAGATCCTTGTGTCTGCAGATTGGCCACATGGGCTCCCCATCCGAGGTTGGAAGCATCGGTGGTGAGAATTAATTGAGGGTCTGGAGCCTGAAAGGGCAAGCCGTGAAGGAGATTGATCTGATTGCTTTGACTCCATTGAGACCGTAGAGTCCACTGTATGACTCTCATGGCCAAACAGGCCATTGGTGTGACCTGAACTGCGGATGCCATGTATCCCAGGAGGATGAGAAAGTGGCATGCAGTCAAGGAGTGCTGAGACTGCAGAGGGTGTGCAAGAGACACGAGAGTGCGGGCTCGTTGTTGAGGCAGGAAAGCCTTTGCCTGCAAGGTGTCCAAGTCTGCCCCAATGAACAAGGTTTGAGATGGGATTAAGTAGGATTTGTCATAGTTGACGATAAATCCTAATGAAATTAGAGTGTGTAAGGTTAGATTGAGGGATTTATTGAGGGACGACAGAGCAGCTTGCTGAGTGGGAGCCCTGATTAACCAGTCATAGAGATAGGGGTAGATGTGAACACCTTGGGTCCTGAGGAAGGCTGCAACTACTACGAGGCATTTTGTGAAGACTCGTGGCGCAGATGCTAAGCCGAATAGAAGCACTCAGCATTGATAGTGCTTGGGGCCTACTAGAAACCTCAGGTATTTGCGATGAGGTGGAGTTATCGCATTATGAGTGTATGCGTCCTGGAGGTACAGAGAGCAGAGCCAGTCTCCTCTTTGTAGAAGAGGAAGAAGTGAGCCTAAGGTTACCATCTTGAACTTCTCTCGCTGAAGGTACTTGTTGAGGGCCCGTAGGTCCAGAATAGGACGAACGCCTCCCGATGTTTTTGGGGATTAGAAAGTACCGGGAATAGAATCCTAGGCCATGCTGAGAGTAGGGTACGGTTTCTATTGCCTTGGACTGGAGAAGGAAGGAGACCTCTTGATCCAGATGGATGGAGTGATCGGATGTTCTCCACGTCGGTAGAGGTGGGGAGTCCTGTGGCACGGAGAGAAAGTTCAGATGGTAACCCTGAGCAATTATCGCCAGTACCCATTGGTCTGAGGTGATTGAGTGCCATATGTTGTGGAAGTGGCACATTCGACCTCCCACTGGTATGTGAGGCAATGGAAGCTGGCTGCTGCTCTCTAGGTGGAAGTCAAAAACCTGAAGCAGGTCCTGGCTGAGGAGCTGCTTGCAGTTTTTGTTTACGTGTTTGACGAGACTGTGCTTTTTGAAAAGGTCTCGTGGCAAGGGATCTGGTTGGTGGCGGGTAGGACTTCTTCGGGCGGAAGATTGACTTTTTAGAGTCCTTTCGGAAGGGCTGTTTTGAAGAGTAGTCAGAAGGCATCAGAGAGAGCTGTCTTAGGGTCTCATGATGGTCCTTAAGTTCCTCCACCGTCCGTTAAATCTGTTCGCCAAATAGATTATCTTCTACACAGGGCAGGTCGGATAACCTGTCTTGTACCTCAGGGTGAAGGTCAGAAGTCTTAAGCCAGGCTCACCTTCTTGCCGAAAATAGCAGCTGCAGATACCTTTGTAGCAGTGTCAAAGATATCGTAAGATGATCTGTTCTCATGCTTGCCTGCCTCAAAACCCTTGTTTACTAGGGTTTGGAGCTGATCTTGAAATTGCTGAGGCAGGGAGTCTGTCAAGTCTTGTATCTGCTTAAAAACGACCCTGTTATATTGGGTCATATAGAGCTGATAAGCGGCAATTCGGGAGATGAGCATTGATCCTTGGAAGACTCGGCAACCAATGGCATCTAGAAACTTCTGTTCCTTGCCAGGGGGAAAAGAAGTTTGAGGCTTTGACCTCTTTGCTCTCTTCTGTGCCGATTCTCCCACTACAGATTGGTGATCCAATCGTGGTTTCTGAAAGCCCGGAGCTGACTGCACCAAATAGGTAGTGTCAGCTTTTCTGTGGACTGGAGCAATGGAGCCAGGATGTTCCCAGTTCTTCTTCAGGAGATCCAGAAGAACCTGGTGGATAGGGATGGAGGTTATTACTTTGGGGGCATCCAGGAATTAGAGCAACTCCATCATCTGATGCCTGTCATCCTGCTCAGTCTGTAATTGGAAGGGTACCAATTCAGACATTTCCTTCACAAAATTTATAAAGGAAAGTCCTCTGGAGGAGAATGCTTTCTACTTTCAGTGGGTGAAGGTGATGAAGGCAAATCATCGGTGTCCGGTGAGGAATCATCAGTCCAGGTATCATAGGAATCAGCCCCTGCCCCTCTAGGATGTAGAGGGGGACGGGATGGTGGGATACCTGAAGGTCCTGGTCTAGGCTCTGAAGCAATCGAAGGAATAATTGGAGGCACCGATGAAGGCATCGAGGGCATCGATGGATGGCTCGGTGGCACCGACGGACGTATCGGCATCGATGGCTGAAGCAGAACTCCCGAAGGAGGGATGCGAAACGGTGTTTCTCCTCCCAATGACAGAGTGAGCGGGGAGGGCACCGGCGACATCGGTGACCCAGGGTCCATCGGTGGAAAAGCGGCAATGAGTGCTTCCATTCTGGAGAGCAGCGGTGCCAATGCTGCTGGAATCGGGTTGGTGATCGGTTCCGCAATCGGTACCGGTGTCTGTGCCAGAGGAACCTGAAGTCGTTGCATCGCCTTATCGATGGCCTCCTGAACCATCCAGTCCAGTTCTTCTCGGAGACCTGGAGCAAGCAGCCCCCAGCTCCAGAACAGAAGAAGGAGGCAGAGGCATAGCCGGAGGGACCACCGTTAAAGGTGGAGTCGCGGCTCCCGATGCCCTTTCGGGGGAGGGTTGCCTCAGTGACCCGGTCGCTGAAAAGGTCGGTGCCTTTTCTGGATGGGGTTTCTTCGAGGCGGCTCTGACGATGGCGAGGTCGATGATTTCGCTCCCTCGATGGTCCGAGACTTTCTATGCCAATGGCGATGTTTGTCTCTACAATCCCCTCGGTCCTGAGGGGGAGTAGAGGGTGTCGAAGGCCGAGATGTCGTCGATGCCGGTCACCGGCCGGTGGTCCGTGCTGGCGCAAAGTTGATGGTGCCGGTTCTGATGACGTCGATGCAATGGACGGAGTCAGGGTTTGAGCACGGAAGAGAAGTTCCATCTTCTTCATTCTGGCCTTGCAACCTTTTGGTGTCATAAGGGCACATTTGGTGCACGTCAAGACATCGTGCTCTCGTCCAAGACACATTACACAGACTTTATGGGGGTCTGTGATGGACATGGTGCGATTAGAGTCTGGGCACCGACGGAACTCTGACGCCATGGGAAAAAATTGAGCCGCAGTACGGTTGACGGCCAGTAGGCCGCGAGGGCCAAACTTGACGGTAATCGACGGAAACAAGGGTAAAAACTTAACGGAGTACCGCAGCTTGAAAAAGTTAGAGGAGGGACCCCTGTGGGGAAAATTAACTTTTAGTAATTCTGTGAGGAAAATTCCTGTCAGGAATCTCTGCAGAGCTCCTTAACCGCGAGGCTACTACTGTGCAGAAAAAAGAAGACTGAAGGGGGACCCCTGCTGGCTGCAGGGTTAGTGCCATGCTGGGCATGCCCAGTAGGGGCCAGTCAAAGTTCTGGAAATTTTGACAGAAGTGTTCCTTGATTGGGATCCATCCTGTGATGTCACCCATATGTGAGGACTACCATCCTGCTTGTCCTGTGAGAACCAGCAAAGTTCAAGTGAAAGGATACTATATGAATTCCTCTGATGACGACTTTAGAAGATCTTAAATCATTCAATGATCTAGATAATGTTGAATCCACAGTGGATACTAAATAGGAGGAACCACAGAAAGCAGAATCATGCTGTGCTCAAGCGCTCAACATTATCAGTGGATTCAACATTATCTAGATCATTTAAATGATGTAACTGCGTACCCAAAGAATAGTTTAAAGGCCAGTTTTGTGTGTGTGTGTGTATATATATATATATATATAAATTGATCTGTATATGTAAATATATCTACACAAAGAAAGCAGATCTTAATTCACAGGTTCAATCGTTATAATTTTTTCCAAGTATTTATTGAATTACCTCTACTTCACTGATTTCATCCAATGATCCCAGGAGCAGGCTTATCTGCAGATCTTGGACCTTGCATTCCAAAAGTAAATTGTGCCTCTCTAGTCTTTTTTGCTCCAATGTTGTTTCTATGGCTATAGCCTCTTTCTGCATCTTCATCAGTTCTCTTCAAACACAAATGTGAAACCATTAGCATCAAAGTTATATTGACAACATTTTACATAATTTAATTGGCAAAGTTTTCAAGACTCTGACAGGGCGATGCAATATCAAGCGCTCAGGTTAGCACGTCGCTTAACATGCGGTTGGAAGTACATTTTGGACACACTAGACTAATGCCCTATAATACAGGGATTAGCACATCCAAAACGTATGTCCAATCAAGCACGTAGCTAACAGTCCTCATTACATGCAAACTGCATGTAAATAAGGCTGTTAGCTCCTACCCTGCCTTACCAAAAATGGCCACGCTGCCAATGCGCCCATTTTAACACGGCAAATTTAACACCTGCTTGAGAGCTCGTATTAAAGCATGCCCCCCCCCACTCAAGAGCTCAAGAACCCCCCCCCCCCCAAATCCTGTAACTCCTATTAGTATTTTTGCAATACTAAATAGGAGGAATCACAGAAAGCAGAATCATGTTGTGCTCAAGCGCTCAACAACAACAAAAATCCTGCTTTCTGTGGTTCCTCCTATTAGTATTGTCACAATACAGTAGGAGGAACCACAGAAAGCAGCATCCCCAAGTTCTGGCTCGACTGAAGAAGTAAATAAATATTAAGTTTGGGCACTTAAAAGAAAATTAGTTCTCACCTGATAATTTTCATTCCTGTGGTACCATGGATCAGTCCAGACCATGGGTTGAGCCCCCCTTTCCAGCAGGTGGAGACAGACCAAAGGTCTAAGGGTAGCCTATATAAGGACGGAACCCAACCTGGAACCCTCAGTATAACCATTGTCAAAGCAGAAAGTACAAGATCAAGCAAGTAACAGGATAACTAGTAATTTAATTTAAACCAACAAAATAACAGAACAATTGAATGAACTGTGTAACTAAACGCTCTTGAATATCTACCACTGATCATCGTAATGATGCTTCCGGTGCCTATCAGTAAATTCCAGGAAGACGATGCAGAGATAGAAAAAGAAAATCCTATAAGAAGGAAAAAGAATTCAAGCAGACAGAAGAACGGGCGGGCGTCTGGACTGATCTGTGATACTACAGGAACGAAAATTATCAGGTAAGAACTAATTTTCCTTTCCCTGTACATACCCGGATCAGTCCAGACCATGGGATGTCCCAAAGCTTCCCTTCAAAGAGTGGGACCCAGACAGTCCCGCTCGAAGCACCTGCCGACCAAAGGAATCAAAGACCAGAGCCTGAACAACAAGTTGGTAGTGACGAGCAAAAGTATGAAGAGATTTTCATATAGCCGCCCTACATATTTCTTGCGGAGACACCGATTGAGACTCCGCCCAAGAGGCCGCTTGAGAACGTAAAGAATGAGCTTTTAGGCCTTCAGGAACTGGTCGGCCCTTGCAAATGTAGGCAGAAGAAATCGCATCCTTCAACCAGCGAGCGATCGTAACCTTAGAAGCTTGCTTCCCCCTGTTGGGTCCACTCCACAGGACAAAAAGATGATCGGAGACCCGAAAATCATTAGTGACCTCAAGATAACGCAATAAGACTCGTTTGACATCGAGACGACGAAGATCACTACTACCAGACGCCACGATATCCTCTGGTGAAAAAGTAGGGAGCTCCACGGACTGGTTAATATGAAAAGACGAAACCACCTTTGGTAAGAAAGAAGGTACGGTCTTGAGAGAGATGCCCGAATCCGAGAAACGTAAGAAAGGGTCTCTACAGGATAGAGCTTGGAGCTCAGACACTCTCCTGGCTTAACAAATAGCGACCAAGAAGACAGTCTTGAGAGTCAAGTCTTTGAGAGTGGCACGATGGAGAGGCTCGAACGGCGCCATACAAAGAGCTCGAAGTACCAAATTTAAACTCCACGAAGGACAAAGAGAGCGGACAGGCGGTTTCAGGTGCTTAACGCCCCTGAGAAAACGTACAACATCCGGATGAGAGGCGACCGCCTGACCTTCAATGGTGCCCAGGAGGGAAGCAAGAGCCGAAACCTGAACTCACAGGGAGCTGACCGATAGACCCTTGGAGAGACCACGCTGAAGAAAGGTGAGTATCACCGCAATGGAAGGCGAACGTGCCGAAACACCCAACTCCTCGCAGACATTTTCAAAAACCTTCCAGATTCGGACATAGGTAAGCGATGTTGACTGTTTGCAAGCCCTAAAGAGGGTGGCAATTACTTCTTCCTTATATCCTCTGCATCTCAAACGTCTCCGTTCAAAAGCCATGCCGCTAGACAGAAGAGATCCGCCTAGTCGAAAAATACGGGACCCTGCCGCAGAAGATGGGACAGGTGACCGAGACGAAGAGGTCAGTCTACAGTGAGATTCACCAGGTCCGCGAAGCACGGCCGTCGGGGCCATTCGGGGGCCACGAGAATGACCGGTCCACGATGGAGCTCTATTCTCCGTAGAACCTTTCCCACTAACGGCCACAGTGGGAACACGTAAAGTAGCACGTCGGAGGGCCAGGGAAGAACCATGCCCCTCCGCCGGCTGAAGAACCAGAGAGCCTTGGCGTTGGATAGCGTCGCCATGAGGTCCAGGTGAGGTGGACCCCACCTGAGCACAATTAGGTCCATCGCTACGTCTGACAACTCCCACGGCTTGAACATTCTCCTTGCCTGCTGTGTGGGAGGCCGCCAGGCGATCCAAGTGCTTCTCTGCCCAGAGAAAGAGCTTAGATGACTTCGAGTCCCCCCTTGTTCATTTATGTAAGCCACCGTGGTGGAATTGTCTGATAGCACCCGGACCGCTTTGTGGCGAATCAGAGGAAGAAAAAATTTGAGGGCCAGGCGAACCGCTCGGGCTTCTAGACGATTGATGTGCCACTGAGACTGGGACCAGAAACCTTGAATCATTTGAGATTGGCAGATGGCCCCCCAACCGGAAAGACTGGCATCTGTCATCACTATGACCCAAGAGGGAGTCAAAAGAGGCATCCCCTTGAGAAGGTGTGCCGGGAAGAACCACCATTGTATATTGGCAATGGTAGAGTCGGAGAGAGGAAGAATCTCCTGGTACTGTTCAGACTTCCAACGGGATAACAAAGCTCTCTGTAAAGGACGCATATGAACAAACGCCCAGGGGACGAGATCAATCGAGGAAGCCATGGTCCCTAGAACCTGCAGGTAATCCCATGCCGTGGGAAGCGGTAGAGAGACTAAAGTGTTCAACTGATCGATCAGGCCGAGTGTCTGCGAGTCCGAAAGAAAAACTTTCCTGTCCAGAGTGTTGAAAAGAGTGCCCAGGAATTCCAGCTCTTGTGAAGGCCGAAGATTGCTTTTGGAGTAGTTGATTATCCATCCAAGAGATGTGAGTAGGGCTAGAACTCTGTTTACCGCGTGCTCGCAAAGAGCGGCGGACTTGGCCCTTACCAACCAGTTGTCTAGATAAGGATGGACTAATATTCCTTCCCGTCGGAGAGCTGCTGCAACGACTACCATGATCTTGGTGAAAGTGTGGAGAGCGGTGGCGAGACTGAAAGGGAGAGCCCGAAACTGGAAGTGCTGGCCTAGGATCTGAAAACGAAGGAAGCTTTGATGTTTCCGACGGATGGGAATGTGAAAATAAGCCTCTGTCAGATTGAGGGAAGCGAGGAACTCGCCAAGACGGACTGCCGCAATTACTGCTCGCAGGGTTTCCATCTTGAAACGGGGAACCTTGAGGGCCTGATTGACCCTTTTGAGATCCAGAATGGGGCGAAAGGAATCATCCTTTTTGGGAACAATGAAGTAAATTGAATACTGGCCGGCGCCCTGTTCTTGCACAGGAACCGAAAGGATTGCCCCCAAGTCCTGAAGTCTCAACAGGGTGTGACAAACCGCAGGTCGCTTGGAACGGACACAAGGGGACATGATATATAGATCCGGCAGGTCCCTGGCAAACTAACGCATAGCCGCGTTCTATCACCTTGAGGACCCAGAGATCGGATGTGATTTTGGCCCACTCCTCGAGAAACAGAGAAAGACGCCCACCTAAGTTTCGTGCGGAGGAATGGACCGGCCGAATCTCATTGGGGAGCTGACTTAGTGGTCATGAGTTGCTGATGGCCATCTTGGAAACTTCGATGGCCGCAAAAGGAATGGGACCAAGGCTGGGACCTGGACACGCTTCCCCTGGGGAAGGAGCCACGGGCCCTATTGCTGTAACGGCGGTTCCTCCTGAAGTGAGTGCGAGTCGGGAAAAAAGACTTTGACTGTTTGGGACGGTCGTCTGGCAGCTTGTGGACCTTGTTCTCACCCATGGACTTAATAAGCTGCTCCAAGTTGTCACCAAAAAGCAACTTGCCCTTGAAAGGAAGAGTGCCCAACTGAGCCTTAGAAGAAGCATCAGCGGACCAATTACGTAACCAGAGAAGACGTCTGGCCGAAATCGCAGAAACCATAGCCTTTGCTTGGACTCGAAGCAAGTCATAGAGGGCATCCGCACCATAGGCTATAGCGCCCTCCAAACATTCAGCTTGCTCAGCCTCTGCAGACGGGAGGTCCTGGGTTCTGAGTAACTGTTGCATCCACCTAAGGCTTGCCCGCTGCATGAGACTGCTGTAAATTGTTGCCTGGACTCCGAGAGCTAAAACCTCAAAAATGTGTTTCAAATAAAATTCAAGCTTACAGTCCTATGTACAACATCCCGTAATGCTGTGGTGCCCACCACCGGAATGGTGGTACGTTTCATCACCGCGGTGACAGAACAATCTACCTTTGGAATCTTTAATATGTCCAGGCAGTCCTCAGGAAGCGGGTAGAGCTTTTCCATAGCCCTACCAACTCGAAGACCCATCTCTGGGGACTCCCATTCCCTGAGGAGGAGCAAGTGGTGCATTGGATGAAACAGGAAAGTACACGGTAACGCCCTGAATCCTGCCAGGACCGGGTCCGCATTTGGCGTCATCACCGCCGCCACAGAATCATCTGGTGGGGCATCAATTCCCAATTCCTGGAGAACAAAGGGAATAAAAGGCTCCAGTTCCTCCCGCTGAAATAAGTGCAGGACACGGGGATCGTCACCCACTAGCGGAGGGGGGGGGGCTTGAGCCGTGGTATCATTATCCCCTTCATCAAACGGGTCTAAAGGAGGCTGGGGGGGGGGGGGGGGTCCTGCCGGGCTGGGGGGGGGGGGGGAGTTCCCGGGAACCCTAACCGAGCCCTGAGGGTCCGGAACAACATTGGAGGATGGCACAGGCAAAAAAGGAGGTTTCAGGGGAGGGGGAACAATTGGAGAGGGGTCCACCTCCCTTTGTAAGCTGGCCAAGTATGATTCATGTAACAAAAGAACAAAAACTGAGGAAAAACGGGTCCGTGCCGAATTTGTCACGGGGGGAGGGGGGGTCCGAGCCACCACCCCAAGAGCGAACCGGGCTCAAATCGGGGGGAAAAAGTGGAGAAATCGAATCCCCTGCCCCCGGAGAAGCAGGAAGTGTTTTCTTCAGAAACACCTAAAATGGCCATCGCTCCCGCGCGTTCCTGGGACGGGAACGGCTTGGCAGCACATCGGGGAGCCCTTCCCCGAGGTCTAATAGTTGGCGGCCCGAAAGACACCTGGAGCATACCCCCTCGCGGGAGAGTCGGGAGGCCGACTCCACAAGCTACACAACAAAGCAACCGCGATACTAATTGAAAACAGCTGACCGGAGAGCCCCTGAGAAGCTGGGCGGGAGATTGAACCCCACTCCCTCCTCACAAAATAAACTGCTGCCTTTTTTTTTTAAACAAAGACCAAAGAATTTACTATTAAAAATTTGCTCTGTGAATCTCTGTGAAAAAAAAAGAGATACTCTTAATCCAAAAAAATATTCTATTTTATTCACAGAGGCAGGGGAATGTTCTTCCTCCCTGAAAGCTCAACCGAGGAATGGGCATCTCGGGGCACGGCAGCAGAGAAAAGTGGGGAGAGGGACTGGCACCACCATTATCACCCACACAAGGTCACCAGGAAGGGAACCTAGGCTGATAGAAATCAAGGGGCAAAGCCCCCCTAGGAACCCCAAGAGCGAGGGAGACAGAACTGTCTGCCCTAACACAGTCAGTCAGAGAAATATTCTCTGGGGTTTTTTTTAAATACTTAAGAAGCAAACTAAAAATGTACTTGCGTGAGCTTGCCCCAGAAGAAAGAAGAAGAAAGCACAGAGGGCAAGCTAATAGGGAACCAAAGGGTGAGCTGTTCCACCTGCTGGAGACAAATAATGAGGGTTCCAGGTGGGTTCCGTCCTTATATAGGCTAACCTTAGAACTTTGGTCTGTCTCTACCTGCTGGAAGGGGGGGCGCAACCCATGGTCTGGACTGATCCATGGTATGTACAAGGAATATTCATTTATTCACTCTTTCACTTACTGCCGATTGGTCCATTCACTGTCACATGTCAGTGAAAGGACCAATCCCCTTTCAGAAGGCTGTACTGAAAAGGGATTGGTCCTTTTACTAAGAAATGTCAGTGAAAAGAACCAATCGGGAACAGCCCTGCCGGGGAATGGGAAGGAGGGAGCTCTAGCCAGGTTGTTGTGGACACACATCCAAACTACTGGGCGTCTGCTGCAAAGCGCCAGGGACGCACAAATTATCCAGCTCATTTGCCTAGTGCATTGAGCGCCCAGAACAGGTAGATGTACGAGTGGTCAAAAATTGTGCGTCCGATTTGGATGCACTTTTTTTTTACGCGATATTGTATCAGACATTGAGTTAGTAATCAAATTTTTCTCTTTATTATTTATTAGGAATTGCAACAAAGGATATTGATCTAAATGTATATATTTTTAATTTATAGATGATATATTGTAGCAGTTGGAGACGGATCTGACGTCAGCACGGGTACATATACCCCCACAGGAAGTGTAGCAATTCAGTAATCTTCCTTGCACTTAACCTCTGCCTACCATCCTCAGTCTAACGGTCAGACTGAGATGATGAATAGGATGCTGAAACAATTTCTGTGATCTTATGTTAACTCTAGACAGAATGACTGGGCTGAATTACTGCCTTGGGCAGAATTTGCCATCAATTCACATCCTGCTTCTTCAACGGGGTCTTCCCCTTTCCACCTTCTCTACGGGAGTCAACCATTACCTCCGCTGCCAATTCCATTGACAGTAGCCTCTCCTGCTGCCCAGGCTACCGCAGCAGAATTATCCCAACCTTGGAGACAGACGAAGGAGCTTCTCCTCAAAGCAGGACAAAAGGCAAAGAGACCCTATGATGCGCATCATCAAAAAGCACCCCAGTTTAAGCCTGGAGACAAGGTTTGGTTAAGCACCAAGTACCTTCGACTGAAGCTTCCTTCTGCAAGATTTGCACCTCACTTTGTGGGACCTTTTGCCATCCTTAGGCAATTGGGAAATCTAACATATAGTCTAAAACTGCCTCCATCAATGAAGATACACAATGCATTTCATGTATCTCTACTAAAGCCAGTGATACTCTCTGAGTTCTCCAGGAAAGACACAAAGACTACCAGCCTGGATACAGAAGATGACATTGAATATGCCGTAGACGACATCCTTGATGTACGTAAAAGAGGCAAGACGTGGTAGTATCTCATCTCATGGGAGAACTGTGGCCCAGAGGAAAACTCCTAGGAACCACTGGCTAATATTACAGACAAGGAGATGGTACGTCAATTCCACCTGGCACACCCACGCAAGCCCAGACCACCTGGAAGAGGTCTTGGAGGGGGCCCTTTGAAGGGGGGTACTGTTGCGTCCGTCGGTCGCAAACGGCTGCGACCTCTCTGCCTTACCTCTTTTTCTCCCCTCTCTCTCTCTCTCTCTCTCTCTCTTTGGGCAAGATGGCTGCCTCCGGTGCCGAGTGTCTCGGCATTTCCAAACCAGTATGGGCGTCCCCATCCGGCATGCTTACTCCCGTGACTTCCTAGGGCGCGAGGGAACACATATCCTACACTCAAGTACACGTCATGGTGGGAACCTCGGGGGCGGCCCCACCGCATGACGTCAGTACATCTGGGTACATCTAGCCTCCGCTTTCACTACCACCTTGAGTTA
This sequence comes from Rhinatrema bivittatum, assembly GCF_901001135.1. Classification (NCBI taxonomy): domain Eukaryota; kingdom Metazoa; phylum Chordata; class Amphibia; order Gymnophiona; family Rhinatrematidae; genus Rhinatrema; species Rhinatrema bivittatum. The sequence goes on from NC_042618.1 coordinate 257,133,913, forward strand.
GCAAGGACTTCGGTTTAAGATACTCTGACCGCTCTAAGCTGCCTGCTTAGATGCTGCCTTTCTCCAAGGGCCTCGGCTCAGTAGAAGCTCAAGGTACCCGCTACTCGGGGGTCCCTCGCTTCCAACTACCCTTCGGGGTCCTCTCTAACTAGACAACCTCTCCTCGGGGTTCTCTCTCTCTCTCTTCATTTCAGGATATCGGACCATCGGTTACTCGCTCCTCGAGGGCCTACCAGCCATATATCCTGCACCACGGACCTTAGGTCCCAACTTTCCACCATCAGGAAGATGCCATCCTTCCTGTGAGTACCTCTACGATCCGGTGCTCCAGCTGCACCCACCAGCTGCGACTTTACCCACACTGTGGGCTTCCGCCATCGTGAAACATCTGGGTGAGACTTCACATCTGAGCCTGTTGAACGTACTGGGACTTCTGGGATCAGTGCCTTACCTTCCTGCTTTACCATCTATCTACAAGCAGTACAATAAAGCCTCTATCCATGCTGTGTCTGCTATCTGAGTTCAGCCAATCACAGTGGTTCCCCACGGGGCCCCTTCCCATGGGCGGAGTCATCTCCATTGCTACCAAGGGTCCACAATGCCACAAACACAACAGTTTGAAGAGAACTCCAGGTTGCAGCTTGGCAAATTTCGATAGCCTGTACAGAGTGGGCCTTCACTCTGCCTGCTAGTGGAAGGCTCGCTTGTGCATAGCAGAAGGCGATGCAGTCCACCAGCCAGTTGGATAAGGTCTGTTTACCCACCGCTACACCCAGCCTGTTGGTATCAAAGGACACAAAGAGCTGAGGGGACTGCCTACGGCCAGCTGTGCGATCCAAATAGAAGGCCAAGGCCCTCTTGCAGTCCAGGGTATGGAGAGCCCGTTCCCCTGGATGAGAAAGGAAAATTAGTTTCTTACCTGATAATTTTCGTTCCTGTAGTACCACGGATCAGTCCAGACACCTGGGTTGTGACTCCGCACCAGCAGATGGAGACAGAGCAAAACTTGTCGGGCTTCCCTACATATAGTAAGGTGCCACCCACAGCCCCTCAGTCTTACGTAATGTCAAAGCAAAACTGCAAACCATACTAACTAACTAGATTGCCCTAATCAGGGCCGATTCAACAAAAACCCCCAGCTGGACCAGAACATCCTGAACCAGAGGCTAACTAATTGAAACGAGCTGAACATTAACAACTGAATCAACCGAGCAGACTCTCCGTTCTGCAGAAAAACTTAAACGTTCAGTATCTTCAACGTTGTATACCCGGGCGGGATCCTGGACTGATCCGTGGTACTACAGGAACGAAAATTATCAGGTAAGAAACTAATTTTCCTTTCCCTGTACGTACCCGGATCAGTCCAGACACCTGGGATGTACCAGAGCCACACAACTATGGGTGGGAACCAGAGAGTCCCGCTCGGAGTACTCTCTCTCCAAAACCCCCCGAGTCTGTCGCCTGGACATCCACCCTATAATGTCTCGTGAAAGTGTGCAACGACTTCCAAGTCGCTGCTCTGCAAATTTCTTGAGGTGAGACTTGCGAGGACTCCGCCCACGAAGCAGCGTGAGACCGCGTGGAATGAGCTCGAAGCCCCACCGGGACCGGTTTGCCCCGCAAAAGGTACGCCGAAGCAATAGCCTCCTTGAGCCACTGTGCAATCGTAGTTCTGGACGCTGCACCACCTCTTTTGTGACCAGCGTACAACACAAAAAGGTGATCCGAGGTTTGGAAAGGATTCGTAACTTCCAGATAACGGAGAAGAACCCTACGAACATCCAGCTTCCGTAACTCTTGCGAACCTCGAGCCTCCGGAAAAGCCGGAAGCTCCGATTGATTTAAATGAAAAGCAGACACGACCTTTGGCAAGAAGGAGGGAACCGTCCTCAAGGACACTCCTGAATCTGAGATCTGTAAGAACGGCTCCCTACACGACAACGCCTGTAACTCCAAAACCCGTCTCGCCGAAGCTATCGCGACAAGGAAAACCGTCTTCAGAGTAAGGTCCTTTAGCGTAATCCGCTTTATTGGTTCAAACGGAGGCGAACACAAAGCTGAAAGAACCCAATTGAGGTTCCAGGATGGACAAGGATGACGCAAGGGAGGACGTAAATGTTTGGCCCCCCGAAGAAAACGGGCTATATCTGGGTGAAGGGCCAGAGACACCCCATGCACCTTGCCCCGGAGACAACCGAGCGCCGCTACCTGGACCCGAAGAGTACTGCAGGACAGCCCGCTAGAGAGACCCGCTTGAAGAAAAGCAAGAACATCGGACACGGGAGCCAGCATAGTATCCACCCTGTGATCCCTGCACCAGTTCTCAAAAACCGTCCACACCCGTACATAGGTCAAGGACGTCGACTGCTTCCTGGATCTCAACAAGGTGGTCACCACTGCATCCGAGTAGCCCTTTCTCAATAGGCGATGCCTCTCAAACGCCATGCCGCGAGACTGAAGTGATCCGCGTCCTCCAAACAAACAGGGCCTTGATGGAGAAGAGCTGTGGACCCCCGAAATCGTAGAGGAGGCTCTTCCGCCAAGAGCAGTAGATCCGCAAACCACGGCCTCCATGGCCACTCTGGCGCCACCAGAATCACGTCCGCCGGATGCAGCTCTATCCGTTGCAGGACCTTGCCGATCAGGGGCCAAGGAGGGAACACGTACAGCAACACGTTTGTTGGCCAAGGAAGCAATAGCGCATCGACTCCCTCGGCTCCTCGTTCTCGTCTCCGGCTGTAAAACCTCGGGGCCTTCGCATTCTGCGCGGTGGCCATCAGATCCATGTGTGGCTGGCCCCATTTCCTGCAGATGAGCCGATATGCTTCCTCCACCAATTCCCATTCTCCTGGATCCAGACGATGGCGACTGAGGAAGTCTGCCTGGACGTTGTCCACTCCGGCGATGTGCGACGCTGCAATGCCGCTGAGGTTCTGCTCCGCCCAGCACATCAAGCGGTGCGCTTCCTCCGCCACCGGCTGATTCCTCGCTCCCCCTTGACGGTTGATGTACGCCACTGTCGTTGCGTTGTCCGACAGCACCCTGACCGCTTTTCCCCAGATCAGCGGAAGAAAGGCGTGCAGTGCCAGCGTTACCGCCCTGGTTTCCAGACGATTGATGGACCACCGTGACTGTGCTCCGGACCACAGTCCCTGTACCGAGCGTCCCTGACAGACTGCTCCCCAGCCAGAGAGACTTGCATCCGTCGTGACCACTGTCCACTCGGGCATAAGCAGTGAAACTCCACACCGGAGATGGTCGGGATGTAGTCACCAGCGAAGACTGTCCCTCGCCTTGTCCGTAAGAGGGAGCGGTAGCTGGAACTCCTCCGACACCGGCTTCCAGTGGCAAAGTAACGCCGATTGTAAAGGCCGTAGATGCGCAAACGCCCAGGGAACCAAAGCTAGTGTCGATGCCATAGAGCCCAAGACCATCAGGTAATCGCGTACCAGAGGCATTCGGAGGGCCAGTAAACGTCTCACCTGGCCCTGCAGCTTGCAGACCCGCTCCTCGGAGAGATAGACTTTGCCGCGTTTCGTGTCGAACAGTGCCCCCAGATACTCCAAGGACTGAGAGGGAACCAAGCGACTCTTGGCTAGATTGACCTCCCATCCGAGGGAGCGCAAGAGCTGTAGGACTCTGTATACCGCCTGTCGACATTGTATTGTGGACTTCGCCCGAATGAGCCAATCGTCCAAGTAGGGATGCACCTGCAACCCCTCCCTCCAGAGCTGGGCTGCCACCACTACCATCACCTTGGTAAAAGTACGGGGAGCGGTGGCCAGACCGAAGGGAAGAGCTCGGAATTGGTAATGCCTGCCTAGTACACAAAACCGGAGGAACCTCTGATAAGATGGCTGAATGACTATATGCAGATACGCTTCGGTGAGATCTAACGACGCGAGGAACTCGCCTGGTCGCACCGCGGCCACCACCGACCGGATCGTCTCCATTTTGAACAGAGGAATGCGAAGGCACCTGTTTACGCCTTTCAGGTCCAGGATTGGACGGAACGTGCCCTCTTTCTTTGGTACGATGAAGTAAATGGAGTACCGCCCCTGTTATTGTTGCCCTCGAGGCATGGGAACTATGGCCCCTAGGGCCTCCAGCCGCCGGACAGTGTCCCTCACCGCTGTGCGCTTGACTATCCCTTTGCACGGGGACACGAGAAACTTGTCGACTGGTACTCTTGCAAAATCTAAACTGTAGCCGTGTCTTATCACGCTGAGGACCCATTGGTCTGACGTTATCTTGGTCCACGTTTGGCACGCCCGATCGTTGCGGTCCCGAGGAATGGACCGACCTCGTTTCATTGTGAGTCCTTGAACCCCGCTCCCGCCGTGGGTCCACTCTGCCTGCCAAAGCATTTCCCCCGAAAGGACGGAGTCCACGAGGAAGACCTGGCGGAGGAGGCAGGCCAGTAGGACGAACCAGATGATCTCTGCGGTCGCGGTCTTCTAGGCCCACGAAAGCGAGACCAATTGGAAAAGCACGATCGAGCCTTAGGCCTGTCCTCTGGCAGCCGAAAAGCCTTGTTCTCACCGATGGACTGCATAAGGTCGTCCAACTGCTTGCCAAACAGCAGCCTTCCCTTAAAGGGCAGCGCACCCAGGTGAGCCTTAGAAGAACCATCCGCCGCCCAGTTCCGCAGCCAGAGGAGACGGCGAGCAGACACCGCAGAGACCATGGCCCTGGCCTACGTGCGCAGCAGATCATGCAGAGCATCCGCTCCATAGGCAATAACCGCTTCCAGCTGATCCGCCTGCGCCGATTCCTCTTCCGAGAGACCAGCAATAGCCTGAAGCACCTGTGCCCAGCGTAGTCCGGCCCGTAGGGCAAAATTAGTACAGATCGCTGCAGGGACCCCCAGAGCGGAAACTTCAAACACCTTCTTGAGCTGCATCTCCAGCTTTCTATCCTGGATATCCCGAAGCGCCGTGGCCCCTGTGACTGGGATCGTCAATCTCTTTGTCACTGCCGAGACCGCTGCGTCCACCTTGGGGAGGCGGAGGAGCTCCAGCGTGTCCTCTGGGAGCGGGTATAACTTGTCCATGGCTTTACTCACCTTCAGACCCAATTCCGGGGTATCCCACTCCCTAAAGAGGATATCCGAAGCCGAAAAATGGAAAGGAAAAGCTACTGCCGGACCCGAAAGTCCCAACAGCACCGGGTCCATATTGGCTCCCTGCCTGGCCTCCACCGGCGGAGCCTCTATCCCCAGCTCCTGGAGAATGGCCGGAATAAAAGGGGCCAGTTCCTCCTTTTGAAACAACCGGACGACCTTCGGATCATCGCCATCACCTGCCGGCGTTCCCTTGCCGGCCCCCGGTTGAGTCGGGCCCGCGGCATCCAGCTCGTCCGGCCCCCCCAGGGGCTCAGGTAGCTGGTCCCCGTCCTCTGAGCCCGTGGACTCACTATCCGTGTCCTGAGGGATGCCCCTCACCTGACGTTTCCCTTTCGGGGGTTCAGAAGGTCTTCTGGGCCCATCCGCAGATTTCCTCTTCCGGGAGTCTGGCCTATGCGCCGAACCCCCCACTGCCTTCTCTTTTTTCCTGGCTCTTTTGCATTTCAGGACTTTGCGCAAAAGAAGCACAAAGTCCGCCGAAAAAGACGCCTCCGACCCTGATGACGTCATTTCCGTGCTATCCTCATCCGGGGATGTGCCCCCCCCCCCCCCCGGGTGGGCGCTGCTGTGGAGAAAGTGTAGGAGGCAGGCCGCCATTACCAGCAGCCCTCCGCGTGGCCTCCTGCACTGTCTCCAAAATGGCCGCCGTTCCCGCGCTGAGCGGGAACGGGTCCGAAATGCCTTCCTGTCGCTGGCCTTCCCGCGGCGGCGATCGCGCCGGCCAAGATCGGCCCCCTCGACCGACCCCGGACGACCCCTCACCCCCGGGAACGCAAGAAGAACAAATACCCTCGCGCGCACCGAGCCGCACGCGCGGCAAGAAGAACCCTTCGGCATCCCCGAACGCATCCCGACCGAGGCAGCACACAAAAACAAAAGAAACTGAAAATATCAGCCGAAGCGGTGGAACACGCCTGACAACGGAGAGCCGGCTCAGAAAACAAACAGTTCTTTTATTTATTTTTTTTGTATACTTGCGCTGTCCCTGGTCCTGATGCGCTGCTCCAGCGGGGGTGAGTGAACCGGGCTCCCCGGCGTCACCCCCGACGCTGCTGCCTGTGACCGGCCGGGCCCTCGACCCTCAGCAGCGGCCTCAACCAGGGGGGGATGGTCCCCTCAGAACCTTTCAACCCCCCTGGGAGGCTGCAGGACAAGGCTGCTGCACCTTTTCTTCTTTTGTAAATCTTCTCTTTTTTTTTTTTTTTAATCTGAGACTGCCTACCAGACCTCAATCAAACAACTAACCCCTGACTACAAAAAACCCCAGGGATCCCAGAGGCTGTGAGTGACCCTGCCCCATCTGCTGGAGACAGAGTAAGACTGAGGGGCTGTGGGTGGCACCTTACTATATGTAGGGAAGCCCGACAAGTTTTGCTCTGTCTCCATCTGCTGGTGCGGAGTCACAACCCAGGTGTCTGGACTGATCCGGATACGTACAGGGAATGAGGCATTAAAAAGAAGGTGGGTAACATGATGGACTGATTAAGGTGAAAATCAGTTACAACCTTGGGCAGAAACTTAGGGTGTGTACGCAAGACAACACGATCGTGGAAGAAACTCATGTATGGCAGGTACGTATCCAGGGCCTGAAGCTCACTGACTCTACAAGCCGAAGTAATCGCCATCAGGAATATAACTTTCCAGGCGAGGAACTTCAGATCACAGGATTGCAGCGACTCAAAAGGAGGGCGCATGAGCCATACCAGGACAACGTTGAGGTTCCAGGACGCAACAGGAGGCCGAAGAGGGGGTTTCAGCTGGAGGAGGACCCTCATGAAACGGCCTATTAAAGACTCCACCAAAACAGGTGTGCCAGTGACACCCTGATGGTATGCACTGACAGCACTAAGATGAACCCTGACTGAGTTGGTTTGGAGCCCAGACTCGGAAAGATGCCATAAGTAGTCCAACAGCTGGGGGAGGGGACATGAGAAAGGATCTAAGTCAGGCCTCCACATACCAGATGGAAAATCTTTTCCACTTCAAGCTGTAGGATTTCCTGGTGGAAGGCTTCCTAGAAGCCACGAACATCTGAGATACACAGTCTGAAAGAGCTAAGGGCTAAGGACTACGTGCTCAACATCCAAGCTGTCGGGGCAAACGCTTGGAGGATCAGATGGCGCAGGGCAACCTGAATCTGCGTGATCAGATTGGGTGCCATCCCCAGTCTAATGGGGGCCTGCATCAAAGGAAAATTAGTTTCTTACCTGATAATTTTCGTTCCTGTAGTACCAAGGATCAGTCCAGGACACCTGGGTTGTGACTCCGCACCAGTAGATGGAGACAGACTAAAACTTGTGGGCGGAGCCATATATGCCCCTGTGTCAGTCACAGCCCCTCAGTCATACGGAATGTCAAAGTAGAACACAACCACAGCCACTAAGACGAGCTAGAAACCGCTAATAGAACGGGAAAAAAACAGCTCTCCTGGAAACAGACTCTCCAACCGAGAGAGCTAAACAAGCGGAACCGAGGAATTCAGAACAAAGAGCGGACTCTCCATTACTTCAGCGCAGCACTGCGGGCGGGATCCTGGACTGATCCTTGGTACTACAGGAACGAAAATTATCAGGTAAGAAACTAATTTTCCTTTCCCTGTACGTACCAGGATCAGTCCAGGACACCTGGGATGTACCAGAGCAACCTACTGAGGGTGGGAAGCAGAGAGTCCCGCTCGGAGTACCCTCTCTCCAAAACCCCCGGAAACGGTAGCCCGGACATCCAACCGGTAATGCCGGATAAAGGTATGCAACGACTTCCAGGTGGCCGCCCTACAAATCTCTCGAGGCGACACCTGAGAAGCTTCCGCCCAAGACGCTGCCTGAGATCGAGTCGAGGGAGCCCGCAGCCCCACGGGAAGAGGTTTTCCCCGCACCAAGTACGCCGAACCAATGGCCTCCTTGAGCCAACTGGCGATCGTTGTGCGTGACGCTGCGGCTCCTTTCTTTGGTCCAGAGACCCTTTCTTTGGTCCAGAGACCAGGACAAACAGATGATCTGTGACCCGAAACGGATGAGTGACATCCAGATATCGGAGAAGGGATCCCCGCACGTCAAGCTTCCGTAACTCCCTCGCTTCTGGAACAGAGGACTCTCCGCACGCAAAAGCGGGCAACTCCACTGATTGATTCACGTGAAATGACGAGACCACTTTCGGTAGAAAGGAAGGAATCGTCCGTAAGGAAACCCCCGAATCGGAGATACGCAAGAAAGGTTCGTTACAGGACAGGGCCTGTAACTCGGAAACACGCCGTGCCGAGGCAATCGCCACCAAGAATGCCGTTTTTAAAGTGAGATCCGTAAGAGTTGCGCGTGTCAAGGGCTCAAACGGCGCCGTGCATAGAGCGGAGAGAACCCAATTGAGGTTCCAAGCCGGACAAGGAAGACGTAACGGGGGGCGAAGGTGCTGAGCACCCCGAAGGAAATGAGAAATATCCGGGTGAAGCGCCAGAGACGTACCACGGACCTTACCTCGCAAACACCCAAGCGCCGCCACTTGGACCCGTAGGGAACTGCATGCCAGACCTTTGGCCAGACCTGTCTGGAGGAACGCCAGAATGTCAGAGACGGAAGCCGAAGTGGGGTCCACCCCACGCTGCACGCACCAGGTCTCAAAGACCACCCAGACACGGACATAAGCCAGAGACGGCGACTGCTTCCTGGAACGCAGTAGCGTGGCCACCACCGCATCTGAATAACCTCTGCTCTTCAGTCGATTCCTCTCAAAAGCCATGCTGCGAGACAGAAATGATCCGCATCCTCCAAACAGACGGGGCCCTGATGGAGCAGGGCCGCCATTCCCTGGAGCCAAAGGGGTGCCGCTACTGCCAGTTGTACGAGGTCTGCGAACCACGGCCGGCGCGGCCACTCCGGTGCCACCAAGATCACATTGGCCGGATGCAACTCTATGCGCCGCAGGATCTTGCCGATCATCGGCCACGGGGGAAACACGTAGACATCCGTCGGCCAGGGAAGCACCAACGCATCGACGCCTTCTGCCCCCCGCTCTCGACGTCGACTGTAAAATCGCGGGGCCTTCGCGTTATGTCACGTGGCCAAGAGATCCATGTGGGGCACCCCCCACGTTTTGCAAACGAGCAGAAATGCTTCGTCACCCAACTCCCACTCTCCGGGAACCAGGCGATGACGGCTGAGAAATCCGCCTGCACGTAGTCGACTCCCGCAATGTGAGACGCTGCTATGTTGCTGAGATGTAGCTCCGACCAGGCCATCAAGCGCTGAGCTTCCTCCGCCACCTGGGGGCTCCTTGTCCCGCCCTGGCGGTTGATGTATGCCACAGTGGTCGCATTGTCCGACAACACTCGAACTGCCTTCCCCCGCAGCAACAGCAGGAAGGCTTGCAGGCCGGGCCAGACGGACGTCTCTGGTCTCTAGGCGATTGATAGACCACTGGGCTTGCGACACGGACCATAGGCCTTGGACTGAGCTCCCCAGGCAGACCGCTCCCCAACCGGAGAGGCTGGCATCCGTGGCCACCACTGTGCAGTTGGGCACCCGAGGAGAGACCCCAGACGACAGATGCTTGGGATCCAGCCACCAGAGCAGGCTGGACCTCGCGTGTCCCGTGAGCGGAAGCGGTAGATTGAGTTCCTCCGAGACCGGCTTCCAGCGGGATAGTAAGGAGGACTGTAATGGTCGCAGATGAGCGAATGCCCAGGAAATCAGCGCCAGCGTTAAAGCCGTAGACCCTAGGACCATAAGCAAACGCAGACCCGCGGTCGGCGGAGAGACAATAATCGTCGTACTTGAGCTTGCAGCTTGCACACTTGTTCGTGCGACAGGAACACCTTGCCCTGCTTTGTGTCAAAGAGCTCCCAGATATTCCAAGGTCTGCGTGGGTGTCAGATGACTCTTGCAGTAGTCGATCACCCATCCTAGGGACTGCAGAAGGTGGAGGACCCTGGCTACCGCCATCCGACCCTGAGCCTCGGACTTCGCCCGAATCAACCAATCATCCAGGTAAGGATGCACCAGGAGACCTTCTCGGCGCAGCTGCGCCACCGCCACTACCATCACCTTCGTGAATGTACGTGGGGCCGTCGCGAGCCCGAACGGGAGCGCTCGGAACTGGTACTGCCGCCCTAGTACGCAGAACCTGAGGAAGCGTTGGAATGACGGATGAATGCCTATGAAGATATGCCTCCGTGAGATCCAGGGAGGCCAGGAAGTCACCAGGCCTTACCGCGGCGATGACTGAACGAATCGTCTCCATTTTGAAGTGAGGAATGCGAAGGCATCGATTTACCCCTTTGAGATCCAGCATCGGTCTGGACGTGCCGTCCTTCTTCGGGACGATGAAGTAGATGGAGTAACGGCCCTTGCCGTGTTGGCTGACCGGGATAGCTCCCAAGTCTTCAAAGCGTCGGATGGTGTCGAGCACAGCAGCCTTCTTCTCGGGGCCTTGCAGGGCGAGATAAGGAACTTGTCCGCTGGAGCACGAGCACAATCGAACGCGTAGCCGTGTCTTCTCACGTTGAGGACCTACTGGTCTGACGTTATGCCGGCCAATCCCTCGAAAAATGACATCACCGCGCCCCGACGTTAGGAACGGCGTGTTGAGGCTGCGGCGAGAGATGGACCGACCACATTTCGTTGCGAAGCTTTGGCTCCTGTGATCGCCAGGGCTCGGCGAGATATGGACCGACCACATTTCGTTGCGAAGCTTTGGCTCCTGCGAACGCCAGGGCTCCCTCAGTGGCCAGAAGCTGATGGGCTCATCCCAATCCAGCCCGAAGTGCAAATCACTCCAGACTGCGGCTCAAGCCCCGGGCGGAAGCCCCAAAGGCCTTCTTCAATTGCAACTCCAAAGTACAATCCTAGAGATCCCATACGTCCGCGGTATTCGGCATTGGGATGGGAGTGCGCTTCGGGACTGCTGACGTGGAAGAGTCCACATTAGGGACCCGCAACACCTCCAAGGCCTCCTCAGGCAGAGGGTAAAACTTGTCCATTGCTGTGGAGAACCTTCAGCCCCAAGACCAGGATGTCCTTGTCCCAATGCCGCAGGTCTATAGCCAAGAGAGGGACCGGGAAGGTGGTAGAGGGCCACGCAGAACCGACCCACCCTGAATCCACGGAGCCTCCTCCAGCCTCCCCCGGAGGCGCGAGATCCCTAACTCTTCCAGAATGACGGGAAGGAGAACAGCTGGATAACCCTGGGAACTGGTAACTGCCACTTCGGATGTCCGGTGCTAATGCCTGGCTCTGGGCGATGGGTGCCTGTCACTCTCTGCCCCCCTCGGGAGCGGGGACGAGTTCTCCAAGCCCTCCTGAGCCGAGGACGAGACCGAGGACTCCCAATCGTCCAGAGGTGGAATGGTCCTCAAAACCTTTTAACTCGCGGCCCTCCGGCCGGGGCCTACCGTTTGCCGTTCCTGAAGCCTAGAAAAAAACGGCGCTACGAGACCCCCAGCCGTTAAACCGCTGAACGTTTGCGTGGCATACGGGCCCTAAAAACCCAGCGCATGGCCCAACGACTCCTGCCCCCTTTCCCGAGGGACCCGCGGGAACTGAGGGACGCAGAGGGAACCGTTGAGGAGAAGTGGAGGCGACGAATTTCTGCCCCACCCCCCCCCGAAGGTTCCCGCCGCTATCGGGACCGCTGCCGACCGGAGCTGCAAAAAAAAAAACAAAAAAAAAAAAAAACTGCCCCTGCCGCGATCGGGACCGCTGTAGACCGTGGCGGTAAAATGGTCGCCCGAGCCGCGATTGGGACCGCTGCCGCGATCGGGACCGCTGCCAACTGCAGCAGCAACAAATGCTGGTCTAGCCGCCTCAGTTTCCACAGCACCGGGCGAATGAGCCGCCGAGCCGACCGCCGAAGGGGGGCCACCCGCCGCTCAGGCGCCCGCCGTGTCCCGCGCCATTTCGCGGCCGCCGAAGGGGGCCCCCTGCTTCTCAGGCGCCTGCTGTGGCCAAAATGGCCGCCACTGCCGCACGGAGCGGGAAGAGCTCTTGGGGCCTTTCTTTCGCGCTCCCCCGCGCGGGTCACGAATGAGCCCCCCCCCCAAGGCGCCACGGACGATCCCTCACCGCCCGAGAAGCAGCGCGCGTGCCGAACCGCCGGCCCGGCAATCGAGCCGCAAGTCAAGCCGGCGAAAAAAACGGCGCGAAACGGGGCCCAAGGACCGCAGTAGGGAAGAGACACCCCCAATAAAATTCAGCGAACGGCCGGCCCCCCCCCCCCCCCGCCGCCAGCGGCGCCCCCCCACCGGAGAGCGGTGTCGCAAGACAAGAGAGAGAGAGAGAGCCGGCACAAAAACAAACACGTCTTTCTTTTTTTTTTTACAACAAACAAACCTGTCGCTGTCCACAGTCCTGGAGCCCTAATCCAACAGGGGGAGTGAACCGGGCTCCCCGGTGTCACCCCTGACGCTGCTACTAAGAAAGCCGGGTCCTCGACCCTAGCAGCGGCCTCAACCAGGGGGGGTAGTCCCCTCAGGACCTCACAACCCCCCTGGGAGGCAGGGCGGACGGAACGACAGTGACAATTTGGTAAACAGAAAACAAATTCAAAATTCAAGATTAAAGCACCCTGGCCGAAAACTGGCCTAACAACCAAGAAAAAAGGAACCGACCCTGACAGAGTACCAAAACCAGGGCAGGAAGGAGCTGTGACCGCACCTGCACCATCTACTGGAGACAGAGTAAGACTGAGGGGCTGTGACTGACACAGGGGCATATATGGCTCCGCCCACAAGTTTTAGTCTGTCTCCATCTACTGGTGCGGAGTCACAACCCAGGTGTCCTGGACTGATCCTGGTACGTACAGGGAACAGGTCTTTCATGAGTGGGAACCAGACCTGTTGGAGCCAAAAGGCTGCCATGAGGATCATGGTCCCTCCGTCCTGTTGGAGCTTCAGCAGCGTCTTCAAGAGGAGTAGTACAGGAGGGTATGCATACAGCAGGCCCTTCCCACAGTGGAGGAAGAAGGCATCGCAGACTGGATGTCCGTCCCCAGACAACAGGAAGCAAAAACTCCCTTCCTCCTTCCTCTTACCTCTCAGTCACTCAACCCCATTCCCCCCACTATCACCTCCCTTCCCTCCCAACCAGTCACTCATAACCCCTTACCTCTCATCTCTTACACCCTTTCTCCCACTGCCCCTCCCCTTCCCTCTCAAGACACTCATACCCCCTTCCCTTCACTCTCACCTCCCTTCCCTCTCAATCACACTCCCCTTTCCTTTCAGTCCCTCCCCATCCCTTCCCTCTCATTCACTCACCACCCTCTCTCCTTCCCATCCTTCACTCTCAACCCCTCACCTTCCCTCTCAGTCACAACACCATGTGACTTACCTCTTCTCCTGCTGGCGAGGTGCAAGAAGCCTGCTGGCAGGACATCACTGTGCATCGAGTGCTGCTGTGCTGGGAGCCTCTAATCATTGGCTGGGGGGGTGAGAGCCCCCACCAGCGCATCACAACGCAGCGCCATCGCACAGACACTCCGATTGCTGGGGGTAGGGTGGAAACCCCAACAGTGTGGCACAATAGAGAACTTAATACTTGCAGCTGGGGGAAAAAAAAAGTCAAGGCCCTGTCTGCTTGACTCTATTCAACTCAGCACTTCATTGGCCCACCTCTTAATCCATCCCTGCTCGACTCCCAATTGTTGGGCTTGAGCCCAAAGTGGGTGGGCAATGGTCCACCCGCAGTTATGCCACTGGTTCTACATGATGTTAATGATCTCTTTACAGCTTTCAAGACAAAGGCTCTCAAATACCTTGACAGCTACTTATAAAACCCTAAGCTCTATGTATCCGCTAACAGTAACTAAGCATTTCTTTATTTCAGTGGTGTCAAAAGAGAAATGAGAGTTCACTACTTGTAGTGACTTCTGCTTTTTTCTACTTGTAGATATTTCCTTGACCAATGTGAAAATATAGTATCAGGCTGGTTGTTATGAACTATAAAAATCAGTGAGTGGTACCTTCTGTTATCCAAGCTTTGAGAATACGAAAGTAGCCTATTATATAAGATATTTAAGTTCTGTCAGACTTTACTATTTCATATTCAAAATTACAATGGTTGCACGATCTCACCAAAAGAACCATTCTTTAGTAATTTAAATATTTAAATCTTTGGGCCAAAATGGGGAAAATGCTTTAGTACATACAGCCCAAAGTCTGTCTAAGTTACTAACCTGTAAATAGTTAACAATTTCTTCTTTGCTTCTTCCACCTGATTTTGAACTTCTCCTACTTCTGATTTCTTAAGGATAAGTAGATTTTTAATCTGCTTTTGTTCAACCATAGCTTCATCCACCATTTGGAACAGGTGTGCTTCATTCTGCATGGACAAAATCATATTAAGAAAGCAAATACTTTTTAATGGAAAATACAACTGCATGAGAAGCAATTGGAAGGTTCTAAACTCAAAGGATTTTCTTGAGCAAGAGGCACAAAATAGAAAAGCTTTCTTTGAAGATAGGACCTGAAAAAAAACTGATGTTTATCACTCAACTGCTTCTCATTAGAAAAAATATCCCTCATTGCCCAATTGCTTTGTACTTCCATCCTACAAGCAGCAATATAGCAAATGTTACTAGTTCTTTTTATTACTGTATAGGGAAATTGGTACTTACCTAATTTTCATTCCTGTAATACCGCAGATTATTCCAGATCAGTGGGTTTATGCAACCCTACCAGCACATGGAGGCAGAGAAACAAAACTTTGAGGCACAGCTACATAAACGAGAGTACCACCTCAGTCCCTCAGTATTGACCTGTACCCAAGGCAAAAGAAAATATCACCCCCTTACACCAGGGCGAACTAGAATCTAGGGTTGGATTCCCCAGAACCGAACGGCTTCAAGCCAAATCCATAATGCCTGCCAACTGTGGCACTCAACCAGAGTAAAAATTCTTAATTGAAAAACAAATTTCTGCAAAATGCATTAGAAACCCAACTGGGAACCAGTCTTTCAGCAGCAATTCCTGGGTGGGCCTCTGGAATGATCTGTGATATTACAGGAATGAAAATTAGCAGGCAAGAACCCATTTTCCTTTCCTGGACATACCCAGATCATTCCAGACCAGTGGGATGTACCAAAACTCTCACCTACACTGGGCGGGAACCCGAAAGACCTGCTCGAAGTACGCTTTCCCCAAAATTCATTAAATCCGGAGTGCACACATCCAGGCGATAATGCCTGGTAAAGTTATGGAGAGAGGACCAAACGGTTGCCCTACATATCTCCTGGGGAGAATGCAATTAGCATTCCGCCAAGAGGTTGCTTGCGCCCACGTGGAATGCACTTTAAGCCCAGTCGGGACAGAACGGCCCTTGAAAATAAAGGCCGAAGAAATTGTATCTTTTAACCAGCGGGCCAATGTAGTCTTCGACGCCCTTTCCCCTTTCTTAGCTCCACCGAACAGGACAAAAAGGTGGTCCGACTGTCAGAAAGAATTGGTGACCTTCAAGTAATGCAACAAGACACAACGAACATTAAGGAGATGAAGGTCCCTGGCCATCATAGGATCCCGAGACCACTCCAGGAACTCCGGCAATTCCACTATCTGATTGACATGAAAGGCAAAAACCACTTTAGGCAAAAAGGAAGGCATAGGACGCAAGGACACCTTCTTGTTGGAAATCCGCAAAAAAGGGCCTGAAGCTCCGAAATTCACTTGGCGAAGCAAATGGCCACTAGAAAGACTGTCTTCAACGTAATATTCTTCAGGATGGCCTGATGCAAAGGCTCAAAAGGTGCCTCAAAGAAAGCCCAAAAAACTAAATTGAGATTTCATTCTGGGCAGACTTTTCTAATTGGAGGCTTTAAATGTTTCACACCTTGCAGAAAACGAATGACCTCCGAATGAGAGGACAAAGGTTTTCCCTGCACCCTGCCTCGAAGACAGCGCAGGGCGGAAACCTGAACCCGCAGCGAACTGTAAGCCAGACCATTGGACAAACCCTGCTGAGAAAGGATAAAATGTGCGGGATGGATGCCAGGAGAGGATCCAAACATTGCTGTGTACACCAGACTCAAAAACCTTCCAAAGCCGGACATAAGCCAGGGAGGTGGCTGGTCGTCTGACCTGGAGAACGGTAGCAATCACCAATTCCGAATATTCCTTCATGCACAAACGCCGCTTCTCAAAAGCAAGGCCGCGAGACAAAAGGGATCCTCCCGATCCGAAAATGCGGGACCTTCAAGAAGCAAACCCCGCAGGTGACACAGCCGGAGAGGACCGTCCACCACCAGATGGACTAGATCCACAAGCCATGGATGCTGCAGCCACTCAGGCGGGAATGGGGGGGGGGGGTGGAGAACACATACAACAGAATCCCCGTCAGCCAGACATACTAAGGCATCCAGTCCTACTGCACTGACCTCCCTTTTGCGACCGAGAAACCTCGCTGTCTTTGCATTGGCTCACTGTCTTTGCTGTCTTATCCCCCAGCTCGTCTAACACCTGGGGGATAAGAGGAATTAGCTCCACCCTTTTAAAAAGGCGAACTACACAAGGGTCATCACCATCCATCCCGGATCCATCCCTAGCCTCTGGATCATCCTTGTCGACCTCATGGCTGGGACTCATACCAACATCTGGGTCTACCTCCGGGTCCTCCTGTGGCACATCAGAGTCATAGAAACATAGAAATGACGGCAGAAGACGACCAATAGGCCCATACAGTCTGCCCAGCAAGCTTTCACACTTATTTTCTCATACTTATCTGTTACTCCGACCTCCGAGTTCAGAGCTCTTATTGATAACTTTATTTGATTCTAATTTCCTTCCACCCCTGCCATTAATGCAGAGAGCAGGGTTGGAGCTGCATCAAAGTGAATTATAAGGCTTAATGTTTGAGGGTAGTAACCATCGTATCGAGCAAGTTACCCTGATGTTTGTATATTCATACTGCTCAGATCAATGCCTTGTTAGATGTTGTCTGGATGGAAATTCTATTTCTTCATTCCCACCTGCCGTTGAAGCAGTGAGCTGCACTAGATATGCATTCAAAGTGAAGTATCACGCTTAATTTGTTAGGGGTAGTAATCGACGCAATAAGCAAGCTACTCCCACGCTTATTTGTTTACCCAGACTGTACAATTCAGTCGCTGTTGGTTGTTTAAATATAAATCATCTTTTCTTCATTCCCCCTGCCACTGAAGCAGTGAGCTGCACTGGATATGTTTTCCAAGTGAAGTAACACGCTTAATTGGTTTGGGGTAGTAACCGCCACAACAAGCAAGCTACTCCCACACTTATTTGTTTACCCAGACTGTACAATTCAGTCCTTGTTGGTTGTTGACTGAATATAAATCCTCTTATCCACATTTCCTCTTGCCGTTGAAGCAAATAACAATGTTGGAGACACATTAACCGTGTGAACGTTTATTGAATGAGGGTATAAATCTCCAAGTAGTAGCCGTCATTCATGCACGCCACCCCCATACCTCTTCTCTTCATTCCCATCCTCCAGGCTTTATGGATACAGTGTTTATCCCATGGCCCTTTGAAATCCTTCACAGTTCTGGTCTTCACCACTTCTACCAGAAGGGTGTTCAAGGCATCCACCACCCTCTCCATGAAGAAATACTTCCTGACATCCTGTCTCTGACCCTTCTGTCTATTTCTTCCATTTGATTTGGAGGTCTGAAAACCACTCCAATAAAAATGGATGCCCCATCATCCTTTTTTAGGATGGCCCATAAAGCTTCTTCTTTGCCCCATCTTCCTTGCAGCTCAGATGCTTGGATATTGTTTTTGACATAAAGAGACACTCCTCCCCCTTTTCTGTCCTCTCTGTCCTTCCTTAATAAATTATGTCCCAGTATGGCCGTATCCCAATCATGCGAATCCATGAACCACGTCTCTGCGACAGCAACAATGTCCAAGTCCGCCTCCACCATTAGGGTTTGCAGATCTGGGATTTTATTGCCCAAAGTAAGAGCATTTTGCTCATAGCTTTCCAGCTATTCTGGTACAGGTTACTGCTTTTCTTGGACTCCCTTTGTGACTTATTTAGCTGACTTTTGTCATCTCCTTTGCCCTTTTTCATTGCATTTGTATTTGGGGGGTGACACTTTAATGTCCTATGTCACCCCTGTCCTCTAGTTTAAATGCCTTATGACATATGATTTGAATTTATCTCTTAGGATCCTTTTTCCCTCCACAGACAGATGTAAGCCATCTTTGACAAAGAGCTTTTTTCTGTTCCATACATGGCCCCAGCCCCCAATATATCCAAAACATTTTTCTTTACACCAGGATTTGAGCCATACATTGAAGTTATCAATATAGCTTAGCCTCTCCTTCCCCTTTCCATGAACAGGTAACACTTCTGAAAAGGTAATGGTTGTTGCCATGTGACTAATCTGCTTTGCTAGAGACTGGAAATCTCTCTGTACCACTTGGATGCTGTTACTAGCAAGGTCGTTTGTTCCCAGATGGATGATATCAGCTTTAGAGTCTTTAATTTCTTCTTGGTTTGTTATCTGAATAGCCTTTCTGCCGGCCGATGATCCTGGAAGGCATTTAACTGTAGTGTTTCCCTCTAGAAGAGTTCTCAAATTAGTGCCTCTGATGACAGAGTCGCCCAAGCAAAATGAGCTTTTTTGTTTGGTTATTGATTGTATTTTGGAATTTCTGTATGCATTGGATTTCTTCTTTCTTTTCAGATACCACGTCAATCTCTTTCACCAAAGCTTTATACTTATGTGATTTAGATAAGGCGTTTTCTACTTGTGTCACTTGAGAGAGAGTGTGTTTCCGCATCACCAGTCTTATTCTACCAGAGCCCACCAATAATCCTGTTGATTTTTGGGTTCCTTGTCTCCCTGTGTAAGAAGGGGGGGGGCAGACATGTGGGCTACACAACTGTGTAGAATGGGTGTCTGTGGGTCACAGGACCTATCCTACCTGAGCCCACTGCAAACCTCTTTTTCCTTGAGGTTTGTTTTTTTTTGTGGTAATGAGGAATTAATTTTGGAATACTGTGAAGTGGGTGAAGCTTTCTTTATTGCAGCTAATTCTGCTTTAGCCAGCTCCTTTTTGAAGGAAGAGAGTTCTGAACAAATGGGGCAAGCCCTAAGTTTCCAGATGATTTCCCTCAATATAAAGGCTCAACAATTGTTGCATTGGATAGTCCTCATTTTGGTAAATTTGATGGATAACTCCTGAGGAATTACCAAATGTCCACCCTATATTGTTGCCAATTATGTATTCAGGAAGACTATATCATAAAACCAATCCCAGGAGTGGGTGGGTAGAGAAGCAGGGAGGGAGGGAGTTAAACAGTTAACCCTTGGTCAAGGTTGTTCTCAGGACCCTGTATCTGCAATTGGGTTTGAAAAGACCCTCTCCCTGATTGGCTTACTTAGTTAAACAAACTTTTTACTTAGCTGGACACAAGAAGCTTTAGTGCTTCCTGTCTCCTGGCTGAGCACAGCCCACTAAGGATCTGATTGACCCCTGCTGGCTCTATGAGTCAGCAGCCCCCAAGCTAGTTACAGCAGGACTCTTTCTGGAATTTTTGTCTTTTGTTTTAAATGAACCCATAGCAAATTTATGCTCCAATATAAATATCTAAACAGAGATTATTAGTGACAGCTAAATCCAAATAAAGAGATAGATATTAGTGACGCAGTACCTAATTAGATCTAAAGGGTTTTTTTTGTTTTTTTCTTGAATCTTAAATAAACCCACAGCAAATTAATACACAATGTCAATATCTAGAAAGAGAGAGAGAGATTATAATGAAAGCACAGACAGCAATATATTATTCACAGAAGCCCTCTAAAATAATTATAAATTAATAAACAGTTTTTTCTTAGCTGGACACTGGAACAGTCTGTCTCCTGGCTGAGCACAGCCTACAATCTGGGTCATCCAGGTTCCTGAGGACAGCGTCCAGAGAAGGGTTCATGATTCACTATGCTTGGCCGCACGGCTCCCCGAGCCCACAGACCCTGAGTGTGGCCGCTTGGATGACCTAGAGAATCTCTCCCTGGGGGTCCGAGCACCTGCCTGCCTAGCCAGGAATGTGTCGTGCATAAGCAAAATAAACTCCGGGGAAAAACCTCTCAGACTCCCCAAGGCTCGCGCTCAGGGCTACTGGCAGAAGATAACTCCTCCTCCCAACCATCATTGTGTCCCTGCACCGCAGGGGAAGAGGAGGAGGGGGGTTCAGTGTCGCCAAGATCTCCCCTGGGAGCATCAGATGGGGAACACCACACCCTGGAGAAGAGATGGCTGAGGGGGATATGATAGAGGTGTTTAAAATCATGAGAGGTCTAGAACGGGTAGATGTGAATCAGTTATTTACTCTTTCGGATAATAGAAAGACTAGGGGGCACTCCATGAAATTAGCATGTGGCACATTTAAAACTAATCGGAGAAAGTTCTTTTTTTACTCAACACACAATTAAACTCTGGAATTTCTTGCCAGAGAATGTGGTTAGTGCAGTTAGCATAACTGTGTTTAAAAAAGGATTGGATAAGTTCTTGGAGGAGAAGTCCATTACCTGCTATTAATTAAGTTGACTTAGAAAATAGCCACTTCTATTCCTAGCAACAGTAACATGGAATAGACTTAGTTTTTGGGTACTTGCCAGGTTCTTTTGGCCTGGATTGGCCACTGTTGGAAACAGGATGCTGGGCTTGATGGACCCTTGGTCTGACCCAGTATGGCATGTTCTTGACCCCTGCCATGGGCTCCCCCAATTGGGAGGCCTTCCTGAGCTGAAAGCCTTTGGAGGAGAGCTCCAACCCCCTAAGCACAACCTTGTCTACCTACTTGAGTCCCCTCTCCCTGGGCACAGGGAGAGGGGACTCAAGTAGGTAGACAAGGTCCTACAGGCCATGCAAGCTTCTGCCTGGAGATTATCTGCCATCCTGGCAGAAATTCAATCGCCCCACGGAGCACACACACTGCTCCACGAAATAGGCCTCACCATGTGGCGGCCGCACTGCCCATGACGCTAACGTGGCATGCAGGAGACAGGCAGAAATGGTCCAGCAAAGTGTGCGAAACGCGGCTCCACAGAAAATCAACATGGCACGCTGAAATAGAGTGCCCCCCCGTCGGGAAAGAGCTCCTGTACTTGCCCTCACTGTTTCCACTCCCTTACTGGCCCCAACAGCTCCGGAGGTCGGCCGCCACCAGTACAGCCCCCCAGGCCGATTTTCTCGTGCTGGAAACTATCTGCAGCCTCTGCAGACTGTCATTTTTTTTTTTTAAATAACTTTAGCCACAGACAGAAATAATCAAACACGCCCAGAGGGGATACTTCCCTGGAGAGTCCAGCGGCGGGCAGGAGGGGATTTCGGGGAGCAAAGAGTGAGCCAGTCTCCTGGCTATCAGGGGCTCTGGAAACAGAAGGCTGAAACTGCCAGGGGTGTCCAACCCCCATTTTTCACGGCTCTACCCGAGGGATGGCCTGCCAACAGAACCTGACACCTCGGGGAGCTACACCAGGTCTCAAAACTCCAGATCAGTCAGGACTGCAGGTTTGCACCACTACCATCTGCTGAAGACGGAGAAATACTGAGGGGACTGCAGGTGGCACTCTCATTTATATAGCAGTGCCTCAAAGGTTTGTTTCTCTGACTCTATCTGCTGGTAGGGATGCATAAACCCACTGGTCTGGAATGATCTGAGTATGTCCAGGAAAGCAAATGTTGCTTACCTGATGTAACAGGTGTTCTCACAGGACAGCAGGATGTTAGTCCTCACAAATGGGTGACATCGAGGATGGAGCCCACCACGGAAAACTTCTGTCAAAGTTTAATAGAACTTTGACTGGCCCCTACTAGGCATGCCCAGCAAGGCACTGACCCTGCAGCCAGCAGGGGTCTCCCTTCAGTCTGATTTTCAAAGCTACAGGCAGTGCCTAAAAAAGTAAAAACTAAAACGAACCCAACACCGCAGGGTGGCAGGCGGGTTTCGTGAGGACTAACATCCTGCTGTCCTGTGAGAACACCTGTTACATCAGGTAAGCAACATTTGCTTTCTCACAGGACAAGCAGGATGGTTGTCCTCACAAATGGGTGAGTACCGAGCTGAGGATGTCCTGGCTTGCACCAAATGCACCCAACGACGTGCAACAGGCACAACAACTGGGGTGGAATTTGGGAAAGGGCATCCGCACCCTACTGGGAAGGTGGAAGGGTGTTGGTACATCATGTTGGAAAAAGGTTACCCAAGACAGATTGGCCGAAGATGGAGTCCTGTCTTCCAGCTTTGTCCAAACAATAGTGGGCTGCAAAGGTATGGAGAGAACTCCAGGTTGCAGCCCTGCAGATGTCAGGAAGCGGCACCGATCGAAGGTGTGCTACTGAAGTCGCCATGGCCCTCACAGAGTGGTGCTTTTACACGGTCTTGAAAAGGAATGCCAGCTTGCTGATAGCAAAAAGAAATGCAGTCCGCCAACCAGGAGGAAAGAGCCTGCTTACCCACAGGTTGTCCTAACTTGTTAGGATGGAAAGAGACGAATAATTGAGTGCTCTTCCTGTGAGAAACTGTACGGTCTAGATAAAAAGCTAGAGCCCGTTTACAGTCTAGGGTATGCAGAGTCTGTTCCCCGGAGTTGGAGTGGGGCCTGGGAAAAAAGATAGGTAGTATGATGGATTGATTAATATGAAACTCAGAAACTACCTTAGGTAAAAATTTAGGGTGAGTGCGGAGTACCGCCCGGTCCTGCAGGAGTTTAGTGTAAGGCGGATAGGTGACTAAGGCCTGTAACTCACTAACCCTGCGAGCTGAAGTGATAGCCAATAGGAATAATACTTTCCATGTGAGATACTTCAATTCACAGGAGTGCAGAGGTTCGAAAGGTGGTTTCATTAGACGACCAAGAACCAGATTAAGGTCCCAAGATGGGGCCGGAGGACGTAAGGGTGGCTTCAGATGGAGCAAGCCTTTAAGAAAGCGTGTCACCAGGGGTTGTACTGAAATAGGGACACCTGCTATACCTTTATGGAAGGCGGCTACCGCACTGACATGCATCCTAATGGAAGAGGTCTTTAGACCGGATTCTGATAGGTGCCATAAATAGGCCAAGAACTTAGAGATTGGACAGGAAAGGGGATCAAGGGACTGAGAAGTGCACCATGATGTGTACCTTTTCCATTTATATGAATAGGATCTTCTGGTGGAGGTCTTTCGTGAAGCTATCAGGACACGAGAAACCGAATCCGAAAGGTTAAAAGGCTGAAGGACTAACCGTTCAACATCCATGCCGTCAGGGACAAGGCTTGGAGGTTGGGATGGAGGAGGCATCCGTCGTTTTGAGTGAGCAGATGCGGATCCGTTCCCAGAGGGATGTGCCTGCGGATGGAGAGATCCTGGAGTATGGGAAACCACACTTGGCGTGGCCAGTGGGGAGCTATCAGGATCATGGTTCCCCTGTCCTGGCGTAGCTTCACGAGAGTCCTTGACAGAAGAGGAAGTGGAGGGAATGCATAAAGCAGACCTGTCGTCCACTTGAGGGAGAAGGCATCCCTCGGCTGAGAGTGTTGGCTCCGAATGAGAGAGCAATAATTGTCCACTTTGTGGTTCTGAGGGGACGCAAAGAGGTCTATGCGGGGAAAACCCCACTTGTGAACAGAGAGGTCACTACCAGAGGATCGAGTGACCACTCGTGTGGCTTGAAGACACGGCTCAGCTGGTCTGCCAATACATTGTCTACTCCCGGCAAGTAAGTGGCCTTGAGGTACATGGAATGGGAGAGGGCTCTGCCCAAATCTGCGCAGCTTCCTGACACAGAAGGAAGGAGCCTGTGCCTCCCTGCTTGTTTATGTACCACATGGCCACTTGGTTGTCTGTCTGGATTAAGATTATCTGATCTGATAGATGATCTTTGAAAGTTCTGAGCGCGTAGCGAATTGCTCGAAGTCCAAGAAATTTATCTGGTGTTCGGCTTCCTCTGGCGACCACAACCCTTGGGTTTGTAATTCGTCCACATGGGCCCCCCAACCGATGTGGGAAGCATCGGTGGTTAGGATTACCTGTGGATCTGGGAGGAGAAAGGTAAGCCCTGAAGGAGATTGACTTGAGTCGTCCACCAGGTTAAAGACAGGCGTAGCGCTTGTGTAACTGTGACGATGTAGGACAGAGGCTGGAAAGCTTGAAGCCATTGGTGTCGCAGAGTCCATTGCGTTACTCTCATGGCTAGTCGGGTCAAGGGAGTAACTTGAACCGAGGATGCCATGTGTCCTAGGAGGATGAGGAATTGGCGAGCTGTGGCAGTGTGTTGAGACTGGAGCTGGCGAGCTAGAGACATGAGAGTTTGGACTCGTTGAAGTGGAAGGTAGGCTTTTGCCTGTAAGGTGTCCAAGTCTGCTCCAATGAAGGATAAGGTCTGAGATGGGACCAAGCAAGATTTTCTCGTAATTGACAAGAAACCCTAAGGAGAGGAGTGTGTGAATTGTCAACTTTAGGGAGGATTGCGCAATTTGAGGGGTGGAGGCCCTGATTAGCCAATCGTCCAGATAGGGGTAGACGTGGACACCTTCCTTCCTGAGAAATGCTGCTACTACTACGAGTTGTGGAGCAGATGCCAGCCCGAAAGGTAGTACTCGGTATTGATAATGGTCGTGGCCTATCAGAAAACGCAGATACTTGCGATGAGATTGAGTTATCGCAATGTGGGTATAAGCGTCCTTGAGGTCGAGAGAGCACAGCCAATCCCCCTTTTGCAACAGAGGGAGCAAGGAGCCCAGGGTTACCATCTTGAACTTCTCTTTTTGCAGATACTTGTTGAGGGCCCGAAGGTCCAGAATTGGACGTAACCCCCCTGATTTCTTTGGTATTAGGAAGTATCTGGAATAGAATCCTTTCCCTTGTTGACAAGGAGGGACGGGTTCTATAGCATTTGATTGTAGAAGAAGGGATACTTCTTGATGTAATTGAGTCAAATGGCTGGTTAGACTCCATGCCTGAAGGGGCGGGGAGTCTGGCGGAAGTGTTATGAAGTTGAGGTGGTAACCCTGTGCGATAATTGCTAGCACCCACTGATCTGAGGTAATCTGTTTCCAACGGGGTAAGAAGTGGTACAGCCGACCTCCCACAGGGATGTGTGGAAGAGGGAGTTGGCATGTGCTCAATACAGGGAAGTCAAAGGCCCGCCGCAGGCCCAGGAGGTGGGGCTACAGTAGGTCTTTGCTTTCTCGCTGACGAGGCTGAGGCCTGTTAGAGGACCGTGCAGGACGAGCCCTAGTTGACGGAGGGTAGTAGCGGCGTGGTCGAAAGAACGACTTCTTAAGAGTCCTTCTTTTGCGGTTGCTTGGAGGTCACCTCAGGTGGGACAGATGAGAGTTGTTTCAACGTCTCATGGTGGTCTTTTAACTCCGCCACAATCTGTTGAATTTGCTCTCCAAACAAATTGTCGCCTAAGCAGGGCAAATCAGCAAGACGATCTTGGACCTCTGGGCGAAGGTTGGATGACTTTAACCAAGCCCAACGTCTGGCTGAGATGGCTGTGGCTGAAACCTTCGTGGAAGCATCGAAAATGTCGTAGGCAGTCCTAATCTCGTGCTTCCCTGCCTCAAATCCCTTGTGAAGAAGGGCTTGAAGCTGCGGTTGGTATTGGTCCGGCAACGTGTCAGCATAGTCTTGCATCTGCTTAAGGATGGCTCTGTTGTATTGAGTCATGTAAAGTTGATATGAAGCTATGCGTGAAATCAACATAGCTCCATGATACACTTTCCGTCCCACACTATCCAGGAACTTGTTGTCCCTGGTAGGTGGGGTAGAAGAGTGCGGCTTAAGACGCTTGGCCTTCTTCTGCGCGGACTCAACCACAACAGAGCGATGATCCAGTTGAGGTTTTTGGAAACCTGGTGCTGACTGGACAAGGTATGTGGAGTCAGCTTTCTTGTTAACTGGTGACACCGATGAAGGAGATTCCCAGTTTTTCTTGAGCAGATCCAAAAACACCTGGTGTATAGGGATGGAAGCGATGATTTTTGGAGCATCCAGAAATTGAAGTAGTTCCATCATCTGGTGTCTGTCATCAGCTTCAGATTGTAGTTGAAAAGGTACAACTTCTGACATCTCTTTCACAAAATTAATGAAAGATAGATCCTCAGGAGGAGATCTTTTTCTACTCTCTGTAGGAGATGGTGGCGAAGGCAAATCTGTGTCAGAAGAGGTATCATCATCATCACCCCAGGTATCGTAGGGATCATGTGGGGCTTGTATCCCTGATGGACCTGGCTGAGGCTCTGAAGGCATCGATGGAAACCGAGGTGGAATCGGTGCGGTAGGTGGAACCAGAAATGGCATCGATGGCTTCGGTGCTGCCGATGGAATCGGTGCCTGGCGCGGAATCGATGGAGCCGAAGGATAAATCGGTGGAGATATACCAGAAGGTACCGATGGAACTAACCCCCGGAAGGGGGAATTCGAAACGGTGTTTCTTCCTGCCGATGAGAAACCAGTCGGAGACGGTGGTGTTGTCGATGGCAGTGGAATCACCGATGGAAGGGCCGTCATGAGTGCCTCCATGCGGCTCAGTAGCGGTGCTAGCGCTTGTATCAACGGCTCGGTGGTCGGTTCTCTCCTCGGTGGCGAAGCCGGTGCCGGTGTCGGTGCTGGGGGCGGCATTGGAACCGGTGCCGGAGACGGTACCGATGGAGGTTGTAATTTCTTCATCGCTTTCTCGATGGCCTCCTGGACCAGCCGGTCCAGTTCTGCCCGGAGACCAGGGGTAACCATACCCGGCTCGACTGGAGAGGGAGGCTGAGGCAGGGCCGGAGGGACCACCGTAACCGGTGGGATCACGGCCCCCACACCCCGAGAGGGTGAGGGTTTCCTTGATGCCGGCGAACGAGACGTGGAGGGCGTCCGGTCTGTTCGCGGCTTCTTCGTCGGTGGCTCGGCTTGAGCAGAGGTCGATGGCTGTGGATCCTCGACAGGCCGAGACTTGTGCCGTCGATGGCGGTGCTTTTCCTTCCGATCCCCTCGCCCATCCGGGGAAGGGACGGGAGTCGACGGCCGAGAAGCGATCGATGGCGGACTGTCACCGGAGGGTTGACGATGATGGTACAACTTCGACGGTGCCGGTTCCGATGACGTCAATGCTATCGATGGCGTTGGGGTGGGTGCATGGAAGAGGAGCCCCATCTTCTCCATCCTGGCTTTGCGACCCTTGGGTGTCATTAAGGCACATTTGGTGCAAGTCAGGACATCATGCTCACTACCCAAACACATTACACAAACCCTGTGGGGGTCTGTGATGGACATAGTCCGGGTACAATCCGGACAACGACGGAACCCCGTTGCCATGGCTGGAAGCCAAAATTTAGGCTGGGGATCGGTAAGTGCCAACAGGCCTCGAGGGCCAAATTCGACGGCAGTCGATGGAAGAAGGCAAAAAACTTACCGGGTTCCGTAAGATGACTAAAAAATTTGTCGAAGGGAGACCCCTGAGGGGCAAATTTTCTTAGGAAATTAATTTCCAAATTCCTGTCAGGAACGTGGTTAGAGGGCTCCTTTCACCGCGTGGCAACTGCTGCGCGGAAAAAAGAAGACTGAAGGGAGACCCCTGCTGGCTGCAGGGTCAGTGCCTTGCTGGGCATGCCCAGTAGGGGCCAGTCAAAGTTCTATTAAACTTTGACAGAAGTTTTCCGTGGTGGGCTCCATCCTCGATGTCACCCATTTGTGAGGACAACCATCCTGCTTGTCCTGTGAGAACCATATTTATCTCTCTCTCTCTATTATATATATATATTATATAAAGACAGACACAGATACATATATTTGTGTACATCACTATCTATATATATTTATGGCACATATTCAATGGGAACTTGTAAGCTAATATACCGTAAATTTGGACTAATTTGGATCAGCACAAGGTTTTGAATTTCCCATTATTCACAGTGTTTTGTTTTTTTTTAAAGAAAGTTGAATCTTTATATTTTACAGAAGTATTTCAATAATATTTTAGATAAATTAGAAATATTTTAGCATTGAGTGTATTTTTATGATTTTATTTTGTATGTTTTAATTTCTGAATGTTTTAGCTGTAATCTGCAATGGACATTTGTTATGGAGATGTGGAATATAAATCTGAATAAATAAATACGTTTTATCTGGTTCAGGTATTACCAAGATAAAATTTACTGGGAAGCGGTGCTGGGATGGTCAAGTGACAGGGCTTAACTTTAAAACAAAGCGAAATACAACTGCCCCACATCTAAGTCATGCAATCATTAAAGACGCTGTGATTCAGTTATATAACCTTCATACTAGGTATCATCGTAAAGTGATAACCACTGATTAAACTCCACCTTATTTATAATCATCAGTCATAATTAACAAGTCTTTGTGACATAGTAACCAAATGTGTATGCTGATACATGGAAGGGTCTGTTTCTATGCTTTAAAACAAATCTTGATTATATTTCATGGTGATAGTTTTTTATAAATTTTTTTATGTCAAATGATACATTTCAGACCCATCTTTGGCCCCATGAAGAAGGACCATCCTCCAAAACACAGACCATGTTGGGTGTTGTCTAGTATTGGCAGCATCTTGAAATAACCATGCATTCCTGCACAATTCTGTGAAGATACAAGTTAAGTAATTTTTATCAAATACGCTTTGGTTCCTGTTCACAAAGAAAGAGGAAATTGTGTTCCTTTATATTCACCAGTATAAAAAAAAACAAAAAATAGCTTTGACACTTTTGGTTACCTTGTTACAATGACTTGTTAATTATGACCGATGATTATAAATAAGGTGGATTTCAACCAGTGGTTCTCACTTTACGATGATGCCTAGTATGAAGGTCATATAACTGAAATCACAGTGTCTTTAATAATTCTGTGACTTAGAGGTGGGCCAGTTGTATTTCGCTTTGTTTTGATCTATTATTGACTGCCAACCAAGGATTTCAATTTGAGAGTTTCGCAAAGTTTAGCATGGAGCTTAACTTTAGCCAGGTAGCATTGATATTCAGCACTATCCATATAAAGTTATCCAGGTAGGTCTGGTCATGTTAGAGAGTGGATCTAAAGTTATCCAGATAACTTTGGCCAGATAATTTTGAATTTAGCCTGGTATCTTCAGCAGAATGATTAACCAATTGTATTCTGCTCAATATCCAAGTAAAGTCAATTTTCCCACTATACAGCTTATTCAATATGGACTTCATAAGGCCAATATTCAAAAAAGTAGGATAATTTTTCTAGCTAAATTTAGCCAGATAAGTTATCCTGAATATGCAGTAGGATAAGCATCCTGCTGAATAACCGCGATTAAAGTTATCCAACTATGTGTAGCTGGATAACTTTAAACAAAACTATCTTTTGAATATCACCAATTAGGTTTAAAGTTATCTAACCTCATGAGGCCAAGTCTCCTCTTGTCCTTCAAGTCGATAGCCAAATCGGACAATGCCTCTACCTCCAAAAGATGTCCGACGCATGACTACATTATGTGGTGGAAGAGGGTCCTTCTCCTCCTCTAACTCCAAAGCTGCTCCAAAAATGCCCGATGTCCTGAGCACCCTGAACTTGCACAGACTGCCGGGCCACAATTCATGTCTATCGCTCTCAACAGCATCAGCAATTGCCTGGAAGCATGGGAGGAATGGGCCCACTGGCCTGATTAAGAAAATTACTTCTTACCTGCTAATTTTCGTTCCTGTAGTACTAGGATCAGTCCAGACGGTGGGTTATGTCCCCCGTCCAGCAGATGGAGTCAGAGTAAAACTTCGAGGGTGCTGGTATATAAACTGGTGCACCCTCCTAGATCCTCAGTATCGAGAATATCAAAGCCAAGCCAGAAAACTGGACAGACCAAGGATGATGGATCAAGCATAAACTCAACCAAAAGATTGAAACTGTGAACAAATTTATGCAACATGCAATGAGAACTGTCAAACATAACAACACACAAAGACCACTACCCCCGAGAGGGAAGGAGCAGCTAACAAAAGGACAGTAGAGATAGTCGAGCAGGTTCATACCGGGAGGGGCGTCTGGACTGATCCTAGTACTACAGGAACGAAAATTAGCAGGTAAGAAGTAATTTTCTTTTCCCTGTACGTACAGGATCAGTCCAGACGGTGGGATGTACCAAAGCTTCCCTACACCGGGTGGGTCCCTGAGAACCCTGCTCGAAGTACCCTGTCCCCAAATGAACCAGACTCCGTCATCGGTACATGGAGTCGGTAGTGTCTGGCAAAAGTGTGGAGAGACTTCCAAGTCGCCGCCCGGCAGATTTCTTGTATGGAGACGAGCTGCGACTCTGCATGGGAAGTTGCCTGGGCTCGCAACGAATGCGCCTTGATACCCACCGGAGGATCCTTCCCGGAACAATGTAAGCGGCAGCCACCGCCTCCTTGAGCCAGCGTGCGATGGTAAGTCTTGGACGCCTGCCGGCCCTTCCTAGCACCCGACCAGAGTACAAAGAGATGGTCGGAGAGGTCGAAAGTCATTCGTCACTTCCAAATAGCGAAGAAGCGCTCGTTTGACGTCCAGGCACCGAAGCGCCGCAGGGGCGTCCCCTGGGAAGGCTGGAAGTTCCACCACCTGTTCATGTGAAACGAGGAGACCACCTTAGGCAAGAACGAAGGAACCGTCCGCAGGGAACCCCGGAGTCCGTGAACCGCAGGAAGGGCTCCCTGCACGACAGCGCCTGTAGTTCCGAGATAACGCCTTGCCGACGCTATTGCAACCAGGAAAATCGTCTTTAAGGTGACGTCTTGATGGAAGCGTGACGCAAGGGCTCGAAGGGAGCCCTCCCAGGGCTCTCAGCACCAAGTTGAGATTCCAGGAGGAACAAAGAGGGACGCACCGGCGGCCGCAGGTGCTTAACTCCCTTGAGGGAATCGGGATACGTCCGGATGAGACGACGGATCCGGTCTAACCGGAGGCGCGAGCCAAGGACGCGAGGGCCGACATCTGCACTCGGAGCGAATTGTAGGAAAGACCCTTTTCCAGTCCATCCTGCAAAAACGCCAAGATGTGATGGCGGGAAGCTGCGGTCGCGAGGGCTCCCGCGCCGAGCACCAGACCTCAAAGACCTTCCAGACCCTCACGTAGGCGACCGACGTTGAAGCCTTACGCGCCTTGAGGAGGGTGTCCACCACGGAAACAGCGTAGCCCCCTGTTCAGGAGCGCCCTCCTCTCAAAAGCCACGCCACAAGACAGAAGGGGTTCCGCCTGTTCCAAAAATACTGGGCCCTGATGCAGAAGCCGTGGAAGGTGCGCGAGTCGGAGGGGACCGTCCACCGACACGCCGAGCAGATCCGCAAACCACGGACGCCGCGGCCATTCCGGAGCCACTATGATGACCTGGCCGTGGTGCCGTTCCACCCTCCGAATCACCTTTCCCACCAGTGGCCAGGGGGGAAAGACATACAGTACAATCTGAGTGGGCCAGGGGAGAGCCAGAGCATCGACGCCTTCCGCGCCGTGCTCCCGCCTTCGGCTGAAGAACCGAGGAGCTTTTGCGTTGGCGGCGGACGCCATGAGATCCATCGCCGGCGTCCCCCACCTGCGGGATATCAGCGACATCGCCTCGTCGGAGAGAGACCACTCCCCCGGATCCAACGCCTGACGACTCAGAAAGTCTGCTTGAATGTTGTCCACCCCGGCAATGTGTGATGCCGCCAGCTGGTCCAGAAAACGTTCCGCCCACGCCATCAGGCGCGCTGCCTCCCCCGCGACAAGACGACTCCTGGTGCCCCCCTGTCGGTTGATGTATGCCACCGTCGTCGCATTGTCTGAGAGGACTCGAACCGCCCGTCCCCTGATCAGGGGCAGGAACTGCACCAGGGCTAGACGAACCGCCCTTGTCTCCAGGCGGTTGATTGACCAGGTAGACTGTTCCCCTGTCCACCTGCCCTGAGCCGAGCTCCGGAGACACACTGCTCCCCAACCGGACAAGCTTGCATCGGTAGTGACCACTACCCAGTCCGGCGTTTCCAGGGAACATCCTTGAGCTAGGTTCCTGGGGTCCAGCCACCACCTCAGACTGGACCGGGCGGCCGGGGGAAGTGGGAGAATCGCCTGGTAGTCCTGGGAGACTGGTTTCCATCTCGAGAGCAAGGACATTTGCAGAGGCCGCAGGTGTGCAAAGGCCCAGGGCACCAAGCTGATTGCAAACGCCATGGAACCCAGAACTTGGAGATAGTCCCAGCCCGTGTGTGTCTGAAGAGACGCAAACCGGACGATTAGCTCCCGCAGCGCTTGAGCCTTGTCCCGGACGCAGGAAGACCTTGCCCAGAGCCGTGTCGAACCGCGCTCCCAGAAAATCCAACTGTTGGGCTGGTTGCAGGCTGCTCTTGCTGAAGTTCACCACCAGCCAAGGGACTGAAGGAAAGACAACCACCCTGTCGACTGCCGCCCGTCCCTGCGACAGAGACTTTCGCACGAATGAGCCAGTCGTCCAAGTAAGGGTGAACCAGGACGCCTTCCTTCCGGAGCGCGGCCGCTACCACCACCATATCTTCGTGAAGGTTCTGGGCGCGGTCGCCATGGCCGAAGGGAAAGCGCCTGAAACTGAAAATGTTGACCCAAGATTTGAAACGAAGGAATCTGTGATGGGCCGGATGAATAGGGATATGTAGATAAGCTTCCGTGAGGTCGAGGGAAGCTAGAACTCTCCCTTGATGAACCGCCGCAATGACAGAGCGGAGTGTTTCCATGCGAAACTTGGAGACCCGGAGCACCTTGTTGATTTCCTTGAGGTCCAGAATGGGACGAAAGGCTCCGTCCTTCTTGGGAACCACGAAGTAGATCGAATAATGCCCCGAGCCCACCTCTCCGAAGGGGACGGGCGAGATGGCTCCCAGGGTCAGCAGCCTGTCCAGCGTGTGCTGCACCCCCTGTCGCTTGATACTTGACCCGCAGGGGGAGAAGATGAACCGATCCCTGGGGGCCCGCACAAATTCCAACGCGTAACCCTCTCTTACAATATCCAGGACCCATTGGTCCGTGGTGATGTTGGTCCATTCCTCGCGAAACAAAGCGATGCGACCTCCAATCCGGGGGCAAGCGAGGAGTGGACTGGCCTGACATCATTGGGAAGGCTTGCCTGAGGCTCCCTGAGCCGAGGAGTCCCTGGCCGGTCTGCGACCCCGAAAGGGCCGCGTCCACGTTTGCGACCTGGTGGAAGGTGTCCTAGGGCTCTGTGTTCTGGGGCCTCGTTACGCCTCTGGGGGCGGTAGCGGTTCCTGGAAGTTTCCAGCGTACGAACGAAAACCACGCTGCAGGTCCTCAGGCAACCTGTGGACCGAATTTTCCCCCAGGGTCTTGATGATCTGATCAAGGTCTTCACCAAAGAGAAACCTGCCCTTGAAGGGCAGAGCTCCCAGACTCGCCTTGGAGGATGCGTCCGCCGCCCAATTCCTGAGCCACAGGAGTCTTCTGGCAGAGACGGCTGATGCCATGGTCCTTGCCAGAACCCTCAGCAGGTCGTGCAGGGAATCCGCCCCGTAAGCAATGACCGGCCTCCAGCCTGAGTCAGCCTGGGCTGCCTCCTCGGGCGGTAACTGTTGAGAGGTGAGGAGCTGTTGAACCCATCGAAGCCCGGCTCTCTGAGTCAGTGAAACCGCAGATAGCCGCCCGGACCCCCAGCGCCGAGACTTCGAAGATCTTCTTGAGGGCGACCTCCAGCTTTCTATCCGAAATATCTCGCAGCGCGGTGCCCCCTGTGACCGGGATGGTAGTTCTCTTGGTGACGGCGGACACCGCTGAATCAACCTTGGGGACCCTGAGTAGATCCAGAAAGTCCCCCGGAAGAGGGTAGAGCTTGTCCATCGCCCTGCCAACCCGAAGGGACGCCTCCGGTTATCCCACTCCCGCACCAGAAGATGGAGAAACGAATCATGAATGGGAAATGTCTTCGCTATGGGACGCAGACCTGCTAAGACAGGGTCACCCTTGGAGGTAGCTGAGGCTACGGAGGGAGCCGGGGGTCCCGGGGGCTCCACGGGAGGGTCGAGGTCCAACTCCTTGAGAACGTGGGGAATGAGCTCCGCCAACTCTTCCTTGCGAAAGATGCGAAGGACCCGCGGATCATCGCATTCCAGGTGCGCTGCTAATGCCAAATCGTCATCCACTTGTGACACTGGGTCGCCCCCCAGGTTCGGCGTGGGTGACGGCCCCCCCAGGGAGAGTGGAATACTCAGGGGCAACCTGGTGCCGCCCCCCTCCGGTCCCCGGTAACCCGCAGCGCAGCCGCAACGCCCGAGGGTCCTGGGGACCTTGGCGGGAGGAGGAGAGAAAGCTGCCCCCCCCTGAGGGCTCAGGCTCTGTAAATACGCCTGGTGCATAAGCACCACAAAGTCCGCTGAAAAACTGAGCGGGCCCGTCGAGGGAGAGGGTCCCTGGGGAGTCCGGATGTGGAGGGCAGAGGCCCCGAATCTAAGGTCGGGGGGGCGGACGGCAAAAAATCTTCAGCGGGCTCCTCCGCGTCCGAGTCCGCGCTGCATTCCAGGTCCAAGATGGCCGCCGCTCCCGCCAAAGACGGGGGCGGGGCTAGCCCTCGAGGCCCGCGGCGCTCCTGGCGCGGCGGCGAAACTGTCGGCGAGGCGCCGCTCGTCTCCCCCCCGGGGAGACAACGACCGCATGGACCGTCCCTCGAGGTGCCCTGGCCCGGGCCGCCGCAGGACGGATAGCGCGCGCGTTGCATCGCGCGAGGACGAAGTCGAGTGCAGCACGCCGGGAGAAGCCCCCCCCCCCCCGGGAAAGCCTGAGATCGCGGCGCGGGAAGAGCGGGCTCACCGTGCCTGCAGACGCCCGCCCAAACACCCTCAACCCCGGGGACGGCAGGGGAATGGGACCTCCGTGCCGCCTGCGGCCCTGGGGAATGAAGCGTCGCAGGGCCGCGGGGGAGGTGAGACGCCGCAACGGTAAGGAGGGGAGAGGCTGGCCCCACCAGCATCCACCTCAAAAAGCGTCCAAACCTGCGCTGAAAGAGAGAGAGGAACACAACCCAATAAAAACTACCCCCAAGCTTACCCCTGAAGATCCCAAGAAGAGAAAAATAAACGAGGTAAGAGGCAGTCCTGATGGCAGGCTGATCAGGGGAGCCAAGAACCCCGGCTCCCTCCTGACAGAAACAAAAGTCTTTTTTTTTTTTTTTTTAAATAACTTGATCCATCAACAAAAGAAAGAATAAGGTATATAGAGTAATAAACCCTAAATTTGGGGAAACAACGAGATCCCCTCCTCACATCTGCTGGAGTCAGAGAGATACTGAGGATCTAGGAGGGTGCACCAGTTTATATACCAGCACCCTCGAAGTTTTACTCTGACTCCATCTGCTGGACGGGGGACATAACCCACCGTCTGGACTGATCCTGTACGTACAGGGAATGGCTATTGAGGGGAAGGAAGGGGCCTTATCCACAGAGCCAGTCTTTTTTTTTTTCAATGTGTGCTGTTTAACCAGCTGTATTCTTTTGAATGTAAACTAAAAATATTCAGCCATATGAGGATGGATTAACTTAGACCTGCTTTCAGCCACATCTTGACATAGCCAAATAACTTATTTGGCTAACACCAATTGTTAGTGTTGCACTGGAGGTGGACCCTTGGCCTGGTGCAGGATTGGTACGGCCCTCTGGTCGGACCCAGAGAGCCCTGCCACCAGGAGGTGGAGGACAGGAGGAGACAGAGGCTAGCTGGAGCTTCGCCAATAGCAACCCTCAGGTTGAGACCTTGGTTACCTGGGCCGCCTGGTCTTAGGTGGGCCTTGCAGGATTTCCCAGAGAGGAAGCGCAGGAGCATGCCCACCACGAAGAAGGGTGCGAGGTCAATGTTCAAGCAAGTGTGTTCCGAGGTCACAGGAAGCGATATGGTTGAAGATATGGCAGTTGAGATTCAATGCCAAGAAGTGCAGAGTCATGCATATGGGGTGTGGAAATCTGAAAGAACTGTATTTGATGGGGGGTGAAGGGCTGATGTGCACGTAGCAGGAGAGAGACCTTGGGGTGATAGTGTCTAACGATCTAAAGTCGGCGAAACAATGTGACAAGTCGATAGCTAAAGCCAGAAGAATGCTGGGCTGCATAGAGAGAATAATATTTGGTAAGAGAAAGGAAGTGATGATCCCCTTGTACAGGACCTTGGTGAAGCCTCACCTGGAGTACTATGTTCAGTTCTGGAGACAGTAACTCCAAAAGGACAGGGACAGAATGGAGGCAGTCCTGAGAAGGGCGACCAAAAAGGTGAATGGTCTTCATAAATGACTTATGAGGAGAGATTGAAGAACACAAGTGTTGCTTACCTGTAACATGTGTTTTCACAGGACAGCAGGATGTTAGTCCTCACATATGGGTGACATCACAGGATGGAGCCCTGTACTGAAAACTTTTCTGTCAAAGTTTCTACAAAGCTTTGACTGACACTGGCACACTGAGTGCACTGAGCATGTTCAGCCTGCAATTATCCCTGTGAGCCACAGGTGTCTCCCTCAGTCTCGTCTTATAGCTAAAAACGCAAGTGAAACTAAATTAAAAGTAAAAACGTATACAGACCCAACTCCACGGGGTGGCGGGTGGGTTTCGTGAGGACTAAGATCCTGCTGTCCTGTGAGAACACCTGTTACGGGTGAGCAACACTTGCTTTCTCACAGGACAAGCAGGATGGTAGTCCTCACATATGGGTGAGTACCGAGAGTGCACCAAAAGCACCCAAGACGCGCGAAAGGCACAATGACGGGGGTGGAATTTGGAACGGAGGGCATCCTGGAACCCTTAACGGGTTGGTGGAAGGATGTTGGGTAGTTAAGAATAAGAGTAGACGGACTGGCCAAACATGGAGCATGCCGGCTAGTCCTATGTAAGCAATAATGAGCTGTGAAGGTATGGAGAGAACTCCAGGTTGCAGCCTGATAAATATGTACAAGCAGCAGCGGCCGAGGGGAAGCTATTAAGGCTGGGACGGACACAACAGAGGGTGGTTACACACAGTATTGTAGTGAAATGCCTGCTTGTTGGTAGGAAAAGAGATATAGACTGTCAATTAGGAAGAATAGGTTTGTTTTCCCACTGGAACTCGCAGTTTGACTCTTGCCACAGAAGGAAAGAGATAGGTGGAATTCCTATGGAATGTAGTGCAATCTAGAAAGAATGCAAGTGCACTATTACTGTCCAAGAAGTGGAAAAAACCCTCTCGCTTTGGTGAGAGAGAGGTGTTGGGAAAAATGGGCAGAGTATATTCTGAGTAAGGTGAGATGCAACATCTACCTTAAGAAAGATATGACGTTGGAAAAACCACTCGGTCACGGAGGAACGCAGGGTCAGATGAGTATGTAACAAGGTGTGTAACTTACTGACCCTGTTGGCAGAAATGACATTTATGAGAGAAAGAATTTCCCATGCCAAACTGTGAAATGAGAGGAATGGAAAGGCTCGAATTGAGAACATATGGGACTTATAAGCACGAAATTAGGTTCCATTCCGTGACTAGTGAAAATAGAGGCTGCTTGATCAGTGGATAATTCATGGTAAGCTGACTCAGAAGGGGTTTACCATTAATCATAGGCTACATAGGCGAATAGAGATAAAGCTCTATTCGCCTATGTATCCAGCCTCACTCAAGTCCCCTCCCCAGAATGCCCCAGTACTCAAGCTCAATCTAAAGCAGAAGAACTCGCTCTCTTTTTTCAAAACAAAATCATGAATCTTCTTACTCAACTACCCTCCAAGATCACCCCCCTACCATCGGCTCTACAGCCTCCCATCAAAAATATTCACCTCGAATCTTTCGAACCCACCTCCTCCTCTGAAATTCAAATCATTCTTAAAAGAATGAAACCATGCTCGCACCCGGCGGACCATATCCCCACCAAACTTCTCCTCTCAATCCCAGACACCATCTCCAAAACACTGGCAGACATCATCAACTGTTCTCTCTCCCACGGTTCCTTCCCAGAAGACCTCAAACAGGCCTCACTCAAACCACTCCTAAAAAAACCAAATTTGGAACCAAAAGACCCCAACAATTACGGCCCAATAGCCAATCTTCCCTTCATCGCTAAGATTATGGAAAGGCTTGTGAACTCTCAACTATCGGACTATATTGAAGATAACAAACTTCTATCCGCCTCGCAACATGGATTCCGCAAAAATCTAGGCACAGAATCCCTCCTTACCTCCCTTACTGACCTCCTCATCCTAGGTCTCGACAAAGGTCAATCTTTTCTATTGGTCCTTCTGGACCTTTCGGCAGCATTTGATACCGTCAATCACTCCATCCTCATCAACCAGTTAGCTGCAATAGGAATTTCTGGCTCTGCTCTCTCCTGGTTCAAATCGTTTCTCACCAACAGAGGTTATAAGGTCAAAATCCAGAACAAAGAATCATCACGCCACAACTCATCCATTGGAGTCCCACAAGGCTCCTCTTTATCCCCTACTCTCTTCAATATTTACCTTCTACCACTTTGCCAACTCCTCACTAACCTCAACTTAAAACACTTTCTCTATGCAGACGATATCCAGATCCTGATCCCCATCAAAGAATCATACTCAAAAACCCTCGACTACTGGGAGTCCTGTCCCCTAGAAATCAAACGCCTCCTCAATAGCCTAAATCTAGTACTAAACTCATCCAAAACCGAAATATTACTCATAACTCCTGAAAACAGCAATCTCACCGCCTCTCTTCCAACCAACCCACAAACCATTCAAGTGAGAGATCTAGGTGTGATAATCGACAATAAGCTGAACTTCAAAGCCTCCATCAATAGATCAACCAAAGACTGCTTCTACAAACTTCAAGTTTTAAAAAGGAAAAGACCCCTCTTCCATGCCAAAGACTTCAGAACCATCCTCCAAGCTATTATTTTCTCTAAGTTAGACTACTGCAACTCTACCTTACTCGGTCTCCCTTACTCATACACCAAACCGCTCCAAATGGTACAAAACGCAGCAGCCCGTCTACTAACAAACACCAGGAAAAGAGAACATATCTCCCCAGTTCTAAAAGACCTTCACTGGTTACCAATTCAATTCAGAGTTATCTACAAATCCATCACCTTGATATACAAAATTATTCACCAACATACCACAATCGACCTACAAATTCCCCTCCGCTTACACAAATCCACAAGACCTACCAGAGAAGCATACAGAGGATCCCTCCATGTTCCCCCTACTAAAACCACCAATCACAGCACCTTAAGAGATCGAGCCTTCTCCACAGCAGGCCCACCTTTATGGAACTCCATCCCCCCAGATCTCAGAAATGAGCCATGCCTCCTAACCTTTAGGAAAAGACTCAAGACATGGCTGTTTAAGAAAGCTTTCCCGAACTCCAGCTAACACGCCTCGCCAGCAAAATATCCTACACAGCAGCTATATATATTGTATCTACTAGATAAGGGAGCCCTGACCGACGTGCTGCAAATGCGCAGTAGAGAGCAGCTCTACCGCGCATGCGCGGGTGAGCACGTCGGCCAGAATTCGCCTATTTACAAAAATGGCGCTGAGAGGACCCGTAGCGGCGGCGGCAGCGAGGACCCGGACCCGGACCCGTAGCGGCGGCGGCGAGGACCTGGACCCGTAGCGGCGGCGGCAGTGAGGACCAGGACCCGTAGCGGCGGCGGCGAGGACCAGGACCCGTAGCGGCGGCGGCGGCGCGCGCGCCATCCGATGGCATTGTGAATGAGCTGGGAGAGTAGGGGAGTGACTGAGGGGAGGAGAGAGTGAGGTGAGAAGGAGTGGGAGAGAGAATGGGGGAGGGAAGGGAGAGGTGGAAGGGAGAATGAGGGGAGGTGGCAGGTGGAAGGGAGAATGAGGGGGAAGGTGAAGGGGGAGGTGGAATGGAGAATGAAGTGGGAAGTGGAAGGAGAATGAGGGGGAGGGGAAGGTTGTGAAGGGAGAATGAGGGGGAGGTGGAAGGGAGAATGAGGGGGTGGGGAAGGGAGAATGACGGGTAAGGGGAAAGTGCTAGAATGAGGGGGTAATGAAATGGACCGAAATTTTTTTTTAATGTAGCCCGTTGTTATGGGCTTAACGGCTAGTAATGTATATATTGTATACTTGTATATAATTAACTTCTTCTATCTCTCTTTATTTCCTCCACCCCAGTTCAATAGTCCTTGTTAATTGTAACTGCATCTCTTCATCACGTTTATCTATGTTCTTTGTTGTATTCATTGCACCCCTGTTTTTTATGTAAACCGACATGATGTGAGCGCTTCATGAATGCCGGTATAAAAAAAAACCTTAAATAAATAAATAAATAAATAAATAAATAAAATAAAATAAATAAATCCGGTATCCCCACTCCCAAACGATACACCAATTGGAACAGAGGTGTACCTGTGTGGAGGATGTCTGGGGAGCAGAATCCGAGGGAGGAAGAGAAAAGAGTGGGGTAAAAAAGAAAAAGGGTAATACCCTTTTGTATGCGTCATGTGGTAAATCATGCCATTTTGAATGGTAGGATTTATGTGTGGAAGGTTTTGTGACGCTGCCAGTACCTGAGAACATCAGTGAGTCTACGATTTGAGACTGACTTGTGAGAAGGCAAATTGATTACTGGTGTGATAGACTGAGAAGTATGGGAAGCATACTGGTCTCGGCCAGGACGTGGGTCTGAGGAAAGTGAACCCCGTCCTGGTTCAACATTAGAAGAGTGCTGGCTATGAGAGACAGCAGAAGAGACACATTTTAGAGGCCCTTGATGGAAGAAAGGCGTCTATGGGAACGCACTGGAAACATGTGTAGGGAGTAGAATCTGTGCACCATATGGTTCGATTAAGACGCAGAGGGCAAGTTCGGTTGACCTCAGCGTTAGAAGATGTTTCCCGCTACACATGTAGTCCAAGACCATTCGAGAGGATGGAAACCTACTTGGAAAAGGTCTGCTAGTGCGTTGAGTAAATCTCTTAGATAAGTGGCCCGAGGATGCATGAAGTGAGCAAGG
Source organism: Rhinatrema bivittatum (assembly GCF_901001135.1). NCBI lineage: Eukaryota > Metazoa > Chordata > Amphibia > Gymnophiona > Rhinatrematidae > Rhinatrema > Rhinatrema bivittatum. The sequence goes on from NC_042618.1 coordinate 257,174,905, forward strand.
GCCAAGGGTAGAGATGCGCAGCTTCCTTGCAGAGCAGCTACGAAGTTGTGCGTGCTTGTGTGTTGGAAAGGACAGTGTCCCTATGCTGTCTGTCTATATGCACAAAGATTTGTTGCAGAGGCAGTATTGAAAGGCATGGCTACAAGCTCCAGAAAGTTCATGTGAAACTGTGCATGGAGTGGAATAGATGCATATTGGGTTGAAAAGCTTTTAGGTCAAACTTTACAACCCTGAGTAAATGTGAGCATGAGCAGAATCCGACTAGGTTTTGGTTCTAGATCTGCAATATGGATGAGGGACGAAAGCAGTTGAACAGCTTAGGCCCACTGATAATGGAAATTCACTGAATCTAACCCATAGCAGTTTTGGATCTATGAGGAAAGTGCATAGTGAAAAAACCCCATAGCCCAACAATGAAGAATTGAGGGGCTAAGGTTATGGAAAATGCGCGCAGGGACATGTAAGAATTTATTAGAATGTCTGCGCGTATGCTGGACAGGAAGGTCATTATGACTGTGGTGTCCAGAAATGTTGTATAAGGGATTTATGGCAGTGACAGTAATCCCAGGTAGTAAATGTATAGTGAGTCATGAAGAAGTTAGAGCTCCTTGCGAGGAGCGACTGTGGTTATGCAGCTGTCCATGCAAGGAAAAGCGTGAATGATTTTATTTATTTTATTTATTATTTTTCTATACCGGCTTTCATGACATGAATCACATCAAACCGGTTTACATTTAACAAAGTGTGCAAGGTAAGAGAGAACTCAAACAACTGTAACAAGAGCATGGTAAGGAGAGTGACAGTTACAATAAAACAGGGAAATAAATAACCAGGAGCTGGAAGCGAGAAGAGGGGAAGTTAACTGACAGCAAATTATTTATAGGGTAGCAAAATTGATTCCAATATAATGAGATTTGTATAATAAATGACATATGTATAGTAATATATATATATTATATATATATAGACAATTTGTATAGTAAATGATGTTGCACTCCGTAGAGAAACAGCAGTCGCCGATAGTGATTCAATGAAATACCCCAGTTGCCGAAGCTGGTGCAACCGGCAGAGCTTGGGATTGTAATATTGTTGACTCACCATGAAGCGCATAGAAAGATTAGAGGCAATGTACTTACTGCGAAACGGAAGCATGGTGACGAGAGATACCATTTTACCTGTGCCTCATGAAGAAGTTGGTATTTCTGAGGTCCAGGATGGGCGGAGAGTAACTACTTTCTGTTGAAAGAAAGAATAGTGTAATTAAAACTCCCCAACACCAACCCCCCTGCGCTTTGTAGCGTCTGGGGGAATGTACCGGGAACCTTGGTACAAAGTGGGGTGGCCGCTCTGATGTCCGGCCAGTTGGGAGACCAGAAGGTGTCTAACTGGAGGGGATGATGTAATCTGGATATCATGTAAGCTCCCACGGGAGCGTGAGCAATAAAGTCTTACCTGCATTTCTGTGTGCTGTACAAGGAGACATCGAGACCTGTCGTCAGGCTTTGAGGTGTACTTGCACTTGAGGTAGTAGTTGCTGGATCTCATGTTTAGCAGATCAATGAATGCATCTGGAACTTTGGTTCTAAATTAGGAACCAGAAGCCAGAGTATTAATCAGTTCAGAGCCCCGTTGCTGAAAATGGGAGGATGCCCTGATGCAATCCCAAAGAAATGATAGAGAGGTTTCCTTGGTACTGTGGCTAACATAGCTAGCATAGTGATATGTGACACTAATACGGTTCTTGGAAGGTACATGACCTAGAACTTTTTGAACCATGTGGCCCGAATTAGAGATTACATCTCAATGGGAATGCCGCAGAAGCAGATACTTACCATCCGAAGTGGATCGCCGAAGGACGAGCCAGTGAAGATTGCTGGCTCCGTGGATTTCAGGAGTCATCGAGAGAGTAGACGCCCGTCTCAACTCTGATGCCTGGTATGGTGGCGCAGATATAGAGGAGACAGGCTGAGCATGGCTGGCGCTACCACCGTAATTAGTGGAGGGCCACAATCCCACACTGATGTCGGTGGGGCACGCCTCGGGAACAGGGGAGCCAATTAACAGCTCGTGAACCTGGCCCTCGTCGCAGCAGCTCGATGTCTCATGACGCCAGTGCAGAATTCTTCGGAACTCATTCTGGTGTTTCTAGAGTACCAAGGACTGCCAATATTGTGCGGAAGTGTCGATGGCAGTGGTGATGTTGCTCGGCCCGAGCATTCTCCAGCATCGAGAAGGAGAGCACCGATGTGCTGGATGGCGTTGGTGGTGGACGGTCACAGTGTTGGTGATGATGCATGCCACGGTGCTCGGCCCGGTCTTTCCCCAGCGCCGAGATGGATGCCCTTGCTGTCTTGGATGATGACTGATGACAGACTGTCAGCATGCCTGCACTGCTCCTGGCACTATGTAGTGTCATAGGCTAATACGGGGCTTTAATAAGAACCCAAAGTATGGAGCACTGTGTTTAGGCAAGGGCATTACGTGGCTATGTCTGTATTGACGGTGTCGATGGTGACCGAAGTGGCCTCGAGGGTATCGTCAAAAATATATATGAAAAAACGTCAATGATCCGGGCAGCAATGATGACAGTGACGGAAGCCCTAACGACATCGGCGTAGGTATCTATGAAAATGATGTGGTATCGAATAATCGAAAAAACATCGTTGGTATCGGAAAAATGATACCGGCATCGATGAAGTCGATGACCGCATCGATAAGAACGAAGACACCGATGGAAGCGACGTGGGCGTCAATGAATGGAGGCGGGTGCCGATGGCATCGGTGGCACGGCCACGGGCACTGACGGCATGGCCACGGCCATCGACGGTATCGATTGGATCGACTCTGGCACCAATGGCGTCATTGGCATTAATGGTACCGATATGGGCACCGGTGGAATCAACCCTGGCATCGATGGAATCGACCTAGCATCGATGCCATGGACAATGGCATCGATGGAAATTACCCTGGCATCGATGGAAGCACCCTGGGCGACGAGGCATCGACCCGGGCATGGATGGCACCAATGACACAAAAGCGTGGATCGATGGCATCCATCTGGGTGATGATGGCACTGATGAAACCCAAGGAAAAATCAGTGCCATGGACGAAAAACATGGATTGCACTGATAGAAACGATGCAGTGACCGATGGCATCAGTGTACCGTGGGGGGGTGGGGTACCGATGGCATCTAAGAATCCAGGACGGTCTGAAGGGGATACCGATGGTAGCGATGGGGGCATCGACTTCGCGAGGGTACCAAGGAAATCGAAGGACCTGAAATCGACAGGGGCCCTGGCGGCAACGGAAACCGTGGAAGTCCCTGTCCCACTAGCGCTAATAACCAGGCAGAGTGTCACAGAGGGACACTCGCAGGCTATGTGTGGATAACTGAAAACATAGGGAGAGGGAAGGCCGCAGTCGGTTGGCAGGCCAGGGAGTGACAGGAACCGACCGAAAAAACAGGGCATAGTACTGAGCGAGCATCGAATAAACGTACGCGAAGGGAGACCCGTGCAGGGAAAAGAGTTTGTGAAATAAAAGTTTAAGTGTTTCCGTGTGGAAAAAGTGTTAGAATTTCTCACAGAGCTCCTAACCGCTATGCTTACTGCAGAGCGGAAAAAAGAAGACTGAGGGAGACACCTGTGGCTCACAGGGATAATTGCAGGCTGAGCATACTCAGTGCACTCAGTGTGCCAGTGTCAGTCAAAGCTTTGTAGAAACTTTGACAGAAAAGTTTTCCGTACAGGGCTCCATCCTGTGATGTCACCCATATGTGAGGACTACCATCCTGCTTGTCCTGTGAGAACCTAAATATGTATACCCTGGAGGAAAGGAGGAGCATGGGTGATATGATACAGACTTTCAGATACTTGAAAGGTTTTAATGATCCATGGTCAACAACAAACCTTTTCCGTTGGGAAAAAATCAGTAAACTAGGGACCACGACTTGAAGTTCCAGGGAGGAAGACTCAGAACCAATGTCAGGAGGTATTTCTTCATGGAGAAGGTGATGGATGACTGGAATTCCCTTCCGGAGGAAGTGGTGAAGACTAAAACTGTGAAGGATTTCAAAGGGGCATGGAATAAACACTGTGGATCCATAAAGGCTAGAGGATGGGAATGAAGTGAAAAGCCATGGGGGTGGATTACTGGAGTGGAAGCTACTACATGGTGATTACTACTGTTACTCAATAAGCCTTCGCAAGGTTAATGCAACTCCAACATTGCCCTCTGCTTCTACGGCAAGGGGAAATGTGGAAAAGAGGATTTGCATTCAGACAACAACCAACAAGGACTGAACTGCACAATCTGGATAAACAAATAAGCGTGGGGTGCCTAAATATTAGACTTTCATAAGACGCTTGTCAGCACTTTTTTAAACAAAGATATGACCCAGAATTTTAGTTAGAACAAGTATAAATTTAATATTTCATATCTTTGGAAGCACAGGAGCCATCCTTCAAGATGGGCATAGCAACACTGTGTCTTCCAATATCTTGTGAAAGCTGTTATTTTATACTTTCAAACCATACCTAGAAAATGCTTGTGAGAGAATCATCTACCAATTTGACAATGTCATAACCTGATCTTCTCTACCCTGAGAAAACTCCTCCCACCTTAAAATTCCTTTGTCTTAACATGGCTTTGATGCATTCTGTTTTCTTGTGATCTTCTGTGTTTTGTAAATAGATATATTTGTGTTTTGTTGTTGGTTCCAAGCCTTTAATTAGTCTTGACCTCCGGGAATCTCCAGTTCACCTGGCTTCTGTCAGTCGAGATAGGAATCTGTGAGAACCAAGCTTGTATTATGGTTTCTGTGAGAACCAAGCTTGTATTACGGTTTAGATATTGCCATTGATGACCTCCTGGCCTTTAATTATAGGCTTTGCAGAACTTACAGATTTCCCAGGACTTTTCCACATTCTTGAAGCTGAGGTCAGTCAGAGGTTCAATATATCCCAGTAAATTCATTTTGAAGCAGACCGCTAAGGATTCTGGTACTAGCTGAATGAACCAAAGTTCTGAATCAAAATCTTCATTTTATCAGGGGGTAGCTTGCTTAATACGGCGGTTACTACCCTAAACCTATTAAGCCTGATACATCACTTTGAATGCATATATAGTGATGCTCTCTGCTTCAAAGGCAGGGGGAAAAGGGGGAAATGTAGAAAACAGGATATACATTCAGACAACATCCAACAAGACAATGATCTGTGCAGTCTGAGTAAACAAGCATCGGGGTAACTTGCTTGATGCAGCGGTTACTACCCTTAACCATTAAGCCTTATGCTCACCTTTGATGCAACTCCAACATTAATATCTGCATCAGTGGCAGGAGATGGCAGGAAACTTGAATCAAACAATTACCAACAAAGGCCCTGAAATTGGAGTTCGGTGAAACAGATAAGTATGGGAAAATAAGTGTGAGAGCTTGCTGGGCAGAGAGAATAGGCCGTTTGGTCTTTTTCTGCCGTCATTTCTATGTTTGTATGAGGGCAGAATAGAGTGTCCGAGTGGATAGCGAGGATCAAGGCCAGAGTATCAGTCCAGAATGGTCAGCCGAAGCAGGGGTCAATACCTTTAGTCAGTCTGGGAGTAGTCAGGTCAGGCAGAGGTCAAGTTCCAGGCATCGGTCAGACGGAGTCAGTAAACAGGCAGAGGTCAAGATCCGGGCAGCAGTCAGACGAGGTCAGGAGCAAAGCAAAGGTCAAACCCGTAAGATCAGTCCGAGGGTACTACCAGGAATGGAGAGACGAAAGAGCAGGAGACGCTGGAACAGACAAACCAGATAACACAGGAATGTATGACCCGATTGCCAAGGCAGGGATCATGGGTTTGAGCCCTGCCTTATATATGGAGTCTCAGTGATGTCATCAGCGTGTGCCTCTTGAGGTTTTCCCGCGCTTGGCCCTTTAAAGGGCTACAGGTTGGCCGCACGCGCGCCTAGGGACGGGGCCAAGGATGCAGAGACCCAACGAGAGCTCCGCTGTGAGGCCTGCATCAGAGACAGAGCGGGGGAGCCGGGGACGCCGCGAACTGGCTACGGAGGAGGAGAGCCCGGAGCTCGTGGACGGGAGAGCAAGGTGAGCAGGGCCGGCCGCGGAGCGGACGCGGCCGGCCGCGTAACAGTACCCCCCCTACTAGGCCTCCCCCTTATCGGCCCTGGCTTGTCAGGGTAAGCCCGATGGAATTCTGACAGGAGGATGTGGTGGGAGGGTCATAGATATGGTGGGAGGGCTCCGACGGGTTCTCCTCTGGTTCGAAGCCCTCCCACGACAGGAGGTATTCCCAATGACCTTTCTATCGTCTGACGTCCAATACCTCCTTCACTTCTAAGTTGTTCTCGGGCTCAGTATTATGCTGTGTGGGTGCAGGAGGCCTTCGTAAAGGCCAAGACAGAATTAGCGGTTTTAAAAGGGACATGTGAAACGTGCTGTGGATCCCCATAGAAGCTGGAAGCTGTAGTTGGTATGTGACTGCTCCTATGCGCAGGATGACAGGGAATGGCCCGATGAATCTAGGGGCCAGTCATTGTGACGGAAGGCATAGCCTGATGTGTTCAGTGCTCAGCCAAACCTTCTGGCCAGGCTGGAACAGGGGTGTGGAGCGACGAGCGTCCATGAAGTGTTTGGCCCGCTCGGCAGCTTGGGATATTCTTTCCTTCACTTTGATTCCATAAACATTGACAAAACTGAATTCTTACACCTTGAACGTAAAAACACTCACCTCACACAACCAACATTCACAATCAAAAATATTCAAACCACCAAGTTAGCAATAAAAGTTAGGGATCTAGGAGTAATAATTGACCCTGAGCTAAACATGAAACAACACATCTCACAGAAAATAAAAGAAGGTTATGCAAAACTAATGATCCTAAGAAGACTAAAACCTCTATTAACGATTAACAATTTTCGCACAGTTCTACAAGCAATGATATTCGCTAGCACAGATTATTGTAACTCCCTGCTTTTAGGACTACCTCAATCTAATTTTCGGCCTCTGCAAATATTGCCAAATTCCGCTGCCAGAGTTTTGACAAAAAGTGTGACCATATTACAGGAACACTTGCTGAACTCCACTAGCTTCCAATTAAACAAGGAATACAATATAAAGCACTTTGTGTAATCCATAAACTAATCCACGATGATAAAGCCGACTGGCTTAACACGGCACTGTGCGTGCATGTACCTCAAAGAAACCTGAGATCTGCAAATAAAGCTCTACTAACTGTCCCCTCTGTCAAATCAGCACATCTCACGCAAGTAAGGGAAAGAGCACTGTCACTGGCTGGTCCTGTACTCTGGAATACCATGCCACTCGAAATAAAACTACAGACAAATCTGAAATTATTCAAAACTAATCTGAAAACCTGGCTTTCTAAACAAGCATTTTATAAAGATAAAGAAAAGGAGAAAAATAGTTGAGCGATAAGGATGCGCCAAGCTAGAAGTTTTTAGTAACCCACATAAGCATATTAATGTTAAAATCAAACTGCTAATTTGTTCCTAACAATCAGGTTTAACTTACACACCTAGTTTATTATTTTAAACTGTTACCGTACTATGATGGCACACGAGAAATTTGTAATCTCTACCACCCATATTTCTCTTGATCGTGCCCTTCTGTAAACCGTTGTGATGGTATTTAACTTAACGATGGCATAGAAAAAAATTTTAAATAAATAAATATCCGGCGTATTGTCTGTATAGTAACAGGGCTGCCAGCAAGGGAACAGAGAGTGGTACAGGTAGAGGCAGGCATGGCTGGCGGCCAAAGACCACATAGAAGGGTGAAGCGTCAGTAGCAGAGGCAACATGAATATTGTGGGATAACTCGGCCCAGGGCAAGAGGTCGGCCCAGTTATCTGCTGATCATTGACGTAAGATCTCAGGAACTTTTTCAGAGAGCGGTTTGTCCTCTCGGCTTGTCCATTCACTTGAGGGTGGTAGGCTGATGTCAGATTTAAGGTAATGTCAAACTTTTTGCAAAGTGACTGCCAATACTTGGCGGTGAATTGCGGCCCTCGATCGGAAACAATCTCCTTGGGTAACCCATGTAGGCGGAATATGTTGTTTAGGAAGAGTTTTGCCAGTTCAGGAGTCGAGGGGAGACTGGGTAGTAGAACAAAATGTGCCATCTTTGAAAAGCGGTCGATAATAACCCAAATAAGAACATAAGAAATTGCCATGCTGGGTCAGACCAAGGGTCCATCAAGCCCAGCATCCTGTTTCCAACAGAGGCCAAAACCAGGCCACAAGAACCTGGCAAATACCCAAACACTAAGAAGAACCCATGCTACTGATGCAATTAATAGCAGTGGCTATTCCCTAAGTATAATTGATTAATAGCCATTAATGGACTTCTCCGCCAAGAACTTATCCAAACCTTTTTTGAACCCAACTACACTAACTGCACTAACCACCTCCTCTGGCAACAAATTCCAGAGCTTTATTGTGCGTTGAGTGAAAAAGAATTTTCTCCGATTAGTCTTAAATGTGTTACTTGCTAACTTCATGGAAAGCCCCCTAGTCCTTCTATTATTCGAAAGTGTAAATAACCGAGTCACATCTACTCGTTCAAGACCTCTCATGATCTTAAAGACCACTATCATATCCCCCCTCAGCCATCTCTTCTCCAAGCTGAACAGCCCTAACCTCTTCAGCCTTTCCTCATAGGGGAGCTGTTTCATCCCCTTTATCATTTTGGTTGCCCTTCTCTGTACCTTCTCCATCGCAACTATATCTTTTTTGAGATGCGGCGACCAGAATTGTACACAGTATTCAAGGTGCGGTCTCACCATGGAGCGATACAGAGACATTATGACATTTTCCATTCTATTAACCATTCCCTTCCTAATAATTCCTAACATTCTATTTGCTTTTTTGACTGCTGCAGCACACTGAGCCGATTTTAAAGTATTATCCTCTATGATGCCTAGATCTTTTTCCTGGGTGGTAGCTCCTAATATGGAACCTAACATCGTGTAACTACAGCAAGGGTTATTTTTCCCTATATGCAACACCTTGCACTTGTCCACATTAAATTTCATCTACCATTTGGATGCCCAATCTTCCAGTCTTGCAAGGTCCTCCTGTAATGTATCACAGTCTGCTTGTGATTTAACTACTCTGAAAAATTTTGTATCATCCGCAAATTTGATAACCTCACTCATCGTATTCCTTTCCAGATCATTTATATATATATTGAAAAGCACCGGTCCAAGTACAGATCCCTGAGGCACTCCACTGTTTACCCTTTTCCACTGAGAAAATTGACCATTTAATCCTACTCTCTGTTTCTTGTCTTTTAACCAGTCTGTAATCCACGAAAGACATCGCCTCCTATCCCATGACTTTTTAGTTTTCGTAGAAGCCTCTCATAAGGGACTTTGTCAAACGCCTTCTGAAAATCCAAATACACAACATCTACCGGTTCACATTTATCCACATGTTTATTAACCCCTTCAAAAAAATGAAGCAGATTTGTTAGGCAAGACTTCCCTTGGGTAAATCCATGTTGACTGTGTCCCATTAAATCATGTCTTTCTATATGCTCTATGATTTTGATCTTGAGAATAGTTTCCACTATTTTTCCCGGCACTGAAGTCAGGCTCACTGGTCTATAGTTACCCGGATCGCCCCCGGAGCCTTTTTTAAATATTGGGGTTACATTGGCCACCCTCCAGTCTTCAGGTACAATGGATGATTTTAATGATAGGTTACAAATTTTAACTAATAGATCAGAAATTTCATTTCTGAGTTCCTTCAGAACCCTAGGATGCATACCATCCGGTCCAGGTGATTTGCTACTCTTTATTTTGTCAGTCTGGCCTACTACATCTTCCAGGTTCACAGTGATTTCGTTCAGTTGATTTGAGTCATCACCCCTGAAAACCATCTCTGGAACTGGTATCTCCCCAACATCCTCATTAGTAAACACGGAGGTAAAGAATTCATTTAGTCTTTCTGCAATGGCCTTATCTTCCCTAAGAGCCCCTTTAACCCCTCTGTCATCTAATGGTCCAACCGACTCCCTCACAGGTTTCTTGCTTTGGATATATTTTAAAAAAAATTTATTATGAGTTTTTGCCTCTATGGCCAACTTCATTTCAAATTCTCTATTCGCCTGTCTTATCAATGTTTTACACTTACCTTGACAATGCTTATGTTTTATCCTATTTTCTTCAGATGGATCCTTCTTCCAATTTTTGAAGGATGTTTTTTTGGCTAAAATAGCCTCTTTCACCTCACCTTTTAACCATGACGGTAATCGTTTTGCCTTCCTTCCACCTTTCTTAATGCACGGAATACATATGGACTGCGCCTCTAGGATTGTATTTTTAAACAATGTCCAAGCCTGTTGAACACTTTTAACCTTTGCAGCTGCACCTTTCAGTTTTTTTCTAACTATTTTCCTCATTTTATCAAAGTTTCCCTTTTTAAAATTTAGTGTTAGAGCTGCAGATTTACTTATTGTCCCCCTTCCAGTTATTAGTTTAAATTTGATCATGTTATGATCCTGTTGCCAAGTGGCCCCACCACCGTTACTTCTTTCACCAAATCTTGCGTTCCACTAAGAATTAAATCTAAAATAGCTCCATCTCTTGTTGGTTCCTGAACCAATTGCTCCATGAAGCAATCATTTATTACATCCAGGAACTTTATGTCTCTAGCAAGTCCTGATGTTACATTTACCCAGTCAATATTGGGGTAATTGAAATCTCTCAAGAACACTGGTGCAGGTAAATGAGTATATTTTCCATTCAATGGTAAATAACTGTTTTATTATTGCAAATGTTCCAATATCCTTACTGTGGCAACTCCATACAAAGTAACAGTCAAGAGTTACAGGTCCCCCGACACGGTCCCGTGTTTCGCGGTGGCTGCATCGGGAGGGACCGGATGATATTCAAAATCTGGAATATAACATGAGTAATCAAACATGGAAAAAGACAGGCTGCAGAAAAACAAGTTACAGTGGGTAATCACATACCTTATAGACAATCATCAGGAGCGCGGGCATCCTCTGCATTTGACAAACATTTAAAGGGCAAAAAGGCGCGGAAGCTAGCTCTCGCGAGATGCTGAGAATGACAGGAGAGCACCTGTAATCGGGTTAACAAATTAACAAAGAAACTGGTGAACCGGTTACAGTAAATATTAACATATCTTATACGCAGGCATCAGGGGAGCGCTCTCAGCATTAGACAGACAATTAAAAGCAGAAGGACACGAAAGATCCGTGCTCCCAAGATGCTGTAAATAACAGGCAGACACCTATAAAACAGTCAACAAAGATCCTAGTAAAACTGATACCATTCGATATCTTTGTTGAGACCACTCACGCACCATTGGTGGTCATAACCCTTGTGGTCGCTGCACGATGTGCAGCCACACAGAGTCATTGACAGTATTTAAACACCCTGGGTCTGGACGTGAGTTCAAATTATACTCTCAGTCAAACTGCTGCACCAAAGGTGTTGTTTACGTGATTTATTGTCCCTGCTCGCTTATATATGTGGGGAAAACCTCACGGATGATTAAGACACGCATTATCGAGCACTGCTCCAACATCAGATCATCTAGAACTGACGAACCTCTTGTAATGCATTGGATCCATGCTGGTCACTCCATCGCTGATCTCTCCTTCCTTGTATTAGAGGTGGTCTCGCCCCCCCTACGAGGTGGAGATTTTCCCGGTATGCTTGGTCGGAGAGAGCAGCGCTGGATTTTCACCCTTAACTCTGTCTCCCCTCATGGTCTCAACAAAGATATCGAATGGTATCAGTTTTACTAGGATCTTTGTTGACTGTTTTATAGGTGTCTGCCTGTTATTTACAGCATCTTGGGAGCACGGATCTTTCGTGTCCTTCTGCTTTTAATTGTCTGTCTAATGCTGAGAGCGCTCCCCTGATGCCTGCGTATAAGATATGTTAATATTTACTGTAACCGGTTCACCAGTTTCTTTGTTAATTTGTTAACCCGATTACAGGTGCTCTCCTGTCATTCTCAGCATCTCGCGAGAGCTAGCTTTCGCGCCTTTTTGCCCTTTAAATGTTTGTCAAATGCAGAGGATGCCCACGCTCCTGATGATTGTCTATAAGGTATGTGATTACCCACTGTAACTTGTTTTTCTGCAGCCTGTCTTTTTCCATGTTTGATTACTCATGTTATATTCCAGATTTTGAATATCATCCGGTCCCTCCCGATGCAGCCACCGCGAAACACGGGACCGTGTCGGGGGACCTGTAACTCTTGACTGTTACTTTGTATGGAGTTGCCACAGTAAGGATATTGGAACATTTGCAATAATAAAACAGTTATTTACCATTGAATGGAAAATATACTCATTTACCTGCACCAGTGTTCTTGAGTACTTGCTTATGTGCAAGGTGTGCTTCTGTTTATGATTGGATTGGTAATTGAAATCTCCCATTATTATTGCACTGCCAAATTGGTTTGCTTCCCTGATTTCTCTTAGCATTTCATCTTAGCATTTCAAATGACCATACTGCCTTTTGATGGAGGCAGCTCGACAATGAAGTCAGTAGAGATGCTTGACCAGGGTTCGGTGGGAGCCGAAAGAGGTTGGATGAGTCCCCACGGACGGCCAGTCGGGGGTTTTGCTGTGCACAGATGGGACAAGAGTCCACATAACTACGGGAGTCTTTAACCATGCTAGGCCACCAGTAATGTCTTCTTAGTATCTTGAGGGTCCGAGCCCGGCCAACTTCGAGTTGTGGGCCCAGCATAGGATGCGCTCCTGGATTCGGGATGGGACCACCATCTTCCCGGGTGGAACCGCGTTGGTAACTGCGAGGGATATGCATGCTGGGTTTATGATGTATCTAGGAGTCTCAGGCATATCGTCTGGCTCAAGGGAGCGAGACAGAGCATCCACTTGGGTATTCTTTGCTGCTGTGCGGTAGTGGAGTTTAAAGTGGAATCGTTCGAAGAATAGCGCCCAGCGAGCCTGTCTTGGATTCAAGAGCTGGGCCTCCTTTAAGTGTTCAAGGTTCTTGTACTCTGTAAAGATCATGAATTTATGCTGCGCTCCTTCTAACCAGAGGTGCCATTCTTGAAGGGCCAATTTCACAGCTAAGAGTTCACGATCCCCAATCGTGTAGTTTTGCTCTGCGGCAGAAAACTTGTGCGCGTAGAAGGAGCAGGGTACTAAGATCCCCTTGGAAGAATATTGGCTCAGGACCGCCCCGGCCCCAATGGCGAAGGCGTCAACTTCGACGATGAAGGGACGGTTGGGATCTGGGTGTCGTAGATATGGTCCGGTACAGAAGGCCTCTTTCAAGGCATAGAAAGCAGATTGAGCCTAATCATGGCCGTGAGTGGAGCAGCTAGTGTGGAGTAGTTAGCTATGAAGTTCCTGTAATAGTATTTATACTCAAGGAATCTTTGTAAGGCTTGGAGGCCTACTGGCTGGGGCCAATCTCGGATACCTTGAAGTTTCTCAGGGTCCATGGTGAAGCTACGATTGGAGATGATGCAGCCCAGGAATGGAAGACGGGTTTGTTCGAAGATGCACTTCTCTAATTGTGCGTAGAGGTGATTGTCTCTGAGGTGCTGGAGGACTTTCTGAACATGTGAGCGGTGGGACTTCAGGTCTTTGGAAAAGATCAGTATATCGTCCAGATATACCATGACAAATGAGTATAGTAGGTCTCGGAAGATCTCATTCATCAAACGCTGAAAGACTGCAGGGGCGTTACAAAGTCTGAAAGGCATTACTATGTACTTGTAGTGGCCGTCCCTTGTGTTGAAGGTGGTCTTCCAGATGTCCTCGGGCTGGATTCGTACAAGATCGTATGCCCCTCAGAGATCTAATTTTGTAAAGATCTGAGCTCCTTGTAAACTATCAAAAAGTTCGCTGACGAGGGGTAGAGGGTAACAATCCTTGCGAGTTACGGCATTTAGCCCACGGTAGTCTATGCAAGGACAATGACTGCCATCTTTATAGAAACATATAGAAACATAGAAATGACGGCAGAAGAAGACCAAATGGCCCATCCAGTCTGCCCAACAAGCTTCACTCATTTTTTCTCTCATACTTATGTGTTTCTCTTAGCTCTTGGTTCTATTTCCCTTCCACCCCCACCATAAATGTAGAGAGCGGTGATGGAGCTGCATCCAAGTAAAATATCTAGCTTGATTAGTTATAGGTAGTAGGGGTAGTAACCGCCGCAATAAGCAAGCTACACCCATGCTTATTTGTTTTTACCCAGATTATGTTATACAGCCCTTATTGGTTGTTTATCTTCTCCCCTGCCGTTGAAGCCGGGAGCTATGCTGGATATGCGTGAAGTATCAGTTTTTTTTCTTCTCCCCTGCTGTTGAAGCAGAGAGCTATGCTGGATAAGCATCGAAAGTGAAGTATCAGGCACATTTGGTTTGGGGTAGTAACCGCCGTAACAAGCCAGCTACTCCCCGCTTTGTGAGTGTGAATCCTTTTTTCTTCTCCCCTGCCGTTGAAGTTATAGAAACATAGAAACATAGAAACATAGAAATGACGGCAGAAAGAAGACCAAACGGCCCATCCAGTCTGCCCAGCAAGCTTCACACGTTTTTTTTCTCTCATATTTATCTGTTTCTCTTAGCTCTTGGTTCTATTTCCCTTCCACCCCCACCATTGAAATATCTAGCTTGATTAGTTAGGGGTAGTAGGGGTAGTAACCGCCGCAATAAGCAAGCTACACCCATGCTTATTTGTTTTACCCAGACTATGTTATACAGTCCTTATTGGTTGTTTTTCTTCTCCCCTGCTGTTGAAGCAGGGAGCTATGCTGGAAATGCGTGATGTATCAGTCTTCTCCCATGCCGTTGAAGCAGAGAGCCATGCTGGATATGCATCGAAAGTGAAGTATCGGACACAATTGGTTTGGGGTAGTAACCGCCGTAACAAGCCAGCTACTCCCCACTTTCTGAGTGCGAAACCTTTTTTCTTCTCCCCTGCCGTGGAAGCAGAGAACTATGCTGTATATGCATTGAAGGTGAAGCATCAGGCTTATTTGGTTTGGGGTAGTAACCGCCGTAACAAGCCAGCTACTCCCCTCTTTGTGAGTGTAAATCCATTTTTCCACATTTCCTCTTGCTGTTGAAGGTTAGAGCGATGTTGGAGTCACAGTAAGCATGTGTATGTTTATTGAATAAGGGTATTGTCTCCAGGCAGTAGCCGTCATTCTGGCGAGTCACCCACTCTTCATTGGCGGCCTCTTGACTTTATGGATCCACAGTGTTTATCCCACGCCCCTTTGAAGTCCTTCACAGTTCTGGTCTTCACCACATCCTCCGGAAGGGCATTCCAGGCGTCCACCAACCCTCTCCGTGAAGAAATACTTCCTGACATTGGTTCTGAATCTTCCTCCCTGGAGCTTCAAATCGTGACCCCTGGTTCTGCTGATTTTTTTCCTACGGAACAGGTTTGTCGTTGTCTTTGGATCATTAAAACCTTTCAAGTATCTGAAAGTCTGTATCATATCACCTCTGCTCCTCCTTTCCTCCAGGGTGTACATATTTAGATTCTTCAATCTCTCCTCATACGTCATGCGATGAAGATCCTCCACCTTCTTGGTCGCCCTTCTCTGTACCGCTTCCATCTTGTCTTTTTGTAGATACGGTCTCCAGAACTGAACACAGTACTCCAGGTGAGGCCTCACCAAGGACCTGTACAAGGGAATAATCACTTCCCTTTTCTTACTCGATATTCCTCTCTCTATGCAGCCCAGCATTCTTCTGGCTTTTGCTATCGCCTTGTCGCATTGTTTCGCAGACTTCATATCATTAGACACTATCACCCAAGGTCCCTCTCCTGCTCCGTGCACATCAGCTTTTCCCCCCCCCATCGAATACAGTTCATTCGGATTTCCACTCCCCATATGCATGACTTTGCACTTCTTGGCATTGAATCTGAGCTGCCATATCTTCGACCACTCTTCCAGTTTCCTTAGATCCCGTCTCATTCTCTCCACTCCTTCCGGCGTGTCCACTCTGTTGCTGATCTTTGTGTCATCCGCAAAAAGACAAACCTTACCTTCTATCCCGTCCGCAATGTCGCTCACAAAGATATTGAACAGGACCGGTCCCAACACCGATCCTTGCGGTACACCACTTAAAACCGCTCTCTCTTCAGAGAAGGTTCCATTTACCATCACACATTGTCTTCTGTCCGTCAGCCAATTTGCAATCCAGGTCACCACCTCGGCCCTCACTCCTAAGCTTCTCGTTTTATTCACCAGTCTCCTGTGCGGAACCGTATCAAAAGCTTTGCTGAAATCCAAGTATATGATATCAAGCGCTCTTCCTCGATCCAATTCCTTGGTTACCCAGTCAAAAAAGTTAATCAGATTTGTCTGACAGGATCTCCCCCTGGTGAATCCATGTTGCCTCTGGTCCATCAATTCTCCGGACTGTAGATAGTTCACTATTCTCTCTTTCAGCAGTGACTCCATTACTTTTCCCACCACCGAAGTGAGGCTAACCGGTCTGTAGTTGCCAGCCTCCTCCCTGTTCCCACTCTTGTGAAGCGGGACCACCACCGCTCTTCTCCAATCACTCGGCACCACTCCCGTTTCTAGGGATCTATTGAACAGGTCACACAGCGGAGCCGCCAGAACATCTCTGAGCTCCCTCAATATCCTTGGATGAATCCCATCAGGCCCCATGGCTTTGTCCACTTTCAGGTTCTTTAGCTCTTCCCACACATTTTCTACTGTAAAGGATTTTCATCCATTCCACTTCCCTCCAGTTTCTTGTTGTGTAGAGATGGTCCTTCTCCAGGGTCTTCTTTAGTGGATATGCGTGAAGTATCAGTTTTTCTTTTCCCCTGCCGTTGAAGAGCTATGCTGGAAATTCGTGATGTATCAGTCTTTCTCCCATGCCGTTGAAGCAGAGAGCCATGCTGGATATGCGTCGAGAGTGAAGTATCAGGTACATTTGGTTTGGGGTAGTAACCGCCGAAACAAGCCAGCTACTCCCCATTTTGTGAGTGCGAACCCTTTTTTCTTCTCCCCTGCCGTTGAAGCAGAGAGCTCTGCTGGATGTGTGAAGTAACAGTTTTTCTTCTCCCCTGCCGTTGAAGTAGAGAACTATGCTGGATATGCATTGAAAGTGAAGTATAAGAATGGAGTGATCAAGCTAGTTGAAAGGCATCAGGAATAGAGGAAGGTGGAGGTAGTAATTTGGTTATTTGGTTTGGGGTAGTAACCGCCGTAACAAGCCAGCTACTCCCGTCTTTGTGAGTGCAAATCCTTTTTTCCACATTTCCTCTTGCTGTTGAAGCTTAGAGTGATGTTGGAGTCACAGTAACCATGTGTATGTTTATTGAATAAGGGTATTGTCTCCAGGCAGTAGCCATCATTCTGGCGAGTCACCTACTCTTCATTGGCGGCCTTTTGACTTTATGGATCCACAGTGTTTATCCCATGCCCCTTTGAAGTCCTTCACAGTTCTGGTCTTCACCACTTCCTCCGGAAGGGCATTCCAGGCATCCACCACCCTCTCCGTGAAGAAATACTTCCTGACATTGGTTCTGAATCTTCCTCCCTGGAGCTTCAAATCGTGACCCCTGGTTCTGCTGATTTTTTTCTTATGGTAAAGGTTTGTCGTTGCCTTTGGATCATTAAAACCTTTCACGTATCTGAAAGTCTGTATCATATCACCTCTGCTCCTCCTTTCCTCCAGGGTGTACATATTTAGATTCTTCAATCTCTCCTCGTACGTCATCCGATGAAGATCCTCCACCTTCCTGGTCGCCCTTCTCTGTACCGCCTCCATCTTGTCTTTGTCTTTTTGTAGATACGGTCTCCAGAACTGAACACAGTACTCCAGGTGAGGCCTCACCAAGGACCTGTACAAGGGAATAATCACTTCCCTTTTCTTACTCGATATTCCTCTCTCTATGCAGCCCAGCATTCTTCTTCATGAAGAATACGACTCCTGCCGGAGAATCGGAGGGTCTTATGAATCCTTTATCTGGATTCTCCTAAATGTACTCTGACATCACTTAGGTCTCCGGAAGTGAGAGTCGGTGCCTGGCAGGAGCTCAATGGGACAATTGAACTTTCTGAGCGGTGGCAGGAGGTCAGCATTTTGTTTGGAGAACACATCTTTCAAGTCAGAATACTGAGCAGGTAATCCGGAAAGCATTGCAGAGTTCAGAACGGTAACCGCTGGACACACTTGTCGCAGACAGCGGTTCTGGCACTGGGGTCCCCACTAAATTAACTGCAGGGATCGCAAGTCGAAATGAAGTTCATGGACCTGGAGCCACAGAAGTCCTAAGATTTCTGGATGCGTGGAAAGCTTCAAGACAAACAGGGAAATCTCCTCTTCATGGAGGGTTCCCACGGTGAGGCGGAAGGCCACGGTGCGATGAGTAAGGCATCCAGGAAGGTGCTCTCACTGGATGGATGTGATGCAGAGAGGAACATCTAGAGGTTGTAGTGGAATCTGGAGGAGTGTGACGATGTCATCGAGAATAAAGTTGCCACTCGCCCCAATGTCCACGATTGAGGTAGTGGCTAAAGAGCGAGATTCCGTAAAGAGGGACACAGGGAGTAGTAATTGGGGGCCAATAACAGTAGCGACCAAGCTCGAGACCCCCGCCGGGCTTAGGCTTTGTAGTTTCCCGGCCGTACGGGGCAGGATTGCAGAAGGTGTCCAGAACCACCACAGTATAGGCAAAGACTTTGTTTCTTTCGTTGGAGGTGCTCTTCAGGAGACAAGCGCCCGCGATTAATCTGCATCGATTCCTATGGTGAAGGAGGAGGTGCTGGTAAGGCCTTCAGCTGGGGGCTTGCAGCACGAGCTGGGCGTATGGTAGTAGGTCGGAGAACCTTTACCTCCTGGTGTTGCTATATTAGGTGGTGGTCAATCTTACCGACCAGGGAAATCAGGTCCTCGAGAGATGTGGGAATCTCATGAGCAGCCAGCTCGTTCTTGAGGGCAGGAGATAGGCCCTCCATATAGATTGCCCATAGGCAGTCCTCTTCCCAGCCCAGTTCTATACCTAAAGTCCTAAATTCTACCATGAATTTGGTGAACAAAGGCGAGCCTTAACGGATGTGAAGGAGATGGTGACCCGCAATTGCCTGTCAGCCGAGATTCTCGAAGGTCCGCTAGAAAACTGAGATGAAGTGGGAGAGATGAGTGAGGATATCATCAGAACACTCCCAAAGTGGGGAAGCCCATGCCAGAGCTTTCCCTTCAAGGCGTGAGAGGATGAACGTAATCTTGGTGGTCTCACTGGGAATAATTCAGGCTGCAGTGCAAATTGCATAAAGCACCGATTGAGGAAGCCTCGGCAGAGGCGTGGATCCCCAATGAAATGGGGTGGAGCTGGAAGAGCCAATGATGCACGCGGGGGCAGGGTTTGAGCCAGACCCCCTGAATTGGCCATAACAAGATCCTGTAGTTGAGACCGTAGTCTCTCCACCGATGAAGCCAGAGCTTCAAGGGTTCGCTGTTGTTCTTGGACATGAGCAGCTAGGTCAGGGTTGGCCTGCACGGGGGGAGACTCTTCCAAGTCCATGGCCTTGGCAACCAGTTGCGCTGGAGGTGGACCCTTGGCCTGGTGCAGGATTGGTACGGCCCTCTGGTCGGACCAGGAGAGCACCTGCCACCAGGAGGCAGAGCACAGGAGATACAGGCTAGCTGGAGCTTTGCCAATAGCAACCCGGGGTTCCCTCAGGTTGAGCCCTTGGTTACCCAGGCTGCCTGATGGGCCTTGCAGGATCTCCCAGAGGAAGCGCAGGGGCATGCCAACCACGAACAAGGGTGCGTGGTCGAAGTTCGAGCAAGAGTGTTCCAAGGTCACAGGAGGCCAAAATAGTGTTCGAGTGGCTAGCGAGGACCAAGGCCAGAGTATCAGTCCAGAATGGTCAGCCGAAGCAGGGGTCAATACCTTTAGTCAATCTGGGAGTAGTCAGGTCAGGCAGAAGTCAAGTTCCAGGCAGCGGTCAGATGTGGTCAGTGGTCAAGATCCGGGCAGCAGCCAGACGAGGTCAGGAGCAAAGCAAAGGTCAGTACTGTGAGATCAGTCTGAAGGGTACTACCAGAAATGGAGAGACAAAGGAGCAGGAGTCGCTGGAACAGGAGACACTGGAACAGGCAAACTAGATAACACCGGAGTGTACGACCCGATTGCCAAGGAGAGGATCATGGGTTTGAGCCCTGCCTTACATATAGAGTCTCAGTGATGTCATCAGCGTGCGCCTCTTGGGGTTTTCCCGCGCTTGGCCCTTTAAGGGGCTGCGGGTTGGCTGTGTGCGCACCTAGTGGTGGGGCCGAGGACGCGGAGCCCCGATGGGAGCTTCGCTGTGAGGCCTGCATCGGAGACTGAGAGTGAGGGAGCCGGGGATGCCGCGAACTAGCTGCAGCTGCGGAGGAGGAGACCCCGGAGCTCGTGGGCGGGAGAGCAAGGTGAGCAGGGCCAGCCGTGGAGCGGACATGGCCGGGACACACAACAGTTAGAGCTAGCTGAATAAGTTATTCGGCTAACTCAACCTGCCTCGGAATGCCCCTTACTTATCCAGCTAACTTTTAGCTGGAAAAATACTAGGAATATTCAAAATATGCCATTTAGCTTGATAACTTGCAAGTTACCCCCCTAAATGGCTTTGAATATTACCCTCCCTATGTTTAAAAGACATACTTAACATCTTTAAAACTGAATTGAAGGGTGCCTTGTAAACCAAGTGAAATAATGAAATAAGATGGTAAAGCAGAGCTGAGACATCCTAGATCAGATCAGATTGTTCAAAGTCCTGCAGTTCTGTTACAAGGAAACATTTACAAGCTTTGAGTTAATCTTAAAGTTGACTGGAAAATATTTCTTAAATTTCTAAGAGCTATCCTGGCTACTGTTATATTGATGTTTCTTATGCAAAAATAAGTTATGTTCATTGCCCTTACTTTAACACTTAATGCCCCCTTCCTTAATTTGACTACCCTCTAATTTCAAACTGTTTGGATAGCAGTTTATTTATTTATTTAAAGTCTTTTCTATACCATTGATAAGTTATATACCATAGCAACGGTTTACATGTAGGCACATAAGTAAGTTTGGAGTAAGCTTACTATAGTACATTCTAACAGGTGCCATTAAGTTTCGGTTACATTAAATCATAAAAATACGTACAAATATTTCGTGATGTAGGTTCTGGCCAGGTGTACCTAGAAGGTACTTTTACAGGTTAAAAAAATCACATTTATTGTGATATATTATTATATTCATTGTGTACTCAATTTGTTAAAATATTGTAATGCACATTTATGAGAATAGTGCTGAGTGCCGGTGCTCTTCTGTTTATTCCATTGTATTTTCTATTCTCCGGTCTCTTTATAAAAGGCTTGCTTAAAAAGCCATGTCTTTAGACTTTTCTTGAATGTTTTGGGGTCTCTCTGTAATCTGATCTCCAAAGGCATTGTGTTCCAGAGTGTGGGTCTTGCTAAAGACAATGCCCTTTCTCTTACCTGGGTTAGTCTCGCTGTCTTGACTGAGGGAATGGTTAAGAGAGCTTTGTTTGCTGAACGAAGGTTCCTGTGTGGTACGTGTACCCGTAGTGCAGTGTTTAGCCAGTCCGCTTTTTCATCATGTATTAGTTTATATATGGTGCATAGTGCTTTGTATTTTATTCTTTGTTCTATGGGTAGCCAGTGAAGTTCGGCCAGAGTTTCAGTTATATGGTCTCTTCTTTTTTCCAGTTAATTTTAACAGTTAATTTGAACACTGTTGGGTAAAGCTATACGTGCGGCTCTTGGCTTGGGAATGTGCTAGAGGTGTTTGGACTCTAGCTGTTTCTTATTATTTACACAAACTTAAACATAAAAAAGGCAGATTTCCTTGGCAGTAATACAACAAAAGCAACAGTAGTTACATAGTTTTCATGTAGGTCCTACTTCCTACACCTCTCTAGGGCCTCTCTCTTCCCTTCTGAGTCTAGCCAGTTATTCACCTTCTAATGGAAACACTCTGGGATCAGGATTTCCTGCTGGCATACTGTTACGTTTGGCAGCTTGCAAGATGTCCCTGCAAGTCGCCGCACTCACCTTGCAGGAGGACACTGCCAGAACCGCTGCCTCCAGCTCCCTACTTAGGTATGAGTGCCATACACTTGGATATTTAAAGGACCTGAGGTGGGAAATTGCTGTGGCTACCAGGGAAGGCCATCTTCTTCAGCCCTATAAAAGGGTCCAGCAGACGTCCCTATTTTGCCACAGCAACAGGCTCCCCTACCTAGAGTAGTGTATGTTGCTATTCCTTCAGCCTTGCTCATCTCTTCAGCCTGCCCTACCTCATCCAGCCTTGCCTTGTTAATATCCAGCCCTTCCTTGTCCGCCCTATCTGCACTCTTGTATCAATCCTTTCTGCCTTATCCTTGCCTTCTCTTCGGATTGACCGCTGGAAATGACTCTGCCTGGACACTGATTACCTTGTATTGCCACCTGCTACTGACCCCTTGCCTGGAAAATGACCTTTTTTTGCTTGCCACCTGCTTCTTCTGACTCTTGCTT
This sequence comes from Rhinatrema bivittatum, assembly GCF_901001135.1. Classification (NCBI taxonomy): domain Eukaryota; kingdom Metazoa; phylum Chordata; class Amphibia; order Gymnophiona; family Rhinatrematidae; genus Rhinatrema; species Rhinatrema bivittatum. Next base: position 257,197,435 of record NC_042618.1, read on the forward strand.
GGCCCTGGACTACGATCTACTCCATTCTCTGAGAGACCCTCACTTAAGTCCTGCCGGCCCCGGAACCCTATGGGGAAAGGGGCTAGTAAAGGTGAAGCTCTAGACCTCTCTCCAGTCAGAGAACCTCTGCCAGCTGTCAGTGAGGGCCTATGGGGTTCGCCCCATAGGCTGTGTCAACCTCACCACAGCAGCAAGGACCCACATTACTTACATAAAGGCTTTGAGGTAGATTGGGTCAGATACCTAGAGCTGGTACCTTACAGTGTTTCTGAGGCCTACCTTCTGTGCCGCCTTCACAAGCTACTTGCACAGTTTTGTTTTGGTTCCGCCATAGAAAGAAGATGTGCTTACTTATAAACCTAGTTCACCGTAGACAGCAGGAGGAATTAGTCATGATTTGTGGATGTCATTCAATGGTGCTGAATGGAGCATCTCTCAGAGCTTGGTAAAAACTTACTAAGCATGTGCAGTGGTTCCCTTGCATGCGCTAACTCCTGAGTCCCTCAGTTTTTTGCAAAGGTTAAGCTTTAACTAGGTAGTTTTCTCTGCAGGGAAGCAGGAAAGTAATAAACATGACTAATACATCCTGTTGTGTATAGAGAATCCTGTTTACAGGAAAGTAAACTTGCTTTCTCCATCAACAAGCAGGGCAGAGTTAGTCACGACTCATAACAAAGTTGTCTAGATAGTAGTTAGTTATAAAGATGTGCACAGACAAGTTGCAGCTTGCAAGTGTCCTCATTAGAAGCAGTCTTGAAATGAGTCACTGAAGCCGCCATAGTTCTTACTTGATGAGCCTTGAAAGTCTGTAATCTTAAGACAGCCAGCATATAACAATGTGCAATACATTCTGCAAGACAATTGGACAGGGTTCCAGTGTTCTCTGGGCTACTGCCCCTCTTAGTTTATTGGGATCAAATAACAAAAACAGTTGAAAAGGTTGATAATGAAATGGAGACCTTCTCAAATAATACTCCAGAGCTTTCTTACAATCCATGGAATGAGGTGCCTTTTCTCTTTTATGCACCTGTGATCTTAGAAAGTCTGCAGCATGATGGCTAGTTAATGTGAAAAGCTGACACCATTTTTGCTAGGGAGTTAGGGTGAGTATGCAGAACAACCTTGTGTAAGCACCCAAGGTATTGTGAATAAGAGACCAATAATTGTAATTCACAGACTCCTCGAGTGAAAGTGAGTGCTATGAGGAACACAATTTTCAAAGTAAGAAACTTCAAACTCAACAACTGAACAGGTTGAAAGAGGCTTCATGCACTGTGCTAATACTACATTAAGGTCCCAATGAACATGAAATTTACTAATCGGAAGCTTGGAATTCCATAGCCCTCTTATGAACTTGGATAGCAAAGGGTGAATAGAGACTGGACCACCTTCCACCCGTTGGTGATAAGCTATATGCTATAATACCAACAAAATGAACTTTCACTGAAGAGATACTAAGGCTTGAAGGTGACAGGTAGAACAAGTACTCGAGTAAATTCCTCAGGCTTCAGGAAAAAATTGTTTCGGAATAGGACAGATACCAGGACAAGAACCTCTTTCACTTGAAACCAAGACTTTCTAGTTGAAGGCTTTCTGGATGATACCAGTATATCCTACACCTCTTTGTAGAGGAACTTAAAAGACACTACTGCACACTCAGCATTCATGCTGAGGGCTAGAGAGGATAATTTGGGTGGCAAAGCATGCTATGCTCCTGCATGATGAGAGTCAAAGAAGCTACCAATGGAACTGGAGGCTGAACTGACAAAGGGACAAAATAAAGAAACCACACTTGCCATGGCCAAGTCAAAGTAATGAGGATCATTTGTGCTTGGTCCCAGAAGATCTTTTAAACAGTTTTGGCGGTCAATGGAATTGGTGAATATGCATACATTAGACCAATGTCCCAGCTTAGCAGAAAAGCATCTAGAGACAATACCACAATACTGCCAAAGAACCTAGCTTCAAAGATGGCACAATTACTGGCTCCAAGATGATCCATACCAATAGAACTGGACTTTGTGCCATGTTCCATGCTTTCTCTGATGGCTTAAGGAACTTAAGCCATCAGAACTTAAACAACTTACGGCTTAAGTTGTCTCTTAAGGACAACTCTCAATGACTTTATACTATAATCCCATTAACTGCCAACTTTAAATATTCCATTTGGACAATCTCTACTGATTCAAGCCACTGATACCTCCTTTTTGAAGAACCCAGTTATCTCTGCCTATCTATTCAGTGTATCTACCCTGTTTACACTATGTTCTTTGTTCATATCTCTTCTTTTGGTGCCATTTCCCCACTATTGTTAAACTTTAAAGTTTTAATTCTTTCAATGTAACAAGTTGTTCCATATGTAAACCGGAGTGAAGGCATCTATGCTATACCTCGGTATATAAAAAACAAGCCGTAAAGCCCGTTAAAACGGGCTACATCCCTCTGTCTCTCACCTCCCCCTCATTCTCTCTCCCCTCACTCTTCACCACCCCCCTCCCCCACCCACTCCTCTCCACCCTCCCTCTCCTCTCACTCAGTCCCCCCTCTCCCTCACTCCCTCCCACTCAGTCCCCCCTCTCCCTCCCTCCCACTCACTCAGTCCCCCTCTCCCTCCCTCCCTCCCTTCACCCACCTCCATTTCCTCCCGGCGCCGTAAGCGCGACTTCCCGCAACCCTCACCCGGCTCCATTAACTCCTCCCGTTCCTGCCGGCAGATCTCGGTGGGGGGGGCGCGGGAGTGACACCCCCCCCCCCCGAGATCTGCCGGCAGATCTCGGTGGGGGGGGCGCGGGAGTGACACCCCCCCCCCCCCCCGAGATCTGCCGGCAGATCTGGGGAGGAGAAGCAGCGGCACCCCGCGCGCGCGCGCGGCGCCGCTGCTTCTCTCCTCCCCAGATCTGCCGGCAGATCTCGGTGGGGGGGGCGCGGGAGTGGACACCCACCCCCCCCCCGAGATCTGCCGGCAGATCTGGGGAGGAGAAGCAGCGGCACCGCGCGCGCGCGCGGCGCCGCTGCTTCTCCTCCCGCTCCTGCGGCCCCACCGCCATTTTTTTTTCTGATCGACATCCTTGCCCGCACATGCGCAGTAGAGCTGCGCTCTACTGCGCATTTGCGGGCCGTCGGTCACAGGCCATTTATAAGGTAGATGCTACATAAATAAATAAATAAATAAATAAATAAAATGGCACCACAGCCTCTTGCATCAATGGCATCCAACATTAATGTATGTTTTCGTGCAGAGTATCAATGGTGCCTTGGAGTGGGCTCTCAGCGCCAAATGCATCAATGGTGACTTCGAGTGGGTGTTCTATGCTGATAAAATAGACCGTGCTCTCATGGAGTTGAGATCCAGGTAGAAAAGGTACATTGGCATCATGAGGACTTTTCATGCCAAGAAAAATGATGGCACCTGCGCCATGTTCCTGTTCTTCCTGGGCACCAATGATGGGTCTGGTGCAGGACCCTGTCTAGGAACTGATTTATCCTCTTCGGTTTTGACTGGGTCTGCACTATGGACAGGCCTCACATAGGCACCTTGCCTTGTGCCTCCTGTGATGTCACAGGCCTTTTAATCTTCGACTGCAGACCTGAGGTAGATTGGGGAATTGACACCATGTAGGGTGAGGGAGTCCTCCCAACTGAACAGGGAACTGAGGGTGAGGAACCCTGGCCTGGCTCCACATATCATGAGAAAGAAGAACAGCTTCTGAAGGAAAAGTTCTGATGCATGGACTCATGTTGGCACTTACCTTTCAGTGGCCTTCTAAGATCCTGCTTCTCTCAGGCCCAAGACTGTTGCATCCTGGATTACATGAGACACAGAACTAATAGTTCACCAAATCATAAATCTGGGCCCCAGTACTTATAGAACACTACCGTTTTAACATCAGACCCTGAAGCCACTAAAAACAGACCTGCTGGACTTCGGTTTTTCTGACATCTTAATGAAAAAAGTGTTTGTTTTTTTTAGTACTTAAAAGTGCTATTGAGGGGCAGCTGAAGAAATAGGAGAAATGAAAATTGATTCTTACCTGCTAATTTTCGTTCCTGTAATACCACAGATCAGTCCAGAAAAGTGGGTTGTGTATCCCTACCAGCAGGTGCAGTCAGAGAACAATTAGAACTTTGGGCACTGCTACATAATGAGAGTGCCACCTGCAGTAACTTAGTATTGACCTATACCCACGCCCACGCTAACAGAACTAAATAACGAAGGGTAGCACCCAACAAAATTTCCGGACTACCACTTCGCCCCTGGCAAAAACCAGACCAAACAACTGCTAAAAACTGCTCCATGAATCATCTCTGCAAAAAAGGAGCTTCAACAATAAAAAACTTAAGCAGGTTCTGACCAAGTCAGTCTTTCGGTATCTGAAGAAAGGGGTGGGCCTCTGGACTGATCTGTGGTATTACAGGAACGAAAATTAACAGATAAGAACCAATTTTCATTTCCTGAACATACTCTTATCAATCCAGAAAAGTGGGATGTACCCAAGCCACCCTACACTGGGCGGGAACCCGAAAGACCCACACAAAGCACACTCTCCCCAAAGGACGGTTCATCAGAAGTCTTAACGTCCAATCGGTAATGTTTCGTAAAAGTGTGAATAGATGATCACACTGCCACCCTACAGATCTCCTGAGGCGACAGTAACTGACACTCTGCCCAGGAGGTAGCCTGAGCCCTAGTGGAATGATCTCTGAGACCCAAAGGCATCTGACGCCCTCGGGCTATGTATGCCGTGAAAATGGCTTCCTTAATACACCGAGATATGGTCGCCTTTGACGCTTTGTCCCCCTTCTTTGGGCCATCAAAGAGAACGAACAAATGATCGGAACGTCTGAAGTCATTGGTAACCTCCAGATAACGCAATAAGGCGTGCCGCACATCCAAAAGATGAAAGTCTCTGTTCTGAGAAGACTCCCGGGACCAGTTAGGGAACCCCGGAAGCTCCACAGTTTGATTGACATGAAAGGCTGAAACCACCTTAGGGACAAAGACGGAACCATACGTAACGATACCCGATCCTCGTAAATCTGAAGAAAAGGATCCCGACATGACAGCGCCTGCAACTCTGAGATCCAACGGGCCGAGCAAATGGCCACCAAAAACACCATTTTCAAAGTCAGATCTTTCAGGGAAACTCCACGAAGAGGCTCAAAAGGAGCGCCACATTCGACTCGCAGGACTAAATTCAACCTCCAATCCGGTCACACCGAATGGATGGGAGGATGCAAACGTTTGACCCCCTTAAGAAACCGAGCAATATCTGGATGCGCTGCCAGCGAACAGCCGTCAAAGTTTCCTCGCAAGGCACCTAGAGCTGCAACTTGTACACGAAGGGAATTGAACGCCAAGCCCTTAGTGAAGCCCTGTTGCAGAAAGTCAAGCACCCGAGAAACATGCACCGCTAAAGGGTCGCAGGAACGCTGATGACACCACGTCTCAAAAGGCTTCCAAACTCTCACATAGGCCATAGGCGAGACGCCTGTAGGAGGGTGGAAATGACTTGTTCTGAATAAACCCTCAAGCGTAAACGTTGCCTCTCAAAAGCCAAGCCGCGAGAGAGAAGCGATCCTCCCAATCTGAAAATATGGGCCCCTGACGGAGCAGATGCGTTAGATGAGCCAGCTGAAGTGGACCCTCTAGAGCCAAGCATACCAGATCCGCGAACCATGGACGAAATGGCCACTCAGGTGCCACCAGAATCACCCTTCCCGGGTGCCGCTCTATGCGACTGGGAGAAGCCAACCTATGAGGGGCCAGGGCGGGAAGGCATACAGAAGAATCCCCATGGGCCAAGGACACACAAGACCATCTATGCCCACCGAGCCCTGTTCTCGCGTTTGCCTGTGTTGCCAACAGATCCAGCTGAGGAGTTCCCCCATCTGGCGCAAATTAGATTCCCTGCCTCGAGAGATAGTTCCCATTCTCCTGGGTCTAGTTGCTGATGGCTGAGATAATCGGCTTGCACATTCTCTACTCCCGCGACTTGGGATGCGGCAATGCCCTCGAAATGGTGCTCCGCCCAGGTTAACAGAATTCGTGCCTCCAGTGCTACGGCGGTACTTCGAGTCCGACCTTGTCGGTTGTTGTACGCCACCGTTGTCGCATTGTCTGAGAAGACTTGCACCATTCCGCCCTGGATCCAGGGAAGAAATGCCCACAGGGCCAGCCGTACAGCCCTGGTCTCGAGCCGGTTTATGGACTAGGATCTTTCCATCGCCGACCAGAGCCCTTGGGCAGACCTGTCTGCATACACCGCCCCCCAACCTGAAAGGCTAGCATCGGTGTAGATTATCAGCCAATTCAGACTGTCCAAATCCAGCCCCCATTCCAGATTGTCCAGTGACAGCCACCATGACAGACTGGCTCTGGATTCTGGAAGTAGAGGCATTAGTAGATGGAACTGCTCCGACACCGGGCTCCAGCGAGACAAAAGCGCATGCTGTAAAGGTCTTAAGTGAGCAAATGCCCAAGGAACCAAGTCGAAGGTTGAAGCCATGGAGCCCAGGACCTGAAAATGATGCCACACTGTGGGATTGTTCCTTCGAAGAAGGGAATGTATTTTGTTCCTGCAACTTCCCTATTCTGTCCACCGCTAGAAACACTTTGCCCAGCAAGGTATCGAATTGTGCTCTGAGATAAATCAACTTCTGAGTGGGTTCCAAGTGACTCTTCTGCACATTGATTACCCAAGCTAGGGATCACAATGCGAACATCACCATGTGCACCGATCTCTCACAGTCTTCCTAAGTCTTTGCGCAAATCAACCACTCGTCCAGGTACGGGTGGACCAAGATTCCCGCCTAACGAAGGAAGGCCGCCACCACCACCATCACCTTGGTGAACGTGCGAGGAGCTGTTGCGAGACCAAATGGGAGGGCTCTAAATTGGAAGTGTCATCCCAAGACCTTGAACTGCAGAAACCTCTAGTGATTCAGCCGGATTGGAGCATGTAAATAGGCCTCCGTGAGGTCCTGAGAAGTGAGAAACTACCCTTTTTGAAACCGCGGCCATCACTGTCCTCAGGGTTTCCATACGAAAGCGAGGAACCTGAAGGCAACGGTTCACCTTCTGCAGATCGAGGATGGGCTGAAACATGCCCTCCTTCTTGGGGACCACAAAGTACACGGAGTACTGAGCTCGTCCCTGTTGTGCCTCCGGAAATGGGACAATAGTTTTGAGTTCGAGAAGTCGTTGTAGAGTCACCCGGACACCCTCTCGCTTGACACTTGAGGCCATTCGGGACTCCACAAAAACCTCTCAGACAGGGCGCGAGAACTCCAGTGCATACCCGTCTTTGATCACTTCTAAGACCCAGCGGTCTGATGTAATTCTTGCCCATGCCATGTAAAAGTTGGATAATCTGCCTCCGACAACTTCGACGATGGAATGGGTGCTCGTGGCTTCATTGGGGTTTTTATTACTTCCTGCACCAAGATGTCCCGAATCTCTTCCGGGCCAGCGACCCCCTCGAAAGGACTGCTGGCGCCCTAAAGCAGGTTTAGAAGCAGAAGGGGCGGAGTATCTACCCACTCTGAAGCGGTGAGAGTCCCAAAACCTAGCTCAAGGAGGGAAGACTTTCTTAGAAGATCTTTTATCTTCCAGCAACCAATTGCCCTTAGATTCGGCAAGCAGCTTTACAAGCTGATCCAGATCCTCCCCAAACAGGAGCTTGCCCTTAAAGGGTAGATTACAAAGCTGGGACTTGTAGGACAAATCTGCCGCCCAATTTCGCAGCCAGAGGAGATGTCGCGCTGACACCAAGGACATCATACCTCTTACCGAGGTCCTCACCAGATCATACAAAGCATCTGCAACATAAGCGATGCCTGCTTCTAGTCGGGTGGAATATCGCCTGTACCGGCCCCGGCAGCTGACTCCTGGACCCAACACAGACAGGTCCTCTGCATGAAGACAGCGCAAACCGCCGCTCGAAGGCTTAGCGCGGCAACCTCGAATGCTCGCTTCAACTGGATCTCCAGCTTGCAGTCCTGCATATCTTTAAGGGCAGCTGCTCCAGCAACTGGGATAGTGGTCTTTTTCGTGACTGCCGAAACCACGGCGTCCACCTTTGGAATCTTCAGTAAATCCAAAATATCAGACGATAACTGGTACAGTTTCGCCATAGCTCTGCCCACCTTCAAGCCGGAAACCGGAGTCTCCCACTCCCGGGTCACTAGTTTGCGGACCTTCTTAGGCAGAGGAAAAGATGTTGTGGGACCCCTAATGCCGTCGAGGACTGGATTGACGCCCTCGTTGTCATACTCTTCTTGAGAAACCTTAAGTCCCAGAACTTCAAGGACCTGGGGAATAAGGGGTCTTAACTCATCCCACTTGAACAAACGCACCATGCTGGGGTCATCCCCCTCCGCAGGAGGGTCATCGGGCTCATCCGGATCATCAGTATCCACATCAGCCAGATCTGGCCGCGGATCCAGGTCTGCCGCCCCCACTACCCCAAAAGCCGGCGTCGCCCCAGACCCTGGGATCGGGTCTCACATACCCTGGGGAGAATCCCCTGTGGGGTGAGCCTGATCAGGGAGGCGCTGAGGGCCCGTAACCCGACCTCTTTTCTCAGGCGGGTCTGAACCTGCCCGCTTTACCACCGAGCGTTTCCTTGCCAGGAAAGCCTGGTGCATAAGGAGGACAAATTCTGGGGAAAACCCCTCCGGGTCCCCCTCCCCCACTGGAGAGTAGGCTGGGGTGATATCATCAGTTCCCCCGGTGAGGTATTCCCTCACCAGGGGTAGAACAGGCAGAGAATCCTCTTCCTGCGAAGCGGAAGGCAAGACAGATGTTCCCTCTCCGAGGGAGGAGGCAAGAAGCCCTGAAGAGCCCTCTAACCCCGGGGAACATGCTGCGCATAAGGAGGCCATATCTAACGCCTGGCCGCGTGACCTACATGCGTGGCAGGCCTGCGATTCTGTTTTCGGTCCCATCCGCAGCAGTGTGTCAATAGTCTGAAGTGAAATAGAAAAGGGTGCGAATAAAAAAAAGAAACACTCGGTGCCGCGACGCGGAGAAAATTTCAGTCAGGCAGGGCCGGAAAAAACAAACTGTTCGTGCTGCGGCTAAGGAAAAACGCGTGCAGCCGTGCCACAGAAAAGGAGCCTGTCTATAGTGAAATCGCAAGGCCCCCAGCAGGGAAGCGGCGAGTTAAAGAGGCACACGGAGAAAAACTCACCCTTGCCCTCAGAATACGACCCGGAGCCCCGGGAGCTGAGGGGAACACTGCTGACAGCTTCCCCGGCCGGCCTTAAAAGACCCGGTCCCTCCTGCACCTTTCCTTACCTCAGCTGCTGTAAAAACGCCTCTCTTTTTTTTTTTTTTAATTAAACTTTACCAAGACACAGAGAAAAGCTGTTGCAGGAGACAAGGGAGCAGCTGTAGCAGAGACGGTGGTGAGTTGCCAGGAGCCCCTGGTCATCAGACACCAAACTGTGGCGGGTGAAACTCTGACAGGAATATCCAATTCCCCGGACGCCCGGCTTCTATGAGGGATGGCCCACGAAGGCACCTAACACCTCAGGAAGCGACCGTAAACCAAAAAATTAAATTCAAACTAAATAAAAAATATAACTAAAGACTGCAGGTGTGCATCTGTACCATCTGCTGGAGTCAGAGAAATACTGAGTGACTGCAGGTGGCACTCTCGTTTTGTAGCAATGCCCAAAGTTCTAATTGTTCTCTGACTCCACCTGCTGGTAGGGATACACAACCCACTTTTCTGGACTGATCTGGGTATGTTCAGGAAAACAGATTGCAATAAGGGGGAAAAATGGACTGAAAATTTTCAAATGAAAGAGTACACATTTGTGTAGTAGCTTGGACAAAAAGAGACTGAGGGGCTCACAAAGCAGCGCACATGCAGAAACCACTGAGCAATGAGAGGTGGCTCTTTTTGGCACCATCAGATGATATCTATCAAGAGTCCTGGTTAATTCAGTGCTGCTGGTCAATGAAGAACACAACTTTATTTAAACTGAAAAGAAGCGTGGCAGCAATATTTGCAGTAACAGTTTGATACAAGAAATTTCTACTGGTTTTATTTAGACAAGGAAAAGTAATTTGTATGTATCTAACTTTCCAAATCACCTGCAGAGTAAATTTTTTTTACATATTGTGTACCTCCTTGAGCCTGACCAGCTCCTCCTCATCACTGTGAATAGCCTCCTTTAGCTTGTTAACTTTGCTTCTCTCCTTTTCGAGTTGCTCTCTGGAAAAATCCAGCTGAATTGCCAGACGAGTCTTCTGGTTTTCAAAGTCCAGTCTAGAAAAACATTCCTACTGTGACCAATTTCAAGTCAGTATTTTGCATTATTTTATTTAAATTTTTTTATATATGACTTTCTCAGACAACAGTTCAAAGTGGTGTACAATCTAACCAATGAAGGCAAAAAAAAGCACAAATCATATTTTTAACACATGCCACGCAAAACAGACACAAAAATATAAAACTAATATTAAAAAAAGCATATCTAAATAAATCAGAACATAAAAAAAATTAAAAAATCATAAAGCCAAAATTAATAGCAAGAATCTTGCTTTATTAGTTATTTTAAAAAAACAACACTTGCAGGTTTGATGGTTTAATGGTTAGTATTTTGCATTACTATGGAAGAAAATTAGGTTCATCTTTAGACTCAGGTTTCTGCTACAGCAGGCTGCAAAAACCTACCGTATTTTTCGCTCCATAAGACGCACTTTTTTTCCCCCAAAAGTGGGGGGAAAATGTATGTGCGTCTTATGGAGCGAATATAAAAAAAACAAACAAAAATCTAACAACCACCCCCCCCTCTCCTGACTCCCCCAAGACCTGCCGACTTAGTTTACCGCAACCCCCCACCCTCCTGACCCCCCCAAGACCTGCCGACTTAATTTACCGCAACCCCCCACCCTCCTGACCCCCCCAAGACCTGCCAAACGTCCCTGGTGGTCCAGCGGGGGTCCAGGAGCGGTCCGGGAACGATCTCCTGGGCGTGGGCCGTCGGCTGCCAGTAATCAAAATGGCGCCGACGGCCCTTTGCCCTCACTATGTCACTGGGACCGACCGCTGCTATTGGTCGGTCTCAGTGACATAGTGAGGGCAAAGGGCCGTCGGCGCCATTTTGATTACTGGCAGCCGACGGCTCACTCCCAGGAGATCGTTCCCGGACCGCTCCTGGACCCCCGCTGGACCACCAGGGATGTTTGGCAGGTCTTGGGGGGGTCAGGAGGGTGGGGGGTTGCGGTAAATTAAGTCGGCAGGTCTTGGGGGGGTCAGGATGGTGGGGGGTTGCGGTAAATTAAGTCGGCAGGTCTTGGGGGGGTCAGGAGGGGGGGTTTGCTGTAAATTAAGTCGGCAGGGTCTTGGGGGGGTCAGGAGGGTGGGGGTTTGCGGTAAATTAAGTCGGCAGGTCTTGGGGGGGTCAGGAGGGTGGGGGTTTGCGGTAAGTTAAGTCGGCAGGTCTTGGGGGGGTCAGGAGGGTGGGGGGTTGTGGTAAATTAAGTCGGCAGGTCTTGGGGGAGTCAGGAGGGTGGGGGTTGTTAATTTAAAGGGTTGGGATGGGGGTTTTTTTGGGGGGGGGGAGGGGTTCCCAGAGAAAAATGTTTTCTGATCTGGGGAGTGGACCGAAATGGCCCTCCCCAGACCAGAAAACAAAATGGGGAGAAAAAAAAAAGCTATGCACTCCCCTAATTTGCTCCATAAGACGCCCAGACGCAGAGCCGGTTTAGCACAATTTTTTTTTTTTTTTTTTCCCTCTCTGAATCCTAGGTGCGTCTTATGGTCAGGTGCGTCTTATGGAGCGAAAAATACGGTAAGTGTGCTGCTGAAGTAGCACTTACAACCCTTGAATAGAATACTGAGGTAACAAATGTTTTTACAACAAATGGGCAGCAATTCAAGATAACACTCTTAATAGCTAGCATAGGCCCCAAGGTAATAAGATCCATGTTAAAAATCTAAGCTAAAACTGAACACAGATTCATTAACTATCAAGCTAAAATTTAATTTAACTTTGTGCAATGAGTTGATATGTATCATGCATAGTAGTTAAAAATCTGTACTAAATAGTGTGCTAAAATCATAGTTAACTTTTAACTTTACTACAATTTTTTAATTTCAACAGTTAAGAGGTAGAAGTTTAATTTAACTTAGACCTCTAACACTGAAATAAAAATACAACAGAAGCTCACTGGTTTAGGGATTTCAGACTCCGGAGCTCTAGGCCAGAGATCCTCCATCCTGGGAGTCCCTGCCCTGGAATCAGGGGCAGATTGCAGACAAATATCAGTCCTGCATATTTTTTTCAAAACATGCCCATGTAGTATCTGTGGCTCACTCCTGCGCTCTCTGTGTATGTGCTTCAACAGCACCCAAAAGCCCACCAAGCTAATTGTTGAAAAGTATATCACATGTGATCTGGAGCCTGGAAAAACTGAGGCAAAAATCTTTAATAAAGGTGAAATTGCTTCTTACCTGATAAATTCCTTTCCTTGAAATAAGGCAAGCCAGTCCACACAAGTGGGTTGTGCACTCCAACCAACAGATGGAGATAGAGAACAAAGACTCACTGATGTCACCCTCATATAGCTCTGCTCAGGCACCAGCCAGCCAATATTTCTCCAAGTGCAAACTGTGGACACTAACCACTAAACATTAACATCATCATTGCATCCTACAAACACTATTCAACTTTACCTTGTGGATTATTTTCTTTTCTTTAATAACGGAAACACTGGACTTAGCTCTGCTAACAATAGTCCCTTAGGACAATCAGAGTATCTTAGAAAAAGAATGGTACTCACTCAATTTGTGGGAATCCAGCTGCAAGTAAGTTCCTGGAACCTTATTCCTTTCTGGACAAGGATTTAGCAACACAGAAGAAAGTCAGCCACCTCAAGGCAACCCAGGGCGGGAAGGTGGACTGACTTGCCTTACTTCAAGGAAAGGAAATATCAGGTAAGAAGTAATTTCACCTTCCTCTTCATCTAGGAAAGCCAGTCCACATCAGTGGGATGTACCAAAGATACTCCTCCAAAGACAGGAGGCTGTCCGAGGCCCAAGCAATACTGCCCTAGCAAAGGCAGAATCCTCCCATGCCACCATATCTAATCAGTAATATCTGGCAAACGTTTGCAAAGAAGACGACATCGCTGTTCCACAGATCTCTGCCAGAGAAAGCAAATGCAATTCTGCCCAGGAAACTGCTGGAGCCCAGGTCGAATGCGCTCTGACTTGTTTTGGAAGAGGCTTCTCGAAATCTACATAGGCTGCTGTCACTACTTCCTTAATCCAATGAGCCACCGTGTCCTGAGAAGCTGCCTCCTTCTTCACTCCCCGGTGAAGAAGAAAAAGCCTATCCAATTTCTGAAACTCGTTTTTAACCTCTAGATAATGCAATAAGTGCCGCTGCATGTCCAACGGCTGCAATTTCCTGTATTCCTGACCATCCATATCCTTATCCAAGGATGGTAACACAGCCAACTGGTTTAAGTGAAACTCCCAAACCATCTTCGGCAGAAAGGCAGGTACTATCTGAATCTGCACTTTATTCGAATATTAATCAAAAAAGGATCTCAGCATGACAAGACTTGCAATTCTGAAATCCGTCTTGCAGAACAAATAACGACCAAAAACACAGTCTTCAGAGTCAGTAACCGCAAGGAAATACCCCAGTCAAACTTGCCAGAAAGGAGAGAGCCAGATTCAAATCCCACAAGGATACCTGGAAATGCAAGGAATGTCTAAGGTGTTTTATTCCCCTCAAGAACCAACATATGTCTAGGTGAGAAGAGCGGTCTCCATGCACACGGCCCTCATACCAAGCTATATAGCAGCCACCTGAACCTTGAGCGTGTTTAAGGCTAATCCCTTACTCAGACCTTGTAAAAATTCCAAGATTAAGGGAAAAGGTGCCGAAGCAGACAAAGAAGCGTAATTCTGACACCAATGCTCAAACACCTGCCAAATGCAAATATATTTATTTATGCCTTTTATATACCGTCGTTCAAAACGTAGATCACAACGATTTGCAAATATAGCAATGAATTACATTTTAGAAAGATAGTAAATTTCAAACCTCATTAATATAAAAGTATGAAAAGGATATGAGAATTACTGAATTATTAATGACAACAATGGAGAATAATTCCAAGGAATTATTTAAACAGAAAGTTTAAGAAAGTATACAAGTCAATGAAAATTAAGGGTGAGATCAGTCTTTTTACTAAGTATATTTGAATAGTTTCAGGTGAGTTCATAGGCTTTTTTGAAGAGCCATGTTTTTAGGTCTTGTTTGAATTTCTTTTTTTCAGTTGTTAGTCTTAGTGGATTAGGTAGGGAGTTCCAAAGTTTCAGACCGACAATAGAGAACAGATGATTTCTGATTTAGGTAAGATGAGCAATATTGTTGAAGGGTATTGAAAGAATGCTTTTGTTTTGGGATCTTAGGTCTCTTGTTGAATTGTAGAGTTGTATAGAAATTCCAGGAGGAGATGAGTCAATATTATTGATAATACTGAAGATAATTGATAATACTTTGTATTGGATTTGGAAGGTTCTGGAAGTCAATGAAGATCTATCAGGGTGGGAGTAATATGGTCAAATTTTCTAGTTCCAGTGAGAATTCTGGCAGAGGCAATTTGGAGTAGTTGAAGAGGTTTAATTAAGTTTGCATTAAGGCCTAGAAATAATGAATTGCAGTAGTCTAGATTAGAAAAAATTAGGGTTTGTAAAACTGTGCAGAAGTCCTGGAAGGTGAGTAAAGGTTTCAGACGATGAAGCATTCTGAGTTTGGCGTAACCAGCAATGATTATCTTTGAAATATGTTTTTTCATGTTGAGGTTTTCATCAATTTGGATTCCTAGGTCATGGACTTCATCAGCAACTGATATATTGGCTATTTTTAAGTTTAGTATGGAAGGTTTTATTTATTTATTTATTTAAGAATTTTTTATATACCGGGGCACATTAAAAACATCACCCCGGTTCACAATGTAACATAACGTAGCAACAGGCTTTACAATAATTTAGAATAGATAAGCATAGATAAACATTATTTAGCTTTACTATAAATTAGAATAGATAAATATTATGACAACTGTTCAACTTGGGATAGGTGGTTTATCAGGTGTTACGTGATAAACTCATAAAGAGAGTAGAAGAGAAAAGGTGATTGGAATATGGGCGGGTAAGGAGAGGTAATTCTTAGGAGGGTAGAAGAAAAATAGGTTCTTTAACTATTCACAAAGTGACAGGTAAGAGGGCGGATATGGAGGGGTAGGAGGAGGATGGGGCTGTTAAAATGGGAGGAGGATGGGGATGTTGAAATGGGAAGAGGAGGAGGGGGGGGTGGGAGGAAGGGGAAAAGGGATGTGGGAGGGGGCGGGGATGAGGGGGGGTCATGGTTATTAAGTTCAGTAGAGGCATGTCAGTCGGGAGGGGCGTGAGGGTCGGGTATGTAGATTTGGGTGTGGTTGGTTAGTCGGGGTATGCTAGTTTGAAGAGCCAGGTTTTCAGATTCTGTTTGAATTTTTTATGGCAGGGTTCCTGGCGTAGATGGGGTGGCATTTTGTTCCAGTGGGACGTGCCTGCTATAATGAATGATCTTTCTCTGATCGTGGCATGTTTGATGACTTTGGGGGAGGGTGTCAGGAGTTTGGCTTGGTGCTGTTTTCTAGTTGGTCTGGTTGTGTTGAGGATGTGGAGATGTTCAGGGAACCAGTGCATGTTTTGGTTGTGAATGGCTTTGTGTATGAGGGTGAGGGATTTATAGATTATCCTGGAGTTTACTGGGAGCCAGTGTAGGGATTGAAGAACTGGGGTGATGTGTTCGTGACGGTGAGTATTTGTGAGAATGCGGGCGGCAGCATTCTGTAGGAGCTGTAACGGTTGAAGGGTATTTTTTGGGAGGCCTAGTAGGATAGCGTTGCAGTAGCCCAGTTTGGATAGGATCATGGCCTGCAGTACTGTTCGGAAGTCAGAAGTGTGTAAGAGTGGTTTGATTCTCTTCAAGGTGTGGAGTTTGAAGAATCCGCTCTTTATGGTGTTAGAAATGAATTTTTTGAGGTTAAAGTGGTTGTCTATCCATATGCCTAGGCTGCGGACGAATTGGGTGGGGGGGCAGCCTGGTGGCGAGGGGGAAGAAAGGCTGAGTGTGGGAATGCTGGGGGGAGAGAGGATGAGTAGTTCGGTTTTGTTGGTGTTGAGTGCCAGAAAGTTGTCAGTGAGTAATTTGTTTATGTCAGACAAAGCAGATTTCCAAGTCTTCATTGCGTTAGTGATAGAATCTGTTATAGGTATGAGTATCTGTACGTCGTCTGCATATATGAAGTGCTGGATGCCCAGTTTGGAGAGCAGTATGCAGAGGGGTATGAGGTATATATTAAAAAGGGTTGATGATAGGGATGAGCCTTGTGGAACTCCTTGTGATAGCCTGACCGGTTTGGATTCATTGCGGCCGATTTTTACTCTATAGCTCCTGTCCTGTAGGTAAGACTGCAACCAGAGAAGGGCGTTGTCTGTGATGCCAATTTCCTTGAGGCGTTTAATGAGTATGTTGTGATTAACTGTGTCGAATGCCGCCGATATATCTAGAAGTGCGAGTATGTGGGGCTGTCCTTTGTCCAGGGCTTTGAGTATGGTTTCCGAGAGGGAGATAAGTAGGGTTTCTGTGCTATGGTGTTTACGGAAACCAAACTGTGAAGATGAGAGAATGTTGTGGTCTTCTATGTATTCTGTAATTTGTTTATTAATTATTTTTTCTAGTATTTTGGAGAGGAACGGGAGGTTTGACACTGGGCGATAGTTGGCTGGATCAGTGGTGTCTAAGTCTGGTTTTTTGAGGATGGGTTTTATAATGGCTTGCTTCAGTTGTGTTGGGACCTGTCCCAGTGAGATAGATTTATTGAGGATATTTGCAATGTGTTTGGCAATTGATGTAGGGTTTGAGATTAGTGTTATGGTGGGCAGGTTGTCTGAGGGATGATAGGCGGGTTTGAGTTTTTTGATAATATTTTCAGTTTCTAGTGTAGATGTGTTTTCAAAATTTGAGAGGGTGGTGTTTGAGGTATGTATGGGTGTTATGGGATTGTAGTGGTCATTGGGAGTATTGCTAGGAGTTGTTAGGTTCAGGAGATTGGGGTGAGGTGAGAAACGAGCCATAATGGTCTGTACCTTAGTGTTGAAGTATGATGCTAATTTTTCACACTTTGTTTCATCGTCGTGGTTAAGGTTGTGTCTGTCTGGTGCTGTGATAAGGCTGGTTACGTATTGGAAGAGGGCTTGTGGGTTGAACTGGAACTGATGGATTCTTGCAGCATAGAAGTCTTTCTTTGCTTTTTCAGTGGCTTTTCTGTAGGTGTGTAGAAGGGCGCGAAACTGTGCTAGGATGGTGGGTGTTTGGTTCCTCCGCCAGGATTTTTCAACTTTACGAAGGTCGAGTTTCATGGTTTTAAGTTAATTTGTATACCATGGTTTCTTATTATTTTTGTTTGCTTTGATTTCTTTGGTGTGGGATGGGCAGAGTCTATCTGCTATGTCTGTGGTGATTTGAAACCATGAAGCTGTGGCTGTGTTTGCGTCAGTGAGGTCTATGTTGGGGAGTTCTTTTGAGAGGGCCTCAAGGATGTTTTCAGTCTTGCCTTTTTTGCGAAATGTTATTGTTTTTTTGGGTTGCGAGGGGGGGGGGGTGTCTTTGATTGTGCAGCGTGTGTCTATTCGGAAGTGGTCTGACCAGGGGATGGGTGTGCATCTGGGTTGGTCAGTTTGGATGGAGGAGTTGGTAAAGATGAGGTCGAGTGTATGCCCAGCCTTGTGCGTGGGTTCTGAGACATTTTGTTTGAAACCAAGTGCTGTCATAGCTGTTAAGATAGCTTCAGAAGAAGGGGAGAGGGGGTTGCGGTCTACATGAATATTCAGGTCTCCCAGAATTATGGCAGGCTTGGTATTGTTTATGTGTTTAGAGATGTATTCTATGAGTGGGGAGGGATTTTTTTCGAGAAGGCCAGGGGGGGCATAGATTAAGCAGAGTTGGAGGGAATTAGATCTGAATATGCTGATTTCCAGTTTGGGGGGTGGTGTAATATTTTGGAGCGTGAGGTTGAAGTTCTTTTTGGCGGCCAGGAGTAGTCCACCTCCTTTTTTTTTACTTCTAGGTATGGAAAATAAGCTGTATGCATCTGAGGATAGTTGGTTAATTAAGACGGAGTCGGTATCCTTTAACCAGGATTCCGTGATGGCGCATATGTCCGGGGCTTCGTCTGTGAGGATGTCCTGTAGTAGAATGGTCTTTTTTAGAATGGATTGGGCGTTGAGTAGTAGAATGGAGAAAGATAGCATACCCAGGATTTGTGTGAGGGGGGATGCCATAATGGGGATGATTGATCTGTGTTGTTGTGTGATGTATGTGTGACTGGTCATTTTGTGGTGGGTGTAGAAGTGTTTTATGGTGGGAATAGGTTGTGGAGTCATTATTGTAAAGGGTGGGGGGTTCTGCTATTGTTTGGTTGTTATATGTAGGGTAGGGTGTTGTTCGCTGCAGGGGTGGGTTAGTATGAGGTAACGGGTGGATACTTTCCTATGGAAGGGAGGAGATACTTTCCTATGGTAGGGAGGAGAGGTTGTGGGTGGAATGCAGGAGACGGGGTGGTGTAGGTGAGGTGGGTGTGATATCTAGTTTCTGAGGTAGGGCAGGTTGTGTAGTCTCTAGAGGGATAGGGGGTGTGTAGTGGCACGTTATCGTAGTTATACAAACAGTATCATAAGAGGTAGGCAAATTAATGTGGTTATGTAGGCAATGTCAGAAGAGGCAGGCAAATTAAAGAGGTTATGCAGGCAAATTAACGTGGTTATACAGGCAAATAAACGTGGTTATCCAGGCAATGTCAGAAGAGGCAGGCAATTATATAGGCAATACAAGCAAACTAGGTAGAATCAGGCAATTATCGTAACAATTATAACAGGCTGTAGAACATAGCATTTAACTAAGGCAAAATTTTTTTTTTTTTTTTTTTTTAACTGCTGTGGGAGTATGTGAGATAAAGAGCCTGAGGGGGTGGGTAAAACGTCTTACAGTTGGTGGGGTCCTGTTGGTCTCAAGACTTGTATTTGGGTTATGAGATGTAGAGTTGATGGATAACGGATCCTGGGCGGCGTCGGAGTCCCGTGGCAGCAGGCAGGATGAGACTGAAGGCTTGTCGTTGGTCTGTAGGAGATTGCAGGGTAGCTGCGGCTGCGGAGGCGCACGAAGGGGCGCACAAAGGGGGGGGCCCCTTTGTTGCGCTCCTTCGTGTGCGCGACGCCCGGCGCGCGGCGCCGGATAGCAGTAGGATTTAAATGCCGGCTGGGACGGCTGCTGGTTGGCTGTCCTGGCTGGCGGGCAGGACGCGGCAGGTCGACGTCGTCGGTGCACTCCGGTCAGGGGCGGAGTTCAGGCCGGCGGGCGGAGAGGAGCCTCGCGGTCGGCGCCTGGGCTGCTGGGGGTAAGGGTGCTACTGAGGCCTTACCCCGGCGGGTCCTGGGCGCCGAAAGCGCAGGCCTGGCTTCGCACTCTACCGCTGGATCGAAGAAAGAGGCCAGCGCCGGAGAGCAGTAGGATTTAAATGCCAGCTGGGGCGGCTGCTGGTTGGCTGTCCTGGCTGGCGGGCGGGACGCGGCAGGTCGACGTCGTTGGTGCGCTCCGGTCGGGGGCGGAGTTCAGGCCGGCGGGCGGAGAGGAGCCTCGCGGTCGGCGCCTGGGCTGCTGGGGGTAAGGGTGCTACTGAGGCCTTACCCCGGCGGGTCCTGGGCGCCGAAAGCGCAGGCCTGGCTTCGCACTCTACCGCTGGATCGAAGAAAGAGGCCAGCGCCGGAGAGCGGTAGGATTTAAATGCCGGCTGGGGTGGCTGCTGGTTGGCTGTCCTGGCTGGCGGGCGGGACACGGCAGGTCGATGTCGTCGGTGCGCTCCGGTCGGGGGCGGAGTTTAGGCCGGCGGGTGGAGAGGAGCCTCGCGGTCGGCGCCTGGGCTGCTGGGGGTAAGGGTGCTACTGAGGCCTTACCCCGGCGGGTCCTGGGCGCCGAAAGCGCAGGCCTGGCTTCGCACTCTACCGCTGGATCGAAGAAAGAGGCCAGCGCCGGAGAGCGGTAGGATTTAAATCCTACCGCTCTCCGGTATATTTTCTTTTCTTAGCCAAAGTATTTCAGTTTTGTTAGTGCTGAGAGTCAATTTCAATAGATAGCTCATTTTGGATAGATTTCATGTATTTGATAGGGTTGCTGTTGTTTTTATAAAAGTTTTCTCAAAAGGAATGTAAAATTGAATATCATCAGCATATATAACAATTTTGTGTTTAAATTTAATAATAGAGTGCAAATAGGAAGGAGGTAAATGTTAAATAAAGTTGCTGATAGGGCTGATCCTTGAGGGACTCCTGTGTCAATTTTAAAGAGGTCTGAGGTTTGATAGCCTAATTGACTTGGAAGGATCTTTTTCATAGTAAGGAAGAGAACCAGTTGTATACTTTTCCACCAATTCCAATATTCATTAATTGATTGCAGAAAAGGTCATGGTCAACAGTGTCAAACGCTGCATTTAGGTCAAGAAGAATTAGAATAAAAGATTCATTATTATCAAAACTGTAAGAACCTGGAGGTGGACCCTTAGTCCAAGGTAGGATTAGCGCTACCTAGGAGAGAATCAACCCTCAGCAGTTGAACAGGTACTTCGTCACTGGAAGCCCGCGGTCCCTCCAAGAGGAGCCTATAGGGACCAGGGCCGCTTGGACTTAGGTGAGTCGCTGAGGACTGAAGATAGGTCTGGATGTAGGCGCCTCCTGCAGGTCATGGAATCCAGAAAGCTGGTGCCTCCAGCAGGTCATTAGTCAGTCCAGGAGTAGAGGCTGAAGAATGGTCAGAAGCCGGTCCAGTGGTCGAAGCCAGGAGAATGATCGGAAGCCGGTCCAGTGGTGAATCCGGGAGAATGGTCGGAAGCCGGACCAAGTGTCAATCCCAGAGAATCCGTCCAACGAGAGAGGAGAAGCAGGAACCAGAAGTACTAGAACAGGACCGAAGCAGGCCAACAGCGGAACCCAGGATCAAGACAGGAACTCGGAGCACAGGAATCAACCAGACAAGAAGCCACGATACCACGGCAAGGTCTGAGGAGCAGACCTTACCTTATATACTTGAACTAAGGAAGGAGTCCCAGGAAGGAACCACGACAACTTCCTGTCGTGGCCCCTTTAAATTTAGTCTTCAGCCGCGTGCGCGGCTCTATGCAGGCCCAGAGGGGGAGGTGTCAGCCTGACAGGGAAGGAGCCATGCAGCCAGGCCTCAGCAGTGGCAATGGCCGTGAAGAGAGCGTCGGAGGTGACTGCCTGCTCCAGCAGGAGCCTTGGGGGCAGCCCGACGCTGCGGGTAAGTGCTTGGCCCCGTTCACAGACCACCGCAGCCGGCGGCCATGACTGTGGGAGCGTCAGAGATGGCCTGCCGCCACGGAAGAGAGGCTGGCCCCGGTCGTGGAATGCCACGGCCGGCGGCCATAACAAAAACCTTTTAGAATGTTTTCAGATAATTAAATTAGTAATTTTTCTGTTGAGCAGTTTTTCCTGAAGCCAAATTGTTTTGGATGTAGGATTTTGATTTCATCAAGGAAGTTTTCTAGTTGGAGTAAAGCTTTTTCTAAAATCTTTGCAATTAAAGGCAATTTGATATAGGTCTTTAATTATCCCAGTCATCTGCGTTACCAGTTTCGTTTTTGAGGGTAGGTTTAACAATAGCTTGCTTAGTTAAATTGGGAACTTTTCCTTGTGATAAAGATTGATTTACAATTTTTGTTATTATTAGTGTAATTAAAGTGTTAATCTTTTTTAGGGTATTTGCAGGAATCTGATCAAGAGGATGGGTTGCAGGTTTCATCTTGTTAATTAGCTGGTTAATTTCTATTTTGGAGACAATGTCGAAAGATGTCCATCTTGGTTGAGTAGCATTATTTTCAGGTTTGATAATTATTTTGTTAGATTGGAAATTAGATGTGAGATAGTTTATTTTTTGTAGTTAAAAGGTTTGCATATTCATTGCAGGATTCTTTAGTAAATTCATAAGAGTTAGATGAAGTTGATGAAGGATTTGTGATGAGGTTTCATACAGTTTTGAAGAGTAGTTTGGAATTGAAGATACCATCGTGTATTTGGTTTACATAATATTGTTTTTTTGTTTTTTGTTAATTAGTTCATAGTATTTGTTTAGTTCAGTTCAGTAGATATTTAGGTGTTCAGTAGATGGCTTTTTTCCCATTGTTTCCCGTATTTTCTAAGAAATTGTTTGTTTCGTCGTAGACCTTCATTGTACCAAGGTTTATTTGTGCTTGAATTATATTTATTTGGATCTTTTTTATTTGCTCAGGGCAAAGGTCATCTGCTATTTCATTTATTTTTTGCCAAAGGTCTAGAGGGGAAGAGGAGTTTTCTAAGTCTAGTTCACATAGTTTGTTTTTGATGTGTTCAATAATTTCGGGTCTATTTATTTCCAGTATTTGATGGTTATTAAGTTTTTTTTTAAATGATTGTTGTGAAGATTGTAATGTCAGCTTTAATCAGTTGGTGATCAGACCAAAGAATAGTCCTGTGAGATAATGAAATTTGGCATTTATTTTTATTTGCAAATAATTAAGTCAAGAACGTGACCAGCTTTATGTGTTGGTTTAGTTACAAACTGATTCCAGCCAATAGCTTCCACTGTAACTAGGAAGATTTCACATGTATTTGTTTTTTGTGAGTTGTCAACATGAAGGTTGAAGTCACCTAAAATTATAGTTGATTCAGGGTTTGGGAAGGATTTAGTAAAGAGTTCAATTAATGAGGAACAGTTTTTTGTAGAGATCCAGGTGGACTATATAAGAGACAGATGTTTAATTTTTGTGATTTAAGTATTGCAACTTCATTAGGAGGGTTTATTTTGACTTTATAATATTTAAGTTCTTTTTTGCAAATTAGTAGAAGACCTCCTCCTCTTTTTTTGATTCTTGGGAAATTAACTAATTCATAATTTGGATTGTTGGTTTGGTTTAAGAGAACGCTGTCATGTTCTTTCAGCCATGTTTCAATGATGAAAATATAGCAGGGTTAAGTACTTCTATGAGATCATTTATGAGACGGAACTTTTTTTGTTAGAGATTGAACATCGAGTAGAAGAAGTGTAAGCATGAGACTAGAGTAGAATTCATATAGAAGTAGATTTTTAAAAAATACACGCGCACACATGGACGCATGATTTTATAACATGCACGCGCCAGCATCTTATAAAATCCGGGGCGGCATGCGTAAGGGGGTGGTGAAAATTGCAATTTATGCACGGCGAAGAGATAAGGCCTCCCCAAGCTCCCTCCCAGTCCGGACTGGGAGGGAACTTTCCAAACCCCCCTACCTACCCTCCCTCCTTGATCCCTTAGAAGGCCTTACCTTTTTTTTTTTCTTGTTGTAGAACTTACACCAGCTCCTGAGCTGGTGTAGGTGGCTCGCCAGCAGGCTGATGTGCGATCACCCAGCACAGCAGCAAATGGCTGCTGTACCGGTGGTCTCCAGCTCCACCCTGCCCCCTGGACCAAACCTCTCCGCCCGCCCCTTTTCTTCGGCCCGGCTCTTGTGCACGTAACGAGGGTTAAGCGCACAGCCAGGCACCTTTTAAAATACGTGCGAAGCGCATGTCAGGCTGCGTGCGTAACCCCCATTTTTTACGCGTGTTGGGCCTTTAAAATTAGGCCATAAGGTTTTGTTTTTTAACTGAATTATATATATTAGATTCTTTTTTTCATTTCTTTTGGATGAGAAATGTTTGTTATTTTGATGTCTGAATGTTCTTTTTCTGTGGATATTTTCAATTGTAGACATGTTTATTTAGTAGATTTGAATTTGAAGGATACGATATAAAGAAAAGTTAATTTTGTCATGCAGAGAATAAAAATGATAAACAATAAAGTTGAAGAAAATTAGGCTTCACTTCAGGCTCACTCGCCCTTTGTGTGCCCCTTTGTGCCAGCTGGCACAAGCACCACTGGCACTTCATGGACGTTTAAATGGCTGGCTCTGTTGGTGGGAGGGTGTTGGGAGGTGAGCAGGCCAATTGGGGAAGAGGAAGGAAACCTCTCTTGCCCTACCTCGCTGGTGTTCCTCTGGCTGGCTTCTACAGGGAGAGGGGGGCCCTCCACTTCTCTTCTCCCTGAAGCAGTTCCTCTGGTTTCCTTTTTTTTTTTTTTATTTAAAATCTTGCCGCTTAGTTCTTTTTTATGGCCATCGGTGCTTCTCGGCCGTTTAAATGGCCGGCTCTGATGGAGACAAGAGGTGGAAAACTTGCACTCTCTCAAAAGTGTTTCCACCATTACCCCTGAGTAACCTCGCTTTAAGAGCCTAGAACTCTCAAGGGCCAAACTGTAATACAAAACTGACTAGGGTTGTCGTGAAAAATTGGCCCCTGCCATAGCAACCCCGAGAAGAGGGAGTTGCCAAGGTGCCCCATCAGAAGATGAGGTAGATCCGCAAACCATGACCTGCGTGGACAATCTGGGACCACCATAAGCACCATGTCTGGATGTTTCGATATCTTCTGCAATAAATGAGCGATCATGGGCCATAGTGGAAATGCATAGAATAACTTTTCATGCGACCACTCCTGAACTAGGACATCCACTCCAACAGCTTGAACATCCCTATCCAACTCTAAAATCTCTCCACTTTAGCATTCTTGTGAGTCGCCATTAGATCCAGAAAGGGACATCCCCAGCAATCCATTATAAGATGAAACACTTTGGCAGCCAGATCCCATTCTCCTGGATCCAACTTGTGACAACTGAGATAATCCGCCTGCACGTTGTCTACTCTTGCTATATGGGAGGCTGATAGTGCATGTAAATGAAGTTCCGCCCACGGCAGAAGGACATCCGTTTCTAGACAGACTTGTCGACCTCATATCTCTCCTTGGTATGCCACTGCAGTCACGTTGTCTGACATAACTTTCACTGGCTTTCCTTCTAACTGGTCTGTGAACTGAAGGAAAAAGCTAGTTGAATTGCCCATGCCTCAAGTCGACTGATGGATGAAGTCGCCTCTTTGGAAGTCCACTACCCTTGTGCCAGCAGCTCTTGACAGTGTGCTCTCCAGCCCTGGAGACTCACATCTGTGGTGACCACCAACCAGTTGGGAGTGTCAAATCCATACCTTTTTCTAGATGCTCCCTTTTCAAACACCAGAGAAGCTTCTGCCTCACTTCCGGCAGCAAGGCCATCATCACATTGTATTCCTGAGACTGGGGATTCCATCGAGAAAGGAGAGACCACTGCAGAGGATGCATATGAGCACATGCCCAAGGTACAATCTCTATTGCTGTGGCCATAGATCACAACATCTGCAGATAAGACCAGGCTGATGGGCCGATCGCCGCACACAGTGCCCAGACCTGACCTCAGATCTTCTGATTGCGAGACTCCGAGAGAAACACCTTGCCGTGTCAAACCGGATGCTCAGATACTCCAGAACCTGAGATGGCTGCAGGTTGTCTTGGCTAAGTTCACTATCCACCTCAGGTACTGTAATAACTGAACCACTCTGATGGTCACCAATTGGCTCCCTTCCAACGACTTGGCTCTGATTAGCCAATCATCCAATTCCAGATGAACCATAATGCCCTCCCTTTCTTAGGGCTGGGGCTATGACTAACATCACCTTGGAAAAAGTCCTGGATGCCGTGGTCAAACCGAAGGGCATTGCTTGGAACTGGTACTGCTGACCTAACACTGCAAAGCCCAGATATCGCTGATGCTGCTTCGAATTGGAATATGAAGGCAAGCTTCCGATAGATCCAAAGAAGTGAGAAATTATCCCTTCTCCACCACCATGATCACTGATCTTAACATTTCCTTCCGAAAATGGGTAACCTGGAGGGCCCAATTGACCCCACTGAGATCCAGAATAGGTCGAAACAAGCTCTCTTTCTTGGAAACCATGAAGTAAATGGAACAGTGCCCTGTACCCTCCTGATATTATGGAACTGGAACTACTGCCTTTAGGGCGAGCAACCACTGCAGCGTGTACTGGACCACTGACTTCTTTTTTACGGAGTTGCAGGGGGAAACCATAAAAGCATCAGAGAGGATAGATAAGTTCCAAAGTGTATCCGTTGCGTACCACTTCCAAAACCCATTGGTCGGAAGTGATGTGGGTCCACCACCGATAAGATTAAGACAGGTGACTGCCTATCTGGCAGAGGAGGATGGATCCCCAAAACTTCATTGGGAGGAGTGCGGGGTTCCAGAGCCGGAGGCTCCGTCTTTGCCTGGCTTCCTTGGCCAAAAGGACTACGACCTCCCAAATATCAGAGACATTTGACTACTCAAACCTCTGGAGGTGCTAAAACACCAAGAGCTCCGAAATTGCCCCTTGGCTTGAGAAAACTGGGGAGTCGACTTCTTATCCGACTTCTTAACCGAGGAAATTTCAACTCTCCAGATCTATTCATCATCTTCTCTAACTCCTCTCCAAACAAGAACCCCTTAAAAGTTAACTTTATAAGGTTCCATTTTGAAATAGTATCAGAAGACCAGTTCTGTAGCCACAGGAGCCATCAGGCTGCAATCACAGAAGCCACCCCTCGAGCTGCCTTGCGTGCCAAATCATAGCCGGCATTTTCCAGGAAGGCAGCTCCTAGCTCCAGGTATGGGCCATTCTCTCCCAGAGCTTCCAGGCCTCCTGGCTAACTGTAACCTGGCCCTGGCCACAATACAACAAGCAAAGATTTGGAGATTCATGAGCATCGCTTCAAAGGCCTGCTTCAAAATAGCCTCAATCTTCCAATCCTGAATTTCATTTAAAGCCTTACCTCCTTCCACTGGAATGGTGGTCCACTTCATCACAGCACAGACTAATGTGTCCACCTTAGGAAACAGGAGTTGCTCCCTCGCTTTAGGGTCCATAGGATACAATCCCACTAAGCGAACATTAAGATCCCAAAACAAAGGTCTTTTAACTGTGCCAACAGTCTGGAATACCTTCCTGAAGCACACAAGAGTGCATGTTTTCCACAGCAGGTCTAAAATTATTGAAATCGCTACCAGAGTCATTACGTATAATCTCAGAAAGAAAGATGTTCCAATAAGAACTAAAGACCTGGCATTTAAAAATGCCTATTACTCATCTTAAACCATATCAGCATGCTGAGACAACATGCTGAGATGACGAGAAATTGAAAGTATCTCATGACAACACCCCTTAAAATATATTCCCTTATCTCTAGCTATGACATTTAAATACATAACTATAGACTGAATATAGCCCCATACCTCTACCTATGACACTTAGGTACATAACTATAGATTCATATGACCCCCCCCCCCCCTTTTGGCACTTTACCAAAGTCTGGGTTTGTTACGAGCGAGGAGGTGCAGTCGTTTCTGGAACTGGTGATGTGAGCCCATGGACCATGGCACAACTCAGGGAGAAGCCCCAGGACACACAGCAGGAGGTGAGCTGGTGTGAGCACATCCAAGGAGCAGGACAAGGCTGGAACAAAGACAAGGAGACGGAAGGTCTGACCCTCTACCGAACCAGCAAGCCCCAGGATGACCAACAACGCAATGCTGATCAATGAACAGTCCTCCGACCATTCCAAGCCCTTTCGGACCTGCTGCTGGGTAACGGCAAAAGGTGGCAGGCCGGACAGAGGACGAGGGCAGACGGAGTCCTTGGAACATGGAAGACATTGGACGAAGACTCAGGCGAGGACACTGTAGACGAAGACTCAGGCGAGGACACTGTAGATGAAGGCAAAGGATCAAGGCACTGTAGATGTAGGATCAAGGCACTGTAGGCAAAGGAACAAAGTGCTGGGTTGAGACTGAGATGCAGCGCGCCCTACACAGTCCACCCGTGGGACTGTCGCGGACCACCTAGGCTCGAAGCAGACTCTAGGAGCGATAATGGAAGCTGATACTAGAACATGGCGAAGATACAGAAGAGGCTTGCACCGGGGTGTGCCCTACACAGTCCACCCGCAGGACTGGTCGCGGACCACCCCAGACCGGAGCAGGTTCTAATAGAGTCTTTGTCATGGACGGACGCAAATGCAATGAGCTCCGAAGACCGGGACAAGATTCAAGCACAGGATCCAAGATTCTCAAGGATTCAAAGACAATTCAGGATTCAAGACTTAGGATTCAAGCAGACGTCTTCCGGAGGCTTGCATTGCGCAGGAGAAGATGGCCTTGTACCGTGAGGCGTCCTACACAGCCTGCCCATAGGCTGGTCACGGACCACGACAACGGCACACCAGGAAAGTGGACATCAAGGAACCAAGGCATGGAGGCAGAGGCGAAGGTAAAGTCATCAGGAAAGACATCAGGAGGTACGAACAAAGAACATCAGGAACATGAAGACCTCTGGAAGGACGGACGAAGGACATCAGGAACATGAAGACATCTGGAGACACGAACAAAGGACATCAGGATAATGAAGACGAAGCCTTCAAAGCAGGAGAAGACCACGGAGGACCTGAACCAGTCATGAAGCACAGACAACTGTGGAACCCGATCCGAAGGCCAGGAGTGACTGAAGAGAGGCCCTTATATAGGGCTGAAGCAGGAAACAAGGACCAGCTAGATTCCAGTGGGGCCAGGAGCACTTCCTGCTACTGGCACTTTAAATACATTGAAGAGGTGCATGCCGGTGCCTAGAGGAAGGCAGGAAACAGGAAGCAGAAGCAGCACCCCAGACAGCGGCGCTCTCCTGCACGTCGACGCAGACAGGCAGGTTTTGGGGCGGCCTCCAGGCCGCGGAATGACGTCGGGGCTGGAGTGGCCTCCCCCTGCCGCTTGAGGAGATCTTCAGCGGCAGCACCATGCCGTGAAGAAAACAGCTGACTGGCTAGTGTGGCCTCCAGGCCGCATGAAGATGGCATCGGCGGCAGCCCTGTCGCATAGGAGGCTCTGCTGGTGGTGCTAGGACCGCGGGGGAGCCTGGAGCGTCATGGCTCGGCCTACCGCGGGACGGCGATGGCCGAGACCTGGCCGGCCGCGCTTCGGGCAGGAGAGGTAGGGGGGCTGTCCGCGGCTCGCGGGCAGTCCCACAACAGGGTTACACCAAAATAAATATATCTCAAAGTATATGTACTACCTAAGTATGTATTATACCAAAATATGTGGTGACCAAGTATGTAATACTGAAGTATTTGTTATACCTAAACACATGTTTACCTAAGTCTGTTTCCCCAGAGTATGTATTGAACAAAAATATGAATGTTACTATTGTAAACCATTGTGATCTTCACTTGAAACGATGGCATATAAAATAACTAAATAAATTAATAGTCAATTTGATGTAAATATTTTATTGCAAGTGATGAAGGTGGTGGTAAACCAAAATAAAATAATTACACCTATTTGAAATGCATTAAGTGTGCAGCAGGAGGCCTGGGACCCTAATCGAGGCCTGAGGCTCATGCGAGACATTTAAAGCAGCAGGAAAAAAACAAACTGCGGCAAATAGGAGGCTGAGTGGGGATCAGTGCTAACCTTTGTCTCAACCCAGAGCTGCCAGTCGAGATGGCCCTGACTCACCCAAAATTTAAAAAAAAAAAATCTGCATGGTAACAGCCCTAGCCCCCCCAACCTTCCCTCTCCCCAAAGCACAAAAGTCAAATATGACCCCAGTCCCTGATTCCAATAACCCCCCGCCACCAAGTGACATTCAGATCCCCCCACTCACCAACTGACAGTGACGGCTCTCTCCACCTCCCCATACAACATCCCCATCCCAATACACCCCCCCCCCAAGTGACAGTGACTGATACTTCCCCCTGCGATATCTTGATCCCAATATCCCTTACCTCCAAGTGACATCCCAAACCAAACCGGGACCTCAACCCCCAAAAGGAAAAAAATAAAATTAAAAAAAGTAGTGTCCCAGCCCCCTCCTGCACCTCCGCGTACCTAAAAAAGGGTTGCGTGCACACTTGCATCCAGACCAGTTGGGTCCCATTTTCCAAAATGGTGCTGACCTGATCTTGCCACAGTCACATGGCTGGAGCAAGATCAGGTTGGTGCCATTTTCCAAATGAGAGTGCATCTGGACCAGATGCAAAACCTATTTTTAGGTGGGGGGGGGGGGGGGTGGCGACTGGGACATTACCTTTATTGGGGGCTGGGGCCACATTTGACTTTTGTGCTTTGGGAAGGAGAAAAGGGGGGGCCGGAGTCATCGACACATAGTCAATTTTTTTATTTAACATTTTGGAGAAGTCAGGGCTGCCTTAACTGGTGGCTCCCTCTTAACTGCACCATATGGTCACAACTTTATTTGGGGGGGTGCAGCAGTCCTTTAAGGTAATAGCGGTCCTGCAGGGTTTGGCTGTGAGACAAAAGAATCCACCATAGAGGCACAATATTTGGGGGGGGGGGGGGCCCACTATTGCAGTGTCACCCTCCTGCGGAAAACAATATCGCAGCTTGATGCATCTAGGGGTTGGTGTCCACATTAAGAAGAAATGTATACTTACCTCAATTTCCTTTCCTTGAGAACAGCCAGACCAGTCCAGATAAACAGGTTATGCTCATCAGCCAAAAGTCAGAGACTAACAGCATTTCTGATTCACCCCTTATAAGATCCCAGCTGACCTCAGCTTCCCAGTATTTCATGTAACAACCTAAACATACAATTTACCAAAAATTCCCCTCCCTTCAGCTAGGGGGCTTTCCAGAGAGAATGCAAGGAAGAAAAATAGATTGAAAAGAGTCAACTTACCACTTCTATTGGAAGAATCACTTTTTCTTCCAATAGAAAGACTGCTGAAGAACAACATGTTTTGCAGAATAGCAAGGATCCTGGACTAGTCTGGCTAGGCTCATGGAAAGGAAATTATCAAGTAGGGAGAAATTTTCTGTCTTGCTAATTTCCTTTCCATTAGTTCTGCAACATCAGTCCAGCCATTACAAGTGGGTTATTTCCTCCTACCAGCAGCTAGAGACAGACAACACTGTTCTCCTCTGTCACATCACAGCCACTACTTAGGAGATGGTGCTAACAGCAGGAATACACTGTTCTTCTGATAAAGCTTTGGATCAGACCCCTGCCCACAACAAGATTTAAAACTTCAAACTAGAATGAAATTTCCCTGTCCCTGGCAGGAGAAGGCAAAGTAAAAAACAAAAAAAGAAGCAACAGTGGGAGAAGACACCCAAACCTGATCATCAGCAGAAACCAAACGATAACATGTTATTGTTTGTAAGGATTTGGGTGGACCCCTGGACTCTGTGGCTGCTGACCTCACCCACGGGGGGAAGTCCCGTGAGGGGCCACAGGTCAGGCTCAGCTTTAGGACACACAGTTAGATCTTTTATTAAACAGTATTGTGGAGCCTCCAGAGGTGGCGGTAGTGAGCAGGAATGTAGTCCGGCTGGGCTTGTAGTCCCTCAAGCTCTGGAACAGAAATCCCACAATGGCTGTGCTGTAGTGGAGAGAAACTGAGATCTTGAGTACAAGCAATATATGCAGGGTTCAGGAATAGAGCCTCGTTGGTATGGTACTCACACAGCTGTCTCTCGGTATGGAACACAGGAGCTGAAGTAAATACAGGCCCTTGAGGAGCGAGTACCTGGTTCCAGGGAACAGCTCTGAGAGAAGTAGATGGTAACTCACTGATGGTATAGGCAGCGGTGTCTTCCAGACAGTAGAGAAGTCCAGGTAGCGATTCCAGGAACATGTGCCCTCGAGGAGCAGTGCCACGAAATGGGCCATCTTAATGAAGTGATTGACTGTTACCCAGATGGTATTCATTCCTCCGGAAGGGGGTAAATCGACTACAAAATCAGTAGCGATGAGTGACCAGCGCTGCTCCGGAACTGGCAGTGGTTGCAGCAAACCCCAAGGTTGGCCAGAAGCAGGTTTGTTCTTGGCACAGTTGGTTCAGGATGCCACATAGGATACAGTATCCTTTTGATCGTAGGCCACCAATATAAGTTCTGGATCTTGAGCAGGGTACGGCCAGCCAGCTTGGAATCATGCACCCAAAAGAACACTTTATTCCTGAGGTGTTTAGGTACGATGGTCTCACCAGCGGGCACGGAATGTGTAGTCACCAAGATGACTTTCTTCGGGTCAATTATGTGCTGAGGTTCTTCAGGCACATCCTCCGAGAGAAAGGAGAGTGACAAGGCATCAGCTCTGGTATTTCTGTCTCTGGGGTGATACTTAAGCACAAAGTTGAAACGATTAAAAAAATAAGGACCATCTGGCTTGTCTGTGGTTAAGACGTTGCGCATGGCGGAGATACTCTAGATTTTTGTGGTCCGTGAATACGGTTATTTGATGTTGAGCACCTTTGAGCCAAGGCCGCCATTCCTCGAATGCAAGCTTTATTGCCAAGAGCTCTTTATCGCCGATCCCATAGTTCTTCTCTGCCGGGGAGAATCGTCGTGAGAAGAATGAGCAGGGACTAAGGCTTTAGAGTCTCCTGTCTGGCTCAGTACGGCCCCCACGCCGACATCTGAAGCATCAACTTCAACGATAAAGGGCTTGTTGGGGTCAGGATGCCGCAAGCATGGTTCCGTGGAAAAAGCAGTCTTCAGTTTCTCAAACGCGGAAATGGCCTCCGCAGACCATTTTGAAGCGTTGGGTCATCGCGGTCAAGGGTACGGTTAAAGAAGAGTAGTTCTTTATAAAGCTTCTATAATAGTTGGTGAACCAAAGGAATCGTCTCATGGCCTTCAGACTAGTAGGCTGGGACCATTTGAGGATCCATCTGGAAGCCATCTTTAGACATGATATAGCCAAGAAAAGGCACTGAGTCTTTGTGAAATTCGCATTTGGAAAGTTTGACGTAGAGCCGGTGTTCACGGAGTCGGCGGAGTACTTGTTTGACATCCTCGAGATGAGTGGCCAGATCCTGGGAAAAGATCAGAATATCATCCAGGTATACCATGACACTCTTGTACAACAGGTCTCGCAGGATGTCGTTCATCATGTTCTGAAATATGGCGGGTGCGTTGCACAGGCCGAAGGACATCACTAAGTACTCGAAGTAGCCGTCTCGAGTGTTGAAGGCTGTTTTCCATTCGTCGCCACTACGAATGCGAACTAAGTTGTAGGCCCCCTTCAGGTCGAGTTCTGAGAATATTTTGGCCCCTTGAAGCCGGTCAAACAGCTCTGAGATTAAAGGCAGGGGGTAGCGGTCTTTAATCATGATCTCGTTCAGACCTTGGTAACCGATACAAGGACGTAGGGTACTGTCCTTCCCCACAAAGAAGCAGCCTGCACCGGCTGGAGACTTCGATGGTCTGATAAACCCCTTCTGCAAATTCTCCTCAATGTATTCAGACATCGCTTTGTTCTCAATTGCTGAGAGAGGATAGACACGTCCTTTAGGAGGCTCAGTATTGGGTTTCAGTCTTATGGCACAGTCATAGGACCTATGCAGAGGAAGGATGTCAGCAGCTTCTTTGGAAAACACATCACTAAACGATGCGTATTGGGGCGGCAGTCCCGGCATCGCTGGAGTCGTAGGCATGCAGATGACAGGCGCAATCTCCTGAAGGCACTTCCCATGACAATCTGGGCCCCAGCGGGAGAGTTCCAAGGATTCCCAGTCAAATTTGGGTTGGTGTGATTGCAACTAAGGTAACCCCAGGACGAAAGGGTGCATGGCCTTCTCTAACACAAAGAAGAAAATTGACTCCGTATGGAGAGCTCCGGTGCGGAGAATTATTGGTACCGTTTGGCAAGTCATGTCACCCGGCAAAGGCTCTCCATGGATGGAGGATAGTAGTAGTGGAACCTTCAAGCTGATGAGGGGAATCCTCAGATGTTCCACTAGGCATCGAAGAATAAAGTTGCCTCCTGCCCCTGAATCCACCAGAATTCAAAAAAACTGGTAAAGTATGTGATAGGATTAACACTATATTAAGAAAAATCACACACAAAAGCGTGAGGTATAATCGGATGGGTTTACCCTCGTAAGTGAGTGGCTGTTCATGTACACCAAATCCGGTGTTTTTAAACCATTCAAGCACTTTAAATTTTATGTGCAAGCACTCATTTAGATAATCATAGGGTAACCCAAATTCTCTTTTTTTTGTAATTTTTCAATTTTTTTTTAGAAAGTCCTTCTTTTACCAAACACGTTGTACAAATGCCGTACAAAGATGTATAAACACTGTTCCTTCTGAATTTTAACAAAGGTAAACTTCTTTTAGGCATAAACTTTTGACAGCATTTAAATATGGAAAAGTCATACTTATCTTGAACTTTTCCATAAATAAGGAACAACGGCTCCTCAGCCTTGTTCAGCAAAAAAGCCCGACACCGCTGGTGTTTCGAAAAACTTCTTCAGGGGCCTAGAAGTCTGGAAAAAGTATAACAAAAACAGATTAAACATTCATGCAATCAGTCTTCATGAAGCACAATCTCGACAGACTTACGAGTTAAGAATGGAAACGCCAACTCTTCTAGCGTACGGCAAAAGACAGAATCCGCCATGTTGAAGCTGACGTATATGAGGCTACGTACTGCCTCAAAAAAGACCAATCAGAAACAAACACAAGCAAACGCACGAGCCTGATTGGAGAGAGCAGACCTTTCAACAAGTGACATCCACTCGGTTGATTGATTCATTCATACCATGGGGAAATTCCGAACCCAATTTAAAAATCCATCTTTGCTCTTTGTAATTCAATAAAGATTTTATATCTCCCCCTCTATTGGTAACAAAAACCTGATCCAAAATAGTCGACCGAAGATCCGTGAACTGATGGCAGGCTGTCACACAATGTTTTACAATAGGGGCTTCCATATTGCATGTGTTCAATCTGCTTCTATGTTCTCTCAGGCGAGTTCTGATGGGTCTGGATGTGCGACCAATGTATAGCATAGGACAAGAGCATTGTATCAGATACACCACATTACGAGAATCACAATCAGTAAAAAATTGCTTATTATATTCCAGATCTGTGAGTGGATCCTTCCAGGCCTCACCTGTCATAGCGAGCTGGCATATATCACACTGACCACAAGTTCCATGATGCCCCACGGGTTGCGTGGGAACTGACATTGGAAGCTCTGATCTTACCAGATAGTTCTTAATATTTTTGCCTCTTTGAAAAGACAAAAGGGGTGGTTCCTTAAACTGAGGATGTAGTTGGAGTACGTACCAATGTTTATGGATACTTTTAACGATCTCCGGTGCTCGGTTAGTAAATTGCAGAACATATACATCCCGGGGATCACTATCACGTGATTGGTATGTAAGGAGTGCCTCTTACCAGATAGTTCTTAATATTTTTGCCTCTTTGAAAAGAATCCTCTCTGATGTTGAATTACCTACGGATCATGCACAGCTTGTCTCTATGGATGTTGTTTCATTATATACAAATGTTTCTCATAATGTGGCGTTAGAAGTAGTACAAGATACTTTAACTTCTTTAGTGCATCGCATTCCATCGTAATTTTTGCTTAAATTGACTGAATTGGTCCTTAAGCGGAATTATTTTTCATTTGAGGATAAATTTTTTCTTCAAACTCATGGCATCGCCATGGGGTCTGCAGTGGCTCCCACCATCGCTAATCTTGTAATGAACAGGTTAGAGACAAAGATGATTTACGAATCCCATTTTTTCCAGAATACATATTTGTGGATTCGATATATCGATGACCTTTTCTTTATCTGGACATCTGATCAATTTGGGTTACAACAATTTTTACAATGGTTGAATACCATTGATGGTGATATTAAATTTACATCAACGATAGATAATCATCGATTATTCTTTTTGGACATTATGATTGTCAAGAATGGTAACCAACTTCATACCACCCTGTATCGGAAGGACATCGACAGAAATAATCTTCTGAAATACCAGAGCTTTCATCCGAGAGCGTTTAAAAACGGGCTCCCAGTAGGCCAATTTTTTCGTCTGCGTTGGATCTGTTCATCACTACAGGATTTTAAGTATCAAGCATACGAGTTGGCACAACGCTTTTTTGAGAAAGGTTATCCATTACATCCAGTTCGCACAGCATATAAACGGGAGTTGTACTCTCCTAAAGAGGCACTCCTTACATACCAATCACGTGATAGTGATCCCCGGGTTGTATATGTTCTGCAATTTACTAACCGAGCACCGGAGATCGTTAAAAGTATCCATAAACATTGGTACGTACTCCAACTACATCCTCAGTTTAAGGAACCACCCCTTTTGTCTTTTCAAAGAGGCAAAAATATTAAGAACTATCTGGTAAGAGCAGCGCTTCCAATGTCAGTTCCCACGCAACCCGTGGGGCATCATGGAACTTGTGGTCAGTGTGATATATGCCAGCTCGCTATGACAGGTGGGGCCTGGAAGGATCCACTCACAGATCTGGAATATAATAAGCAATTTTTTACTGATTGTGATTCTCGTAATGTGGTGTATCTGATACAATGCTCTTGTCCTATGCTATACATTGGTCGCACATCCAGACCCATCAGAACTCGCCTGAGAGAACATAGAAGCAGATTGAACACATGCAATATGGAAGCCCCTATTGTAAAACATTGTGTGACAGCCTGCCATCAGTTCACGGATCTTCGGTGGACTATTTTGGATCAGGTTTTTGTTACCAATAGAGGGGGAGATATAAAATCTTTATTGAATTACAAAGAGCAAAGATGGATTTTTAGATTGGGTTCGGAATTTCCCCATGGTATGAATGAATCCATCGAGTGGATGTCACTTGTTTAAAGGTCTGCTCTCTCCAATCAGGCCCGTGCGTTTGCTTGTGTTTGTTTCTGATTGGTCTTTTTTGAGGCAGTACATAGCCTCATATACGTCAGCTTCAACATGGCGGATTCTGTCTTTTGCCGTATGCTAGAAGAGTTGGCGTTTCCATTCTTAACTCGTAAGTCTGTGGAGATTGTGCTTCATGAAGACTGATTGCATGAATGTTTAATCTGTTTTTGTTATACTTTTTCCAGACTTCCAGGCCCCTGAAGAAGTTTTTCGAAACACCAGCGGTGTCGGGCTTTTTTGCTGAACAAGGCTGAGGAGCCGTTGTTCCTTATTTTTGGAAAAGTTCAAGATAAGTATGACTTTTCCATATTTAAATGCTGTCAAAAGTTTATGCCTAAAAGAAGTTTACCTTCGTTAAAATTCAGAAGGAACAGTGTTTATACATCTTTGTACGGCATTTGTACAACGTGTTTGGTAAAAGAAGGACTCTAAAAAAAACCTGAAAAATTACAAAAAAAAGAGAATTTGGGTTACCCTATGATTATCTAAATGAGTGCTTGCACATACAATTTAAAGTGCTTGAATGGTTTAAAAACACCGGGTTCGGTGTACATGAACAGCCACTCACATATGAGGGTAAACCCGTCCAATTATACCTCACGCTTTTGTGTGTGATTTTTCTTGATATAGCCTGAATCCACCAGGGCAAGAGTCTGAACCGTAGACGGTCCACAGATCAAGGAGACTGGGAGAGAGAGCGGAGGTGAGGGTGTCATGAGGCCTAAGAACAGTCCTCCTGCAGGACTTAGGCCCATCCGTTTCCCGGACAAATTGGGCATGTAGGAACATCGTGACCAGACTGACCACAGTACATGCATAAGCCATGCCTCTTCCGAAGTCTTCTCTCTTTGGAAGTCAAATGTCCGCGACCAAGTTGCATCGGCTCATCTTCACTGGCAGCAGGAATTACTGGAACCATCCGAGGTACAGGTTTAGCACTGGCCTCTTTCATACCAGATCCTCTAGTAGGCCGGAGCTCCTTCACCTTATCATGAAGCTGGTGATCGATCCTAGTAGCCAAAACCACTAATTCATCCAGCGAGTCAGGTGTTTCACGAGAAGCCAGCTCGTCTTTTAAGCGAGAATCCAAGCCGCTGAAGAAAAGGGTCTTCAGGCATTTCGGGTCCCAGCACAGTTCTCTAGAAAGAGTCAAACTATCGCAAAATCAGCCAGTGGTCCGTTGCCTTGCTTCAGGTCCACCAAAGCAGAACCGGCAACGGTAACTCGAGCAGGATCATCGAAAACAAATTTAAATAAGTCCAGAAATACATTTATGTCCTGCAAAATAGGATCCTTGCGTTCCCACAGTGTAGAGGGCCTAGACATGGCCCTTCCATCAAGATAAGATAGAATGTAAGTAGTCTTGGAAAAAGCTGTAGGGAACTAAGAAGACTGTAGTGCAAAATGCATGCAGCACTGGTTTAAAAAGCCCCTGGTCTTCTGAATCTCTCCCGAGAAACGAACTGGAGCAGCCAGCGGTACAGCAGTCTTTAAAGTTACTTCATGTAACTGACCTTCACTGCTGTAATTAGCGCCTTGGGTCCTCTGTGTGTGCAGCTGATGAAACGCTGAGGTGAGTTTCTCCAAGGCGTCTTGCTGTTCAGAAATGCATAGAGCCATGTCCAGAATGGCTTGCAGGGCATTGCTGCTGTGCCAGATCCATGGAGTTAGCAATCTGTTATTGTTTGTGAGGATTTGGGTGGACCCCTGGACTCTGTGGCTGCTGACCACGCCCACGGGGGGAAGTCCCACGAGGGGCCACAGGTCAGGTTCAGCTTTAGGACACACACATAGTTAGATCTTTAATTAAACAGTATTGTGGAGCCACCAGAGGTGGCGGTAGTGAGCAGGAATGTAGTCCGGCTGGCTTGTAGTCCCTCAGACTCTGGAACAGCG
Source organism: Rhinatrema bivittatum (assembly GCF_901001135.1). Lineage (NCBI taxonomy): Eukaryota > Metazoa > Chordata > Amphibia > Gymnophiona > Rhinatrematidae > Rhinatrema > Rhinatrema bivittatum. The sequence continues at coordinate 257,236,097 of NC_042618.1, forward strand.
ATCCCACAATGGCTGTGCTGTAGTGGAGAGAAACTGAGATTGTGAGTACAAGCAATTCTGGTTGCCAAATCTAAAAAGAGATATAATTGTGATGGAGAAGGTACAGAGAAGGGCTACCAAAATGATAAGGGGAATGGAACAGCTCCACTATGAAGAAAGACTAAAGAGGTTAGGACTTTTCAGCTTGGAGAAGAGATGGCTGAGGGGGGTATGATAGAGGTGTTTAAAATCATGAGAGGTCTAGAACGGGTAGATGTGAATCGGTTATTTACTCTTTCGGATAATAGAAAGACTAGGGGGCACTCCATGAAGTTAGCGTGTGGCACATTTAAAACTAATTGGAGAAAGTTCTTTTTCCCTCAACGCACAATTAAACTCTGGAATTTGTTGCTAGAGGATGTGGTCAGTGCAGTTAGTATAGCTGTGTTTAAAAAAAGATTGGATAAGTTCTTGGAGGAGAAGTACATTACCTGCTATTAACTAAGTTGACTTAGAAAATAGCCACTGCTATTACTAGCAATGGTAACATGGAATAGACTTAGTTTTTGGGTACTTGCCAGGTTCTTATGGCCTGGATTGGCCACTGTTGGAAACAGGATGCTGGGCTTGATGGACCCTTGGTCTGACCCAGTATGGCATGGTCTTATGTTCTTTAGTGCCCACTGACACTTGCAGGGTGGCTACATGGTCGTTCCTGAATTTCTTTGTGAAGCATTATCGACTGAATGTGCTTGTGCGGTAGGTATTCGCTATGGGGCTTCATCGTCACCTGGCCTAAACTCAATGGCACAGGATGCTTGCCTACCATCTGCTGGACCGCATTCATCCTTTGAGAGGACCGTGCTGATCATTTCAGACAGCATAGTGTGGAGTATTTGCACTGCGCTAATCATTTGAAAGGATCACTCTGATCATTTGAGATAGTAACGAGCTGATTATTTGAGACAGGACTATATTGAGTATTTGAGACAGGATATGCAGATATTTTTGGACTACGTTGATTATTTGTGATAGGAGAATGTTGATATTTTGAAACAGATTATATATTTACGTAGAGTATTCGAATCTGGGATATTAGATGTGGGTAATAATGTTGTATAATTTTTGAGAATATTTGTATCTTTTTCTAGATTTTTAAATATGGGTGAATGAATGTGGTGTGTGAGTGTGATAGTTTTTAATTGCTTAGATAGGAATTTGATATCTTATTAATAAATAAAGCAAAATTGCTTACCTTGTAATAGGTGTTATCCCAGGACAGCAGGATGTAGTCCTCACATATGGGTGACGTCAGTAACGGAGCCCTAGTGCAGGAAAAAACTTCTGTCAAAGTTTCTAGAAACTTTGGACTGGCAGCCTGAGGCTACTGAGCATGCCCAGCATGCCATGATATTCTCTGCCACAGGGGTCTCACTTCAGTCTCGTATGTAGCAATAAGCGTTAGCAAAAATAAAATAAGAAAAAATATGAGGCCCAACTCCGCGGGGTGGCAGCAACCCCACTACAGTAAGCACTGACCGCATTCAAATAGACCCTAAACGAGGTGGTTTTGAGTCCATTCTCAGAAAGGTGCCACAGGTAGTCCAGAAATCTCGGCACTGGGCAAGTGAACAGATCTAAATCCTGTTCCCCACACCAGGCTGAGAACCACTTCCACTTCAACTTATAAGACTTCCTGGTGGAAGGATTCCTGAAGGCCACCAGCACCTGGGACACATTGTCAGAGAGGTTCACGGGCTGAAGAACTAGGCACTCAATATCCAAGTCGTCAAAACTAACACCCGGAACCTTGGATGGTGCACCGTGCCCCGGTCCTCAGTTATCAGGTCAGGCGCAGATCCCAGGCTGATGGGAGTCCTTACCTATAGATCTCGGAGGAGAGGGAACCAGACCTGCCTGGGCCAGTATGGCGCCAATAGAATTATGGTCCCCTAGTCCTGTTAGAGCTTCAGGAGAGACCTCATGTGATGCGAATAGGAGGATATGTATAGAGGAGACCTGTGTCCCAATGGAGGGCAAAGGCCTCGGAGGCAGGGCGATCGTCCGTCCTGAAGAGGGAGCAGAACTTGCTCACTCTGCAATTTCAGGGGAAGGCGAAGAGATCCACATCCAGAGTTCCCCACAAGTGGAAAATCCGGGCTGCTACTGCCAGATTTAAGGACCACTCGTGTGGCTGGAAAGAGCGGTTCAGGTGGTCTGCCAGTATGTTGAATGCCCCAGCCAGGTACATTGTTCATAGGGACATACCCTGCGACAGAGCACAAACCCAGATCTGCACCGCCTCCTGACAGAGAAGGTACGATCCTGTGCCTCTCTGCTTGTTGATATACCACACTGCTACTTGACTATCTGTCCGAATCAGGTCTGCTTTGTGGAACAGCTGATCCTGAAGTGCCCAAAGAGAGTAGTGGATCGCCCGAAGCTCCAGAAAATTTATCTGGTATTGGAGGATAGTACTTCCTTGGGCGGAAGAATGACTTCTTAGAGTCCTTCTTGAAGGGCTGTCTAGAAGGGAAGTCAGAAGGTATCGATGAGAGCTGTTTGAGGGTCTCATGATGGTCCTTTAATTCAGCCACTATTTGCTGAATCTGTTCACCGAACAGATTATCTCCTATACAGGGCAGGTCAGAGAGCCTGTCTTGTACTTCTGGGCGAAGGTCAGAAGACTTGAGCCAGGCCCAGCGTCTTGCCGAAATGGCAGTTGCAGACACTCTAGTGGAGGTGTCGAAAATATCGTAAGCTGTTCTTATCTCATGCTTTCCTGCCTCAAACCCCTTGTTGACAAGGATTTGAAGATGTTCTTGGAATTGGTCAGGCAGGGTTTCGGAGAAGTCCTGTATTTGTTTGAAAATGACCCTATTGTATTGGGTCATGTACAGCTGGTAAGAAGCTATTCTGGAGATGAGCATGGCCCCTTGGAACACTCGTCGACCAATATTGTCTAGGAACTTGTGTTCCTTGACAGGAGGGGTAGAGGAGTGAGGCTTCGTCCTTTTTGCTTTCTTTTGAGCTGATTCTACCACAACTGAGTGGTGGTCGAGCTGAGATTTTTGAAAGCCAGGGGCTGACTGTACTAGATAGGTAGTGTCAGCCTTTCTGTGTACTGGGGCTGTGGTCCAGGGTTTTCCCAGTTCTTTTTGAGGAGGTCAAGAAGAACTTGATGAATGGGAATAGAAGTGATAACTTTAGGGGCATCCAGGAACTGGAGAAGCTCCATCATCTGGTGCCTATCATCTTGCTCCGTCTGAAGCTGAAAAGGGACCAATTCCGACATTTCCTTCACAAAATTAATGAAAGAGAGGTCCTCTGGAGGAAAACGCTTTCTACTTTCAATAGGAGAGGGAGGTGAAGGTAAGTCATCGGTGTCTTGGAAGTATCATCACCCCAGGTGTCATAAGGATCAGCAGGTTGACCTGTAGGACGAGAAGGGGGTTGGATACCAGAAGGGCCCGGCTGAGGCTCCGAGAAAATCGAAGGAATCACTGGGGGCACCGTGGACACCCTGCGGGGTATCGGTGCCGGCATCGAAGGCGCCGATGTGCGTATCGTCCCCGATGAATGGATCGGTGGCGAGGGACGACATTGCATCGATGGCTGAGGCAATACCCCCGAAGGAGGAATGCGGAACGGTGTTTCTCCTCCCGATGAAGCTGTCATCGGGGAGCGCACCGGAGCCATCGGAGACCCGGGAATCACCGGTGGAAGGGCAGTCATGAGCGCCTCCATCCGAGAGAGCAGCGGTGCCAGCGCTGCTGGAATCGGGTCGGTGACCGGTTCCACTCTCGGTGCTGGTGGAACCTGGAGTCATTGCATCGCCTTGTTGATGGCCTCCTGGACCAGCCGGCCCAGTTCTTCCCGGAGACCAGGGCAATCAGCCCTGGCTCCGTGACGGAAGAGGGAGGCTGAGGCACAGTCGGAGGGACCACCTTTACAGGCGGAATCGCGACTCCCAAACCCCAATTGGATGAGGGTGGCCTCAATGTCCCAGTTGCAGGAGTGGACGGTGACGTTCCTGGATGGGGTTTCTTCGATGGTGGCTCGGTCGATGATTTCGCTCCCTCGACAGTCCGAGACTTACGATGCCGATGGCGATGTTTCTCCCTACGATCCCCTTGATCTTGAGGGGGAGAAACAAGAGTCGATGGCCATGAAGACGTCGATGGCGGGCGGTCACCGGACGGTTGTCGATGCTGGTGCGACTTCGACGGTGCCGGTTCCGATGATGTCAATGCGATGGATGGCGTCGGGGTGTGAGCATGGAAAAGGAGTCCCATCTTCTCCATTCTGGCTTTGTGACCTTTTGGTGTCATGAGGGCACATCATGCTCATGGCCTAAATACATTACACAGACTCCATGAGGGTCTGTGATAGACATGGTGCGAGTATAGTCCGGGCACCGACGAAACCCCGACGCCATGGCCATAGAAAAATCGAGCCGTGGTACAGTTGACGGCCTGCAGGCCGCGAGGGCCAAACTCGACAGTAATCGATGAAAAAACGGTGAAAAACTTACCGGAGTACCGCGGCCTGAGAAAAGTTAGACGAGGGACCCCTGTGGGGCAATTTAATTTTAATTAACTCCGTGAGGAAAATTCCTGTCAGGAATCTCTTCAGAGCTCCTAAACCGCGAGGCTACTGCTGCGTGGAAAAAAGAAGACTGAAGGGGGACCCCTGCTGGCTGCAGGGTTAGTGCCATGCTGGGCATGACCAGTCGGGGCCAGTCAAAGTTCTGGAAATTTTGACAGAAGTTGTCCGTGATTGGGCTCCATCCTGATGATGTCACCCATATGTGAGGACTAACATCCTGCTTGTCCTGTGAGAACACCTGTTATAGGCAAGCAACTCTGCTTTCTCCGAGAACAAGGAGGGTGGTACTCACACATGGGTGAATCCCTAGGTACAGCTGCTTCCCAACATAAAAGGGGACCAGACAACTTACCTGTTACAACTGATGCTCGGATTATGTGGAACCAAGGTCGAAGACCGCTTACCTTATGTAGGAGAGGCACACAGAACTGGAGATAGACAGCGTAATCCACTAGACAGTCCAGGTCCGGGCAGGCAGCGAACAATCAGGAACCAAGGCAAATAATCCGGTAGGCAGGCGGCTAGCAGGGTAATCCAATAGGCAGTCCAGGTCAGGGCAGGCAGCAAGCAATCAGGAACCAAGGCAAATAATCCAGTAGGCAGGCGGCAAGCAGGGTAATCCAATAGCACAGTCCAGGTCAGGCAGGTAAAATACAGCAGACAACCCAGTCGCAGGAACTCCAAGAAACACTCGTGGCCGAAGCAGAGAGCAAAGGAAAAGGCTCTCTTTAAATAGCCCAATCTCCCGCGCAGACTGATCCCCCGTCGGCGTCTGACGTCAAGGGGGCGTGTCCTGGCTCTGAATACCGTGGGACCTTGCTGCCGACGTTGACGCGGATATCTTAGCGACACTGCCGGAGGGAACGCCCCGACTAGCTCGGGACCGCGCTGCTGACGCTGCCGAGGGAGCCCTGCCGCCATTAGGGATAAGGACGCCCTGCCCCGCGCGGAACTTCGCCGGCAACATCGCGGCAGAGGTAACAGTACCCCCCCTGCAAGGCCCCCCTCTCTTCTTCCTAGGTCCAGGTTTGTAAGGAAAATGAAGATGAAATTTTTTAAGTAAATGAGGAGCCTGTATATTATAAGAGGGTTCCCAAGTATTCTCCTCAGGCCCAAAGTTTTTCCAAGAGATTAAATATTGAAGTTGCCCTTTAACTCTTCTAGAATCCAAGATCTCCCATACTTCAAATTGATTATCATCTTGTACTATGGGTATATTGGTCCTCCGTCTTTTATTAGGCCAAGACTTAACGGCAGGTTTGAGTAACGATATATGGAAGGCGTTGTGAATCCGCAAGGAGGATGGTAAACATAGTCTATACGTGACCGCGTTGATCTGCTGCTTGATAGGAAAGGGCCCAATGAAGCGAGGGGCAAATTTTGCGGAGGGTAACCGCAAGCGAAGGTGGCGGGTGCTTAACCAGACGAGGTCTCCACATTGGAGATGAGGAGCCGGACTCCGTCTCTTATCCGCTTGAGCCTTCATTGTGGCGGCGTGTTTGACCAGTAATGCCCGCGTCTCTGTCCACAATCTGGTCATGGAAGCAATGGTGGTATTAACCGCAGGACAATTGGAGGAGCCAACAATGGGCAAAGGAAGATGCGGATGCCGGCCAAACACTATGAAAAACGGAGACCTGCCAGTAGCTTGACTCACGTGATTATTATGAGAAATCTCTGCCCAGACCAGTAGAGAAGCCCAATCATCTTGTCTTTGATTGACATATGCTCGAAGAAACGTCTTTAAAGATTGATTCGTCCATTCAGTGAGTCCATTGGACTGAGGATGGTAAGCTGAGGAAAATTCAAGTTTAACTCGTAGAAGTTTGCAGAAATTAGTCCAGAATTGAGCCGTAAACTGCACCCCTCTATCTGACACAATGCTGAGCGGAAGCCCATGGAGACGAAAAATATGATGAAGAAAAAGATGGGCTAAGTCAGATGCAGAGGGGTAAGCCAGGTAGAGGGATAAAATGCGCCATCCGGGAAAAACGATCCACCACCACCCAGATAACAGTATTACCATTGGAAGCCGGAAGATCCGTGATAAAGTCGGTGGCAATATGCGTCCACGGAGAAGTGGGAATGGGCAGCGGCTGTAACAATCCCAGGGGTTTTTGTCGTGGTGTCTTCTGGGAAGCACAGATTGGACAAGAGTTCACGTAGTTCTTGACGTCCGTCTCCCATCTCGGCCACCAGTAATGTCTGGAGAGAAGTTCCTTAGTACGAGAGACTCCGGGGTGTCCTGCTAACTGAGCATCATGGGACCAACGAAGGACCTTTAATCTTAACCGTTTGGGAACAACTGTTCTCCCAATAGGAACCGTGAAGGTGGCAGCCAGCTGGATGTGAGCGGGATCTATGATGTATCGAGGTGAGTCCGGAGAGCCATCAAGATCAAAGCTTCGGGAAAGAGCGTCTGCCCTTACATTCTTCTGGGCAGGCCGAAAATGCAGAATGAAATTAAATCTGCTAAAAAAAAGTGCCCATCGGGCCTGCCGCGGATTCAATCGCTGGGCTTTCGCCAAATATTCAAGATTTTTATGATCTGTATAAACTGTAACGATATGTCGGGCGCCATCCAGGAGGTGGCGCCACTCCTCAAAGGCCAATTTTATAGCTAAAAGTTCCCGGTCGCCAATAGTGTAATTCTTTTCCGCGGAGGAAATTTTCTTGGAAAAGAAGGCACATGTCACCCATTGATCCTCTTCCATCTTTTGTAGAAGAACTGCCCCCACACCTACTGCTGAGGCGTCAACCTCGAGGGTAAAAGGTTTGGTGGGATCGGGCCGTCGGAGACATAAATCCTTGGTAACCTCCTCTTTCAAGCGTCGAAAGGCCAGGACCGCCTCCTCCGGCCAGTTCTGAATGGACGCTCCTTTTCTAGTAAGAGCCGTGAGGGGTGCCACTAAGGAAGAAAAATTTGAAATAAACTGTCTATAGTAATTGGAGAATCCCAGAAACCTTTGCAAAGCTTTCAACCCCACAGGTTAGGGCCAATTCAGAATGGCTTTGAGTTTGTCTGAATCCATAGATAATCCTCTATTGGAAATAATATACCCGAGAAATGGTAATTGGTGTTTGTGAAATACACATTTTTCCAACTTGGCGAACAATTTGTGTTCCCGGAGACGTTGTAAGACTTGTCGTACATGAGCCAGATGCTGTGGCAGGGTATTCGAAAAAATCAATATGTCATCCAGGTAGACAATGACATGAGAGTAGAGGATATCACGAAAAATGTAATTTATCATGTCCTGAAATACAGCAGGGGCACTACAAAGCCCAAAAGGCATAACCCTGTATTCATAATGTCCGTCATGGGTATTGAACGCCATTTTCCATTCATCTCCCTCTCGAATTCTTATCAAATTGTAGGCCCCCCGTAAGTCTAATTTAGTAAAAATTTGCGCACCTTTGATCCGGTCAAATAATTCGGAGATGAGAGGAATTGGGTATCTGTTCTTTCTGGTGATACTGTTAAGTCCTCGGTTGTTGATGCAGGGTCTTAAAGACCCATCCTTCTTCTTGACAAAAAAGAAACCCGCTCCTGCGGGGGATGTTGAGGGTTGGATAAAACCCCGAGCTAAATTTTCTTCGATGTACTGTTGTAAGGCTGTGGATTCTGGCTCTGATAAGGTGTAAATTTGTCCTTTGGGCGGACTTTTCCCGGAAAGAAGTTCAATAGCGCAATCATACTGTCTGTGAGGTGATAAGGATTCCGCATGTTGTTTACTGAAAACATCCTCAAAGTCTTGATAAGGAGCAGGAATGCCAGAAGAGAGTTGCATGGACTGAAGTAGAATCTTCTGAACAACCTTTAGACAGTTCTGAAAACAGAATGGGCTCCATGCAGTGAGTAGTAAAGAAGCCCAATCTAGGTGAGGCTGATGAAGCCGTAACCAGGGTAAACCCAAAATTATTTGGTTAACCGAGGATGGAAGGACATACAATTGAATGCATTCTTGGTGAAGAAGACCAGTACTGAGCAGCAGGGGTTTGGTGATATAAGATATACGCATCCCCACGGATTGCCCTGATACTGACGTAACTGAAAGAGGAATGGGTAAAGGTTCAACCGGAATCTGATGTCTCTGAACCAGATGTTCCTGAATGAAATTGCCAGCCGCCCCTGAATCTATGAACGCTTGGAACTGCAATGATTCCTCCTTCAGCCAAATAGTTGTAGGCAATAAGAGTTGCGGAGAGGGAATGGTGGGACCCAGGGATGCCTCTCCTACCCGTCCTAGGTCCGGAAGTTTCCCGACTTGTTGGGGCATTTATTGATAAAATGGCCGGCCCCTGCACAATATAAGCAGAGATTCCGTACTCTTCTACGATTCCGTTCCTCTGGAGTTAACCGAAATCTATCGATTTGCATCGGTTCTTCCGTATCCCCTGATGCCTGTGTGGTATGTGGAACAACCATAGGTTGCTGAAAGGTAGGAGCCAGACGAAAAGTTCTTCGTAGCGGCTCGCTCTCGCATCCTCTCTTGAAAACGTAAATCCAGTCGGATGGCTAGCCGGATTAATTCTTCTAAGGTCTCCGGAGGATCTCTGCCAGCCAATTGGTCTTTTATATTCTCTGCGAGACCTTGTCGAAAGATGGCAGTAAGACTATCCTCCCCCCAAGCGAGTTCTGCTGCTAGGGTTCGGAATTGGATGGCGTATTCTCCTACCGATCGTGAACCTTGTTTGATCTGAAGTAAATCATTTGCTGCTGAGGTAGAACGTCCTGGCTCATCGAAGATTAAACGAAATTCTTTTAGGAATCAATCCAAGGTATTAAGAATGGGGTCATCTCTCTCCCACAAGGGAGAGGCCCACGCCAGAGCTGGTCCCTCCAACAAGAATAGGATGAAGGTAGTCTTAGTTTTATCGTTCGGAAAAGAAGCTGGCTGTAGTGAAAAATGCATTCGGCATTGGTTAATAAAGCCTCTGCATAAGGCTGCAGTTCCGTTGAAGCGAGGCGGAGGAGGTACCCTGATGGGGTTAGGGGTAACCACAGTACTGGTTACTGGTCCTGTCGGGATATGAGCTAGAGCGTCCATACGAGCGACTAATCGATCCAAGACCCCTGTTACTTGGTCCAGAACCCCCTGTTGTTGAATTTTATTAGCCATACCGGGGATGGCTTGTAGAGCAGTCAGGTCAACTGGTTCCATGGCTTCGGCCAACTGTTACAACTGATGCTCGGATTATGTGGAACCAAGGTCAAAGACCGCTTACCTTATGTAGGAGAGGCACACAGAACTGGAGATAGACAGCGTAATCCACTAGACAGTCCAGGTCCGGGCAGGCAGCGAACAATCAGGAACCAAGGCAAATAATCCGGTAGGCAGACGGCAAGCAGGGTAATTCAATAGGCAGTCCAGGTCAGGGCAGGCAGCAAGCAATCAGGAACCAAGGCAAATAATCCAGTAGGCAGGCGGCAAGCAGGGTAATCCAATAGCACAGTCCAGGTCAGGCAGGTAAAATACAGCAGACAACCCAGTCGCAGGAACTCCAAGAAACACTCGTGGCTGAAGCAGAGAGCAAAGGAAAAGGCTCTCTTTAAATAGCCCAATCTCCCGCGCAGACTGATCCCCCGTCGGCGTCTGACGTCAAGGGGGCGTGTCCTGGCTCTGAATACCGCGGGACCTTGCTGCCGACGTTGACACGGATATCTTAGCGTCACTGCCAGAGGGAACGCCCCGACTAGCACGGGACCGCGCTGCTGACGCTGCCGAGGGAGCCCTGCCGCCATTAGGAACAAGGACGCCCTGCCCCGCGCGGAACTTCGCCGGCAACATCGCGGCAGAGGTAACATTACCAGGTGCCACCGGGCACAACACTGCTGTTGGTAACAGAGGGGGAGACAGCCTGAACTCATACAATGGACCCTAGGATGGGGAAGAGGGGTTCTATACCTCAAACAAGTTCTGGATGACAGATTGGCCGAACCTATTCTTGCATCGGCCATCCCTATCCAGATAGTAATGTGATGTGAATGTGTGGAGAGAACTCCAAGTCACAGCTTTGCAGATCTCCTCCACAGAAACTGCTCGCAAGTGAACCAGAGATGCTGCCATGGCTCTAACAAAATGAACCCTGACATGACACCCCAGATGCAGTCCCGCCTAGGTGTAACAGAAGGAGATGCAATCTGCTAGCCAACTGGATATTGTCTTTTTGGCAACAGCAACGCCCAACCTATTGTTATCAAAAGAAACAAAAAGGTGGATGGACTGTATGGAATTCTGTCTGCTCCAGATAAAAGGCTAAGGCTTACTTTGCAGTCCAAACTGTGCAGTGCTTGATCACCTTGGTGTGAATGGGGTCTGGGAAAGAAAATTGGCAGGACAATTGACTGGTTGGAAATCAGTCACCACCTTAGGCAGGAACTTAGTGGGCGTACGCAAGACCACCCTATCATGATAAAACTTAGTGTAAGATCGATAAGTCACTAAGGCCTGGAGCTTGTTGACCCTGTGCGCTGAAGTGACCACCACCAAAAATATGACCTTCCAGGTACGTCAGATGACAGGTGCACAGCGGCTCAAAAGGAGCTTTTATCAGCTGAGCTAACATCACTTTGAGGTCCCAAGACACAGCGGGAGGCCTTAGGGAAGCCTTCAATTGAAGCAGGCCAGGCATGAAACGTACAACTATAGGCTATACAGAGATGGATCTACACCAGACCTGGGCAAGGGGTGGCCCGCGGGCTGAATCCGGCCCGCCTACGGTCTGTGACTGGCCCGCCCACTGCTGAGAGCAGACGGGGAATGAGGCACGCTGCCTTCCCTTGCAGAGGGAAGGCAGCAGTTCATTCTCCGCTCCCTCGCTCCCCGATTGGCCGGCCAATCGGGGAGCGAGGGAGCGGAGAATGAACTGGTTTTTTTTTTTTACAGCGTCCGGTGGGGGGGAGGGAGTGACTCAAGCGAAGGCACGCTGCCCGATATGCCGGTGCTGGGCAAGGCTTGCCCAGCACCGGCCAATCGGACAGCGTGCCTTCGCTCGAGTTTCTTTCCTACATATGTCACAGTTCCGCCTTTCGTGGTCTTTTTTCAGGGGTCCCCAACCACCGGTCCGCGGCGCGCGCTCCCGGTCTCTCCCGCTGCCGTTGCCGCTGGGCTGTCAGCACGTTCAAGCCCAGTGGTAACGGCAGCGGTGTTAGAAGACGGCGTAGCCACGGGTGGGCCTGGGTGGGCAGGTGCCCACCCAACTTAGACCCAGGCTCACCCAACTGGCACCGGAACTGCAAGGCTGTCGCGGGATCCCATCCCCGCGACAGCGAACAAGAGAACCCACGCCTCACGCGCCATCACGGCACACGGGGAAGCGCTGCTGCGGCCTTATGGCCAACCGGTCTTCCTGTTCGGGGGGGGGGGGGGGGGGGGTGGGGAGTGGAAGCGCCGCGCGCAGCTTCCGCTTCCTCCCCCCAATGCAGGAAGATCAGCTGCCTCTCCTGCTGCCACCCGTTCTCCTGCTATCTTCGGGCCCGCTGAACTTCCTGTTTGGGGGTGGGGAGCGGAAGCGCCGCGCACAGCTTCCGCTTCCTCCCCCCAATGCAGGAAGATCAGCTGCCTCTCCTGCTGCCACCCGTTCTCCTGCTATCTTCGGGCCCGCCGAACTTCCTGTTTGGGGGTGGGGAGCGGAAGCGCCGCGCACAGCTTCCGCTTTCTCCCCCAAAGCAGGAAGATCAGCTGCCTCTCCTGCTGCCACCGGCCTCCTGCTATCTTCGGGCGTCGGGCCCTATGGCCCGCAGATCTTCCTGCTTGGGGGGGAGGGAGGAAGCGGACGTTGTGCGCTGTGCACAACGTCCGCCTGTGCTCCCCCCCCCCCGACAGGAAGTTCGGCGGGCTGTACCGCCCGACGCCCGAAGATAGCAGGAGGCCGGTGGCAGCAGGAGAGGCAGCTGATCTTCCTGCTTTGGGGGGAGGAAGCGGAAGCTGTGCATGTGCTTGAATGTGTATGTGTGGATGAGAATGGGAGTGTGTGTGGGTGAAAACTGGAGCCTGGGTGTGTATGTGGGTGAGAATGGAAGCTTGAATATGTGGGTGAATGGGAGCTTGAATGTGTGTATGTGTGGGTGAGAATGAGAGCCTGGGTTTGTGTGGGTGGGTGAGAATGGAAGCTTGAATATGTGGATAAGAATGGGTGCTTGAATGTGTGTATGTGTGGGTGAGAATAGGACCTTAAATGTGTATATGTATGGATGAGAATGGGAGCTTGAATATGTGTGGGTGAGACTGGGAGCATGGGTTTGTGGGTGAGAATGGGAGTCTGGGTTTATGTGTGTGGGTGAGAATGGGTGCCTGGATGTGCATCTGTGTGTGCATAAGAATATAAGCCTGGGGAGGGGTGAGAAAGTGAGAACTTGTATGTATTTCTGCAGAGAATGTGAGCTTGGGGAGGGAGAGCATATGAGAGTGAGAGCTTGAGTGTGTGAGAGGGAGTCTGTGAGAGAAAGTGTGTGTGTGTGTGTGTGTGGAAGGGAAGAAGACAGTAATAGAAGAAAGACACTGAAAAGGAATTAGGAAATGAGCTATAAGGGAAAAAATGGGAAAAAGAGACCAGGACCAATTGATTAGAAAAATACAAAGATCAGACAACAAAGGTAAAAATATATATCTATATTTTGAGATGTTAGCAATTTAAATATAAGCAACACAACCTCTCTCTCAAAATTTATGGACAGGTAGGAGCCGTGTATAAAATCGTAATAATAAGAAGGCTAAAGTACCACAAATCACCGTGAATTATGTTTGTATCATTAAGTAAACCTCATACTTAGGCGTAGATGTGAATGCTATGCTGCATAATTTGGCATTATATATCAGTAAAAAAACAACTAGTAGACCTGCATGCCTACAGCCCACCCATGTTAACCTTGTGCCCACCCAAAAAATCAATTCTGGCTACACCACTGATGTGAAGAGAGTGAGCATGAGAGTGAGAAACCTGGGTGTGTGTGAGACACAGCATGGGAGGGAGAAGCCTGTATATCTGAAAGAGAACTTGGGAGTGGGAAGCCTGTGTGTGTGTATGCATGAGTGAGATCAGGTGACTGGTGTGTGTGTGTGTGTGTGTGTGAGAGAGAGAAAGAAAGTGATTATGGGAATGAGAAGCCTGTGCATGTGGAGAGAACAAGCATGGGAGTGAGAGACTGGTGAGTGAGTGTATGTGTGAGAGAGAGAGACAGAGAAAGTGATTATGAGAGTGAGAAGCCCATATATGTAAGTAGAACACGGGAGTGGGAAGCCTGTGTGTATGTGTGTATGGCATGAGAGAAACTGTTCAGGAAGGTGACTGGTGTGTGTGTGTGCCAAAGACTGTTTGGGAGATGATTGGTGTGTGAGAGACAGAAACTGGTCATGGGGGCATGACTGGTATGGTGTGTGTGTGAGAGACATGGGCACTAAGGAAGAGGACCATAAGTATAGAACTTAGCTTCTACTGCTGCTTCTGGTGTGTGCCACGGCCTGCAGGGAAGGGGAGTGGGAGAGCTGCTGGAGGGGGTAAGTAAAGGTGGCTTTAAGTTTATTTTTCTTGACTGCCATTTTAATTGTGTGATGTCTGCTTTTTTGAAATATTTTATTGGTGTTTGGAGAATGTTTAATAGTTTTTATGAGTTTTTAATTGTTGGATGTTATTCTGTTCATAGCTGTTTTTGAAACATTTATTCTGCTTATTAGTATAGTTTTACAATTATTTCTGTGTGGGGATCTATAGTGCTTGCTAGTTCTGTTTTCCTAATAAGAGGTGTATTGGTTTTTAGTACCTGATTTAATATTTGTAGTGTTGCCTTTTCATAGATAGGGTTGCTCCTGTTTGAGTGTATTCCATAATACAGGTGTAACTGTGTGCGGATTAGTTTATGTGCATTACTACAGATCCTGGGAGTATGTTAGGTCGGTTCTGTGTCTGTTACCGAGATGAGATATTTTGCTAGCATGTAAGCGTTTGTATCGGTCTTATTTGTTGTGTTTTCTCAGAGGACATGCATTGGTGGTAAACTGCTGTCTTTTCATAAGTAGGGCTATTGAGAACTGAGTTAATTATATTAGTCCGGCCCTCTAAAACCATCCCAATTTCTCATGTGGCCCCATGGGAAAATTAATTGCCCACCCCTGATCTACACCGTGGTGGTATATGCCAATTGCACTAAGATGAACTCTGACAGAGTTGCTTTTTAAGCCAATGCTTCCTCATTGTCATTGTTCCCCAAGATTTAAATATTCAGAATCAAATCTGTGGGATTATTTGTTCTTTGTCGTCTCCTTTTCCTTCCTCAGTATCATTTATCCTGAGCTCTGTAACTTATTCCTTGGGCTGGGGCGAGAGTCCATCACTGAAGAGAGACCAAGACCAGAATTCTGCCCCATTCCACAGCTTAGTGTCAAATTCCAAGAATATAGATGAAAACTGACACTCAACTTGAGGAAAGAATCACTTCCTTATACAAGAAAAAAAGGGAGCTGCTCCTTTAAGACTCATGGCAAACAGGGTACCAGAGGTCCTGGGGAAGCATAAGCACTCTGGTGGGAATGGCCTGGCCTGTTGACCACAAAGATGTGCAGCCCCCCACCACCCCAAAATGCTGCTCCCAAGTGTATGCTTTCTCCCTCCCCTCCCTACAGCTTCTGAGAATGTTTCCTCCTCCTGATTTGCCATATTCCACACTTGGCCCCAGCGGGCTTGTTTCCCATGCTCCATTAGAGCAGCCATAGCTGCCTCTCATGTCTATTGGTGCAAACATTTTGTTTTGGCGACAGACTGTGGCAAATACCTTGCTCAAACCAATGCTCAGTAATATCTTTCTGTTTCTCTATTCCCATTTCCTGTCTTTAAAAAAAAAAGACTTAATATCTGGCAAGATGACAAGCAAAGGAAACAGAGAGAAAAGATCAAAGAAAGAAGACAACTTCATTTCCACTCACTTCCTTTTCTCTTCAGAGAGGAAAGGCAACAGAAAACATTCCAAACAGAAGCCCCATGGTTGAAAAGATACACTCAACTAGGGGAGGGAGTGCCAAACTTTCGTCCCAGGAGTAATTCAAGCGAGGGAGTCCAGAGACTTTCACCTCAGAAGCAGCCCAATCTATTAGCTTCAGCCTCAGGCTGCCAGTCAAAAGTTTCTAGAAACTTTGACAGAAGTTTTTTCCAGCACTGTGGCTCCGTTACTGATGTCACCCATATGTGAGGACTAGCATCCTGCTTGTCCTGGGATAATATTAATTTATAATGATGTTTGTATTTTCTCTGTGGGGTGGTATAGTGGAGACAGAATACTGGCAGGCAGAAGTAAGATGGAAGCCTATATGTAACAATTCTGGCTGCTAGGCGGGGTCCTCACTGGGCCACGCTTGGACCCACTCTAGCCTCTGCCTTGAAGCTGCATGATTTTATTTATTTATTTATTTAAAATTTTTGTATACCGACATTCGTTAAGCAAACATCACATCGGTTTCCATGTAACATAAAACTGGCCAACAGGGCTTTACAATGAAACTGATAAGGGAAACTGGGAGGTGGGAAGAGGGGGGAGACAAAATGGAAAATACTGTACAATTATATAAGCTTAATAACATGTTTAGATATAAGCAATGATGCAGCAAGGCCAGCCCTATAAAACCCTCCGTCACAGGTTACTCCCTGTCTCAGTAGGGAGTCTCTTACACTGCATGTGCCCCTTGTCCTTTTATTCTTTGCCTAGTATCCCAGTTCTGGGATTATATTTTGTTCTATGCCTTGCCTGGTTATTGCCTGTGAGTTCCTCCCAGTAGCCTTTCTTGCCTGCATGTTCTTAGTCTTGCCCTATCCTGTGTTAGGCCTCCCAGTGGCCGTCTTATTCATGTGTTTCCTGTGTGCTGTTATTCTGTGCTTTATCAGATTCCTTGTTTGGTCTCTGGACCTACTCTGCTTTGTGTTTGTCAGTCCCTTCCCCTGTTTGTGTTCAGCATAACTAGGACATCGTCCCATTCCCCTTGCTTCTTGCCTGTTCCAGTCGGTGCCCTGTCCCAGACCCTGAACACCGCGCCCTCCATAAGACCTATCAGCTATAAGCCCCAGAAGGCCCAATTCAAAGGGAATAGCTGGTCAGCCAGAAGACCTACGCCTGTCCTACTTGCCTCTAATGTCTGCAGAAGACCTCATGTCTGACCTGCCTAGGTGATTCCTTCAAATTGTCCAGGGCAGCCATAGGCACTATAAGGGGTGGGGACACTAAAAGGGGGTGAAATCAGCAAATTTGCTAGTCTCTGTCTCCATCAGCTGGTTGATGAGCATGACTCATCTGTCCGAAAGAAGAGGAACTAGGTTTTGCAGAAAACCGCAGTTTGTGGCTTCAGATCCAAGACTGTCACCGTAATGGAGGTCCAAGCTGAAAAAAGGGATATAAAAATAGGGGAAAAACTCCAGGTGGTGAAGAATAAAGGCCCATTCCAGACAAAATGAAAGCCCAAAGGAGTTAGGCCAAAAAAAAAAGTCAGTTACATAAAATTGCAACACCATAATTACCGTTTTCTGTCGATTTCCTGCTGCTCTTTTACATGTTCATTTTCATATTCTCTAATGTTTTCAACACCAATCTCCTCACAGAATTCCTTAAACACTTCATCTTCCACCTTTTACAAAAAGAATTAAAAGTAATAATTATGAAATGTAATATAAATTCAGCCTCATTTAATTCCAAACACAAAATTACTTATGTAGATGATAGTTTTAAAGAACAGCATGGTATGGTACAGGAACATATTTCAAATGAAAATAAAACAGATATATGTAGTATAGAAGTGACCATCATTGACACAAAGACTTCCACAGCATACCAACACCTTCAATTTCTATACTCATCTCACAAAAAATAAGCAGTTTCTTAATTTTCCAGTTGTGATACTGAATCTCATACACAATACCCCTAAGATTTTATCAATGACAGTGTTAAGAAGACATGACAACACATCACAGAACCGAAAATCTTTCTGAGAAAATGTACAGTAAATGCTAAAGGCTTTACAATTTGTTTTAAAAAAGCATCAGTAAAGTAATTGTCAAGATCTGTTTGGTGAATTTAGTCAATCCAAAAACAAGGACGAGAACAGATTATAAAATAGACAAAATTACTTGACTGCAACTGTGTTTGTTTATTTTTAGTGTATTCTTCTTTCTCATTTTTTGCAGAGGACCTCCCATTCCAGGCCTACTGGTGCACAAAAAAGTAACTAATGTGGCCCTATGTAAAAAAAAAAAAAAAGTACCCATCCTACATTACACCAATTAAACCTAACCCCCTAACTAACCAAATGCTTACATGAATAACCATGCCTTCAGGCTTTTCCAAATCTGCAGGTATCATGATTCCAGAGGATTGGTGCAAAACGTCCAAATGTTCGTAGCCTTGCAAAAGTCATAGACGGAACAACTAATATAACATAGAAACGACATAGAAATGATGGCAGAAAAAGACCAATTGGCCCATTCAGTCTGCCCAGCAAGCTCCCACACTTATTTTCCCATACTTAGCTGTTTCACTGACCACCAAGTTCAGGGCCCTTGTTGGTAACTGTTTGATTCAAATTTCCTGCCATTGATGCAGAGAGTAATGTTGGAGTTCCAACAAAGGTGAGCATAAGGCTTAATGGTTAAGGGTAGTAACCGCCGCTTCAAGCAAGTTCCCCAATGCTTGTTTACCCATACTGCACAGATCAATGCCTTGCTGCATGTTGTCTGAATGTAAATCCTCTTTCCCACATGTCTACCTGCCGATGAAGCAGACAGCAACGCTGTATATGCATTCAAAATGAAGTATCAGGTTTAATTGGGTAGTAACCACCGCAATAAGCAAGCTACCCCCACGCTTATTTGTTTACCCAGACTGTGTAGTTCAGTCCTTGTTGGTTGTCTGAATGCAAATCCTCTTTTCCGCAAGTGATCGTCCTGGAGTATAGGATACTCATACTGGAATAGTTGCATGAATATGTTTGAAAGTGATTGATGATACTTAAACTTCATGCAGAAATCCAATGGCAAAATGAGAATTAGTAGATCAATTACTTTTGTTCCAGTCTGGTAAAGGAAAATTAGTTCTTACCTGATAATTTTCGTTCCTGTAGTACCACGGATCAGTCCAGACCATGGGTTAAGCCCCTGTTCTAGCAGGTGGAGACAGGCCAAAGTTCTAAGGGCAGCCCATATAAGGCCAGAACCCACCCTGGAACCCTCAGTATAACCATTGTCAAAGCAGAAAATACAAGATCAAGCAAGTAACAGGATAACTAGTAAACTATTTAAACCAACAAAATAACAAAACAATTGAATGAACTGTGTAACTAAATGCTCTTGTATATCTACCCCCGATCATCGTAACGATGCTTCCGGTGCCTATTAGTAGATTCCAGGAAAATGATGCAGGGATCAAAAAAGAGAGTCCTATAAGAAGGAAAAAATAAAAAATAACAGGAAGAAAATTCGAGCCGCCAGAAGAAGAACGGGTGGGTGTCTGGACTGATCCGTGGTACTACAGGAACGAAAATTATCAGGTAAGAAATAATTTTCCTTTCCCTGTACGTACCCGGATCAGTCCAGGCCATGGGATGTCCCAAAGCTTCCCTACAGAGGGTGGGACCCAGACAGTCCCGCTCGAAACACGTGCCGACCAAAGGAATCAAAGGCTGGAGCCTGTACATCGAGTCAGTAGTGACGAGCAAAAGTATGAAGAGATTTCCATGTAGCCGCCCTACATATTTCTTGCGGCGACACTGATTGAGACTCCGCCCAAGAAGTCGCTTGAGAACGTAAAGAATGAGCTTTTAGGCCTTCAGGAACTGGTCGGCCCTTGCAAATGTAGGCCGAAGAAATCACCTCCTTCAATCAGCGAGCGATTGTAGCCTTAGAAGCTTGCTTCCCCCTGTTGGGTCCACTCCACAGGACAAAAAGGTGATCGGAAACCCGAAAATCATTAGTGACCTCAAGATAGTGCAATAAGACTCGTTTGACATCGAGACAACGAAGATCACTATTACCAGATGCCGCGATATCCTCTGGCGAAAAAGCAGGAAGTTCCACAGACTGGTTAACATAAAAAGACGAAACAACCTTAGGTAAGAAAGAAGGTACGGTCTTGAGAGAGACGCCCGAGTCCGAAAAACGCAAGAAAGGGTCTCTACAGGATAGAGCTTGAAGCTCAGACACCCTCCTGGCAGAGCAAATAGCAACCAAGAAGACAGTCTTGAGAGTCAAGTCTTTGAGAGTGGCTCAACGGAGAGGCTCGAACGGTGCCAAAGAGCTCGAAGAACCAAGTTTAAAACTCCACGAAGGACAAATAGACCGGACAGGCGGTTTCAGGTGCTTAGCGCCCCTGAGAAAACGTACAACATCTGGATGAGAGGCGACTGCCCGACCTTCGATAGAGCCCAGGAGGGAACCAAGAGCCGAAACCTGAACTCACAGGGAGCTAACCGAAAGACCCTTGGAGAGACCACGCTGAAGAAAAGTGAGAATAACTGCAACCGAAGGCGAACGTGCCGAAACACCCAACTCCTCGCAGACGTTTTCAAAAACCTTCCAGACCCGGACGTAGGTAAGCGATGTTGACTGTTTGCGAGACCTGAGGAGTGTGGCAATAACTTCATCCTTATATCCTCTTCGTCTCAAACGTCTCCATTCAAAAGCCATGCCGCTAGACAGAAGCGATCCGCCTGGTCGAAAAATACGGGACCTTGCCGCAGAAGATGGGACAGGTGACCGAGACGAAGAGGTCCGTCCACAGTGAGATTCACCAGATCTGCGAACCACGCCGTTGGGGCCATTCGGGGGCCACGAGAATGACCTGACCTCGATGGAGTTCTATTCTCCGTAGAACCTTTCCCACTAATGGCCACGGTGGAAACACGTAGAGAAGAACGTCGGAGGGCCAGGGAAGAACCAGCGCATCCACCCCTTCCGAACAATGCTCCCTCCACCGGCTGAAGAACCTGGGAGCCTTGGCGTTGGATAGCGTTGCCATGAGGTCCAGGTGAGGGGGACCCCACCTGTGTACGATTAGGTCCATCGCTTCATCTGACAGCTCCCACTCGCCGGGATCGAGATGTTGTCGACTGAGGAAGTCTGCTTGAATATTCTCCTTGCCCACTATGTGGGAGGCCACCAGGCGATCCAAGTGCCTCTCTGCCCAGAGAAAGAGCTTGCTGGCCTCTAGCGCCATTAGACGACTTCGAGTCCCCCCCTATCGATTTATGTAAGCCATCGTGCTGGAATTGTCCGATAGCACCCGGACCGCTTTGTGGCGAATCAGAGGAAGAAAAAAATTTGAGAGCCAGGCGAACCGCTCGGGCTTCTAGACGATTGATGTGCCACCGAGACTGGGAGAGGGACCAGAAACTTTGAGTCATTTGAGATTGGCAGACAGCCCCCCCAACCGGAGAGGCTGACATCTGTCGTCACAATGAACCAAGAGGGAGTCAAAAGAGGCATCCCCTTGAAAAGATGTGCCATGGAGAACCACCATTGTATATTGGCTATGGTAGAGTTGGAGAGAGGGAGAATCTCTTGGTACTACTCAGACATTGGTTTCCAACGGGATAACAATGCTTTCTGTAAAGGACGCATATGAGCAAACGCCCAGGGGACGAGATCGATCATGAAAGCCATGGTCCCTAAAACTTGCAGGTAATCCCATGCCGTGGGAAGCGGTAGAGAGACAAAAGTGTTCAACTGATCGATCAGCTTGAGAGTCCGCGAGTCCGAAAGAAAAAAACTTTCCCGACCCGAGTGTTGAAAAGAGCACCAAGGAATTCCAGCTCTTGTGAGGGCCGAAGATTGCTTTTGGAGTAGTTGATTATCCAGCCGAGAGATGTGAGTAGGGCTAAAACTCTGTTTATCGCGTGCATGCAGAAGGCAGCAGACTTGCCCCTTACCAACCAATCGTCTAGATAAGGATGGACTAAAATCCCTTCTCGTCGGAGAGCTGCCGCAATGACTACCATGATCTTGGTGAAGGTGCGGGGAGCGGTGGCGAGACCGAAGGGAAGGGCCCGGAACTGGAAGTGCTGGTCTATGATCTGAAAGCGAAGGAATCTTTGATGTTCCCAATGGATGGGGAGGTGAAAATAAGCCTCTGTCAAATCGAGGAACTCGCCGGGATGGACCGCCGCAAACACCGGGCGCAGGGTTTCTATCTTGAAACGGGGAACCTTGAGGGCCCGATTGACCCTTTTGAGATCCAGGATGGGGCGAAAGGAATTGTCCTTTTTGGGAACAACCAAGTAAATTGAATACTGGCCGGCACCCTGTTCTTACACCGGTACCGGAATGATCGCCCCCAAATCCTGAAGTCTCAACTAGGTGTGACAGACCGCAGGTCGCTTGGAACGGCCGCAAGGGGACACGATATATAGATCTGGCAGGTCCCTGGCAAACTCTAATGTGTAGCCGTGTTCTATCACCTCGAGGACCCAGAGATTGGATGTGATTTTGGCCCACTCCTCAAGAAACAGAGAAAGACGCCCACCTAAGTTTCGTTCGGAGGAATGGACTGGCCAAATCTCATTGGGGAGCTGACTTAGTGGTCGTGTGTTGCTAATGGCCATCCCGGAAGCCTCGATGGCCACGAAAGGAATTGGACCAAGACTGGGACCTGGAGACACCACCCCTGGGGAAGCCCTGGTGCCGTAACGGCAGTTTCCCCTAAAGCAAGTGCGAGTCAGAAAAAATAGACTTTGACTGTTTGGGACAGTCCTCTGGCAGTTTGTGGACCTTGTTCTCACCCAAGGATTTAATAAGCTGCTCCAGGTCCTCACCAAAAAGCAACTTGCCCTTGAAAGGAGGAGTGCCCAACTGAGCTTTTGAAGAAGTATCAGCAGACCAATTACGTAGCCAGAGACGACATCTGGCTGAGACCGCAGAAACCATAGCCTTTGCCCGGACACGAAGCAAGTCATAGAGGGCATCCGCCCATAGGCTTAGCGCCCTCCAAGCATTCAGCTTGCTCAGCCTCTGCAGACAGGAGGTCTTGGGTGCTGAGTAACTGTTGCATCTACCTAAGGCTTGCCCGCTGCATGGGACTGCTGCAAAGAGTCGCCCAGACTCCGAGAGCCAAAACTTCAAAGATGCGTTTCAAATAAAATTCAAGCTTACGGTCCTGTACATCCCATAATGCTGTAGCGCCCACCACAGGAATGGTGGTACATTTCGTTACCTCGGTGACAGAAAAATCTACCTTAGGAATCTTTAACATGTTCAGGCATGTTAAAGCTATACCCGCTCAGCGAGCGGGTATAGCTTATCCATAGCCCTACCAACTCAAAGCCCCATCTCTGGGGACTCCCGTTCCCGGAGGAGAAGCAAACGGTGCATTGGATGTCACAGGAAAGTATGAGGTAACGCCCTGAGTCCCGCCAGGACCGGGTCCGCGTTTGATGTCATCGCTGCCGCCACAGAATCATCTGGTGGGGCTTCAATTCCCAGTTCCTGGAGAACGAAGGGAATAAGAGGCTCCAGTTCCTCCCACTGAAATAAGCGCAGGACATGGGGATCGTCGCCCTCTAGCGGGGGGGCTTGAGCCGTGGTATCATCGTCTCCTAGGTGAAGCGGGTCTAAAGGAGGCTGGGGGGGGGGTCCGCTGGGGGAGGGGGAGCACCCGGGACCACACGAACCCTAACTGGGCCCTGAGGGTCCGGAACAACCTCAGGGGACGGCACAGGAAAAAGAGCAGGTTTTGGAGGAAGGGGAACAATTGGGGGGGGGGGTGTTTCCACTCCCTCTGTAAGTTGGCCAAGTAAGATTCATGCATTAAAAGGACAAAATCCAAGGAAAAACGGGTCCGGGCCGAATTTTTCACGGAGGGAGGGGGGATCCGAGCCACCCCCGCCCCGAGAGCAAATCGGAGGGAAAAAATCAGATCCCCAGCCCCCGGAGAAGCAGGAAGTGTTTCATCAGAAACACCCAAAATGGCCACCGCTGACGCGCGTTCCCAGGACGGGAACAGCTTAGAAACACGTCGGGGAGCCCTTCCCTGAGGTCTAAAGTTTGGCGGTTCAGAAGAGGAACCTTCACTCCCCGAAATACACCTGGCGCATACCCCATCGCGGGAGAGTCAGGAGGCCGACTCTCCACAAGCTAAACAAAAAGGTGGCTGCAGCATGGAGCAGGAAAGCGGCTGCAAAGCTAATTGAAAACAGCTGAGCTGAGAGCCTCTGAGGAGCTGGGCGGGAGATTGAACCCCGCTCCCTCCTCACAAAATCAAACTGGTGCCTTTTTTTTTTTTTTTAATTTAAACAAAGACAAGTAAAAAATATATTCTGTGAAAGCTTGGGAAAACAAAAACAGTTTATTCACATTAATAATTCATTGCATTCACAGAGGCAGGGGTATAATAATCCTCCCTGAAGCTCCACCGAGGTATGGGCATCTCGGGGCATGGCAGCAGATACAAATGTGGGGAGAGGGACTGGCACCACCAGTATCATCCACACTAGGTCACCGGGAAGGGAACCTAGGCTGACAGAAATCAAGGGGCAAAGCCCCTCTAGGAACCCCAAGAGTGAGGGAGACAGAACTGTCTGCCCTGACACAGTCAGTCAGAGAAAAAAAATCTTTTTTTTTTAATATATTTAAAAATTAAGTAAATTAAAAGAGTACTTGCGTGAGCTTGCCCCAGAGAAAGGAGAGGAAAGAAAACACAGAGGGCAAGCTAAACAGGGAACCAAAGGGTGAGCTGTTCCACCTGCTGGAGACAGACAAATACTGAGGGTTCCAGGGTGGGTTCTGTCCTTATATGGGCTGCCCTTAGAACTTTGGTCTGTCTCCACCTGCTGGAACGGAGGCTTAACCCATGGTCTGGACTGATCCGGGTACGTACAGGGAATGGTAATTCTGCACAAATCATAACCTTTTTAGATACAGGGAAGGAAGACTGATATAAAGCATAACGAAACTCCAAATGACTAGTAACCAAGGTGTGAATAATCATGACTAAGTATTTTTTTTTTTTTTTAAATCAAGATAAGAACATAAAAGTGCCAGACTGGATTAGACAAAAGTCCATCGAGCCCAGCATCCTGTCTCTGACAGTGGCCAATCTGGGTCGAAAGCAACCAGCAGATGCCAAGAAGTAGAACCATCTCCTGCTGCTTACTCCCAGAGGTAGCACTAGTTTTCTTTAGTCTACCTATCATAAAATAAAGTTTTATGATTTTTTTTCCTCCAGGAACTTGCCCAAATCTTTGAAATACAGCTATGCTAATCGCCCTGACCCATCCTCTGGCAACAGATTTCACAGCTTGACTGAGTGAAAAAGTACTTTCTATGATTTGTTTTAAATCTGTTGGTTGTTAATTTAATAGAGTGTCTCCTTGGTTCAGTATTATTTGAAAAGATAAATAACTGTCCTTTATTTACATGTTTCACTCCACTGATGATTTTATAAACCTTTATCATGTCCCCTCTTAGACCTCATGAGAACATAAGGATTGCCATACTGGGTCAGACCAAGGGTCCATCAAGCCCCGTATCCTGTTTCCAACAGTGGCCAATCCAAGTCAAAAGTACCTCACAAGTACCCAAACATTAAATCTCAAGCTACTATTGCTTATTAATTAATAGCAGTTTATGGATTTTTCCTCTAGAAATTCATCCAAACCTTTTTTAAACCCAGTTACACTAGAAGATGGCGACTTAGACGGCGTCTCTGTTGCGCTCCCGTTTTGCTGTTTCTACTAAAATAAATATTTCCTATTGATTAAGTGGCTTTGACTACTATCATGCCGCATAAACGCAAAGCTAAGATTAGGGTCTTCCCAGCAGACCCTGATCTCGTGGCGGAGCAGCGATTGATCACCCAGTACGCCGTCACTGCACAACCGAAACCGACGGAGAGCCCCATTGGCGGTTTGAGGAGAGAAGCCACGATATCGCCTGGGGAAATCACCTTAAGCCCGCTGGACCCAAAACAACCCCTAATTGCATCCTCACCGAATCCTGCCGCCTCTGCACTAACACCGACGGAGGGAGGTCGCGTCGAGGCGTTCGTGCTGGCAGGGAGGAGCGGCGGTGAAGCGGAGCAGATAACAACTACCGCGTTGTTGAATGCCCCGGATCCAACAGAGGGAGGAGCGGTTGGAGGTGAAATCCCTCAGTTTGGAGAGGAACGGGACTCAGCTGGGGTGTTTGGATCAGAGAAGTTTGTCAAACCAGAGGTTGTCTCGATGGACTCCCTGTGGGGAATGATGGCAGGTATGGCGAAACTGATTAAGGAACAAACCTCTCAAATTGCAAGTCTGGGGAAGAAACTAGATTTGGTGTCTAAAGACAGCCTGCATGCGCAACAAGATCAAATCCATGCGACTGAGACGCTAAAGATAGAAGTGAAAAACTTACAAGACACATCAACAGGCCTAGTGCGGGACTCTTTGGCTTCTTCAAGACATTTAGAAGCAGTTGAGAATTTTCTCAGACATTTAAATATTAGGCTCCTGAATTTTCCAAAAGTTTTGGGTGAAATACCTATTATGACCTTTAAGAAATATCTCCAAGAGGCCTTAAAAATCCCCTTTGAGGGGGGAAGGAGGAGAATACCGGCTATTGCAGGAGTCCCAGGCGAGTGCTAATCGCTGCAAAGAGAAAGAGACATTCTATCTCCTCACCGAGGGAAAGGAGGACGCGGCTGTGGACACGCCCCCAGGTGACGTCACTCGTGAGCACCCGGAACACCATAAAAACAGGCACCTGTGGAGCAATAGTCGGGGGAAGGAGGAGAATACCGGCTATTGCAGGAGTCTCAGGCGAGTGCTAATCGCTGCAAAGAGAAAGAGACATTCTATCTCCTCGCCGAGGGAAAGGAGGACGCGGCTGTGGACACGCCCCCAGGTGACATCACTCGTGAGCACCCGGAACACCATAAAAACAGGCACCTGTGGAGCAATAGTCGGGGGAAGGAGGAGAATACCGGCTACTGCAGGAGTCCCAGGCGAGTGCTAATCGCTGCAAAGAGAAAGAGACATTCTATCTCCTCGCCGAGGGAAAGGAGGACGCGGCTGTGGACACGCCCCCAGGTGACGTCACTCGTGAGCACCCGGAACACCATAAAAACAGGCACCTGTGGAGCAATAGTCGGAGGAAGGAGGAGAATACCGGCTATTGCAGGAGTCCCAGGCGAGTGCTAATCGCTGCAAAGAGAAAGAGACATTCTATCTCCTCGCCGAGGGAAAGGAGGACGCGGCTGTGGACACGCCCCCAGGTGACGACACTCGTGAGCACCCGGAACACCATAAAAACAGGCACCTGCGGCGCACAGCCGCCGGGGCGCGCCCCTGGTAAATTTTTTGTTTTACAGAGGTTTACCATGGGAAGGAAACGGAAGTCAAAGAACTGGACCTCCTCACCAACAACTCCAGCCGTAAGAAAAGGACCAATGGACAACCATATAATTCATATGGGTGAGTCCATTGTACGGGGGGATTCTGCAGGTAGCTCCTCTTTAGGGGTTACCTTGAGCCCCCGGTCCAGTCAACCCCCCCTACAACCTTTGATGGAAGGCATTGGAGAGACTCTAACATCCGAAAACTCACGGGTGAACCCCCTAGGGAATCTAGAAGGGTGTGTCACCGGAGGGAATAGGATGTATGGTTTAAATGCTGAAGGGAGAACTGAAACCGCAAGTACTGATAAAGTACCTTGTCCAATGGTATTACCAGAACTGACTGAAGAAGTTGATGAATGTAATATAGAGCCAGAAAATGTTACTCTTTCTGATGTTTGGAAATTGTCAGCAAAAATAGATAAAAAACTAACTAGATCTGTAGTACAAACACATGAATTCTCGCTTCAGGTAAAGGCAAAATTTGAAGATCTTGATAATAGGGTTATGAGAGTAGAGCAAGTGGTTGAAACGTTGGGCCCACAGGTTAATACTATTACTGCTACCAACACCTCATTTATAAAAGACAATCTAATGCTACATAATCAGATTGAGCTATTGGAGAATGAATGTAGGTCATTCAATTTAAGAATGTTAAATTTTCCCAAAACTAGATTATTGTCAGCAGGTGAATTGTTTAATAAATATGCTATGGAGATTTTATCCTTTGAGAATCATAAACTACCAATACTATCAAGGTTATATTATTTACCTAGTAGAAGGATTACTCAGGTACAAGAGGAGGGGATGGACATGTTGAATAGTCCTGGGATCTCCACTTTTTTGGAGGATTCCATGGATATCATAAATACTAGAGCTACATTGTTAGTCTCTTTTTCCTTAAAGAGAGATAAAGATAGTTTTTTTTCTAAATATTTTCAGGTCAAGGATCTTAATTTTTGTGGGCATAAAGTCCAAATCTTTCCAGATGTCTCCCGTGCTACCCAAGCACGTAGGAAACAATTCCTAAATTTGAGGAAACAGGCTCTTGATATAGGGGCCAGTTATTTTCTAAAATTTCCTTGCAAATGCCTAATAACTTTTCAGACTAATAAATTTATCTTTACTGATCCTACCCACCTGGAACGATTCTTAAGGGATAAAACCCCACAATAGAAAATGTTTTGTTAGGATTTAGGGTTGCATAAGGAATAAAGGCATGCAATAGCAATGGGAACCCCCCTTCCTACCCTTGATGTGGACTAGGAATGTTATGTAATATGATATGTCTGAAATTACCTTTTTTGTTATTTAAACTTCTTTACTTTTCTTGATTATCGCATTTGTGAAAAGATGTTATAATTCAATAAAAATATTAAAGTAAAAAAAAAAATCCCCTTTGATCAGATACCTCCTGTTAAAAAAATCAGTTTTTTATCTCAAAGAACTGGAAATGTTTCCTTAAGGGAGGGGAATAGGCCTGATCTATCTAATCTCACCAAGTACTTAGAAAATTCTGAAATAGAGATAACAGAGAGAGCTGTATTGTTTATCTCATTATATTCGGAACAAGATTTCAGCTTTATAATGAAAGCTTATTTCAAAAATATGAAAGAATTATATTTAGGTCAACTGATCCGCATGTTTCCTGATTTATCTCGGCCTACTCAATTGCGACGAAAAGTTTTCCTATCAATGAGAGCGGAAGTGTTGGCACTGGGAGCGAGTTTTCATCTTCGATATCCGTGTAGATGGGTAGTTAAAACCTCTAGCAATGTTTATGTTTTTTTTAACCCGGACCATTTGAGAGAATTCCTTGTTAGTAAAAGCCAACCGCCTCCCACTATTGGGTAAAATTAATGTTTGTGCAAGAATTGGCGCTGTCTTATTTCCTTTTGTTTATGTGCTAGTCTCAATCTTCTCAAATCCTAGAAAATACACCCCCACTTTCTCATGTTTACTTATATATAGAATCGATAGGATACAAATATGAGAAGGATTATATCTATGATGTAGTTGGACTCATGTGAATTTTGTTTGTAATTTTATTTCTTCTTATTTAATTACTTGTATCTTACGAGAATGTTTCAAACAAAGTTATTCTTTGTGAATTATGCAAAATGATAAATAAAAAATTAAAAAAAAAAAACAAAAAAAACCCAGTTACACTAACTGCCATAACCACATCCTCTGGCAATGAATTCTAGAACTTAACTATGTGCCAAGTGAAAACATTTTCTGGGAAGAGATCCAAGATGGCACGCTAGAGGAAATACATGCGTCGTCTCTCTCCTTACCTTAGCGAATTATTGGCTGAAATGCCCCATTCAGGGCGTAAATGGAGGGCCCGCGAGAGGCTGAATTTAGAAGCTTCAACGCCAGGTCTGCACAGAGGGCCAATGGACGCCCATGTCCTCAGAGGGAACGGAGAGCCGCGAGAAGAATCGCTGGAGGGTAGTCTTGGAGACACCATAACATCCGATAATCTCCTTGATTCGTTAACGTCTCTATCCCCGGCTGAAAGAAAGGCCCCCAAAAACCCGGCACTAAGTCGGACAACTACCTTGCTCCGACCGGAGAAGAACACGGATGACGCCAGGGAGGATCTTCCACGATACTCAGAGAGAACCCAGACTAGACTGGAGCCTTCAGGAGAGGACGGGTTGGAAGGAGGAGAAACCCACAGAGGAGAAACTCAGTCTCTGGATGAGATTTTAGCTTGGCAATCAGAGGGTGACGATGAAGTATTGAGGCAATGAAGACACATCAGGCAGGATTCATGGCAGGCAGGAAAAGGGCTGACCACTCCCGTGGGTCCCCTTTTTATTGTACATAATTCAATAGCATACAATGTGTCATCACATCATTGGCTCCTCTCCCCATAGCATACAGACGTGTCACTACACTATTGGCTTGGCTCAAGGGGTGTGTACGGATCATTTCATTGGCTGCTGAATCCTATACCATAATGTGTCTATCTTTATCCTGCATCTGACTACGTGGCAACTAGCTATCCTTTCAGGCAATCAGGGTTAATTATAAGCTAGAGAAATACGTGACAGTCAGGTATCCTCTCCTTAGGCAGAGAGGTTTAAGCACTAGTGTTGCTTCATTCAGTGCAAGGTCAGGGAGAAGGGAAGTTAGTGTTAACCCTGACATGGCCTGCCGGCAAAGCTCATAATTCCTCACATCTCACCTTTTCTGTTTTATTAGCAGCACAATAAAGCTTTAGAACCCTACTGAAATCTGTTATGTCTTGGAAATGGGCTGGAGATAGGGGAAGGGGGATATGGAGAGAAAAGCTGAGTCGGCATGGTGTGCCAGCTGCTGCAGAGCTCCTGAATCTCCACATCACCCAGAGCTTGTGCAGCGTGGTGTGCCAACTGCTGCAGGGCTCATGATTCCCTATTAAGCAGCATACAAGACATCTTTGTATCCGGGCTGAGAGCAAGGTTTCAGTATGGATATGAGGTTGGGTATGCACTGAATACAGCAGCACAGGCAAATAATTAAGACAATTACGGTCATTATAATAGAAATCACCCTTTTGAGACCAGAAATATCAGGGAGCCAGGACCATAGCCAGTCCCATGGAGAATTTGGTATTCTGCCTGAAAGTGGTGCATCAGCAACCATGGTTTCTATCTGCTCTATGGTATGTGTGAGGTTTGCTTTATAAACTGATATGTACACACAGCAATGAGATTCAATTAATGCACAAATACCACCCTTTGAAGCTAAAATGGTGTCTAAGGCATAGCGGTTCTGTAATGCTACCTCTCTAATCTGAGAAACTTCTGTTGTGAGTAGTTTTAATGCATGGACTGTCTGATTAAATAGGGCAGTCGTCCAGTTAGCTAGGATATGTAAGTCTCTGTAATTCATAGCTGTCCCCATTGGGGGAAACAGGCTTCTAGCTACCTGGGTTTCTGTATACTTATCTATGGGATTATTGATCGCCTCCCTTTTATTACGGAGTCTTGCTTTGGGTAAATGTTTGACTGCATAGTATGAGGGGAGGATGTAGCCTAGAGTGCATCTGCCTCTCCATCTGGGGGAAATGTGCATATATGCTCTACGCCCACATAGCATCCAAATGTTCCCTATCTGGTTAGTGTACCAGTTACGGGGCTGTTTGACTTGTTGTACCATTGCGGCTACATACTCACACAAGCTGAATTGCCTGTCTGAGAATTTTTCTCCTCTTTCACACCTTTTTGTTTCCCCCACTGAACATCCTGAGATCAGCCAATTGCACATATAGTGGGTAAAGCTATGCAAGTATTCTGTGATATTTTTTGGGAATTCAGGGTATGCTGTTACATTAGAGTATGATCTGATCATGACTTCTTCTAATACAATGGTTCGGCTACAATACGGATATTTTCCCACCTGAAGCCCCTTCCCATCCCCTGGATCATAGTCCCAACAAAGAGCGATAGTCTCTTGAATACGGCTGCCGATGGGTATTATGGTATTACCAACTGGAGAAGTAATGAAAACACCTCTCTGTAAAGGATAATTAGTCCATACTGTAAGGTTAAATGGTACAGCATGCATCAGTAGTTCTCCGCGGGCATGGGTTGGCATGTGTGTGCAGATCCAACAGTCTGTTCAATTCAACAGGTGTGAAAAGTTCTGTGCATCGAGGATGTACATGTTGTTCTGCCAGAGTCCTTGTTCGGAAATCGCCATAGCTGGAGAAATAAGGCAAAGGAGGAGGGTGCAGAACACAATTGTTAATGAGTTGGCATTCAGGCAAGGAAAGGCAGCTAATAAGTTCTCTGGAGTTTTCTCAAGGCCTTGCTGTTCCAAGAGTTGTGCAGATTGGTCAGATAGCGCTTTGATCTGTCCCCAGGTCATGTGGTGCTGCTTTTTGCGAGGAGTCCGGTCTCTGTCCTTCTGAGGGCTGTGGAGGCTCAGGGAGAAGTTGGGGATCGGGTCCTGTAGACCTGGAGACCTTTCCATCTTTCCACGGCTTGATATACGGCTTGGAACCCAAAGTGGACCTGTAGAAGCAAGCAGAGAAGCCTATCCTCATCCCCATGTTAAGGGAATGGGACCGTACCAGACAGGGTTAAACATTCTATACAAAACTGATGGCTGTGTGTGACTAACCCTAGTCCCATAATGATTACCCATGGCTGTGGTCTTATTTGAATTTGATATGTTTAGATGATTTAAAGTAAACAATACTTTGTTCAGCCAGTCCTGTTTCGTGGGAAGTCCAAAGGCATTCCCTCCTTTTTGTTTGTGTTTTGTCAATAGCTGTCTTAAGAGTATGATTGGCTCTCTCCACAATGGCTTGCCCTGTGGTGTTGTAGGGGATGCCAAATACGTGTTTAATGTTCAATTATTGACAAAATTCATGCAAAGGAATGGCTGCAGTAAGCAGAGCCATTATCAGTTTTCAGAACAGAGGGTAATCCCATTATCAAGAAAGTTTTTATGCAGTGATCAATTTTCATTCAGTAAAATAGCATACATGTAAATTAATCATTTAAAGGAAAAGTCATTTGCAGTAGGCTGAACCACAAACGATAAGTATTTTAGACATTACATTAAACATATGTTACACAAGACTGACACATATTCATTCATCCTGCAAATATTCATTTACACAAAACTGACACATATTCATCCATCCTGCAAATATTCATTCATAGTCTTCTTGACATCAAGGCAGACAATAGATAACACATAATTTGAGCTAAAAATTTCCTATCAAAAGGTATTAAAAACAAAATTAGATCAAGGATCAAAAATCAAAAGGTGTCAGAAAAATGTTAGAAAAATGTTAAAATAAGCTGCAAAGTGTTCATCTTCACATCTCTCATGGCGGGAAGGCTGTCAATCTGGAAAATATTAAAAACTGGCATACAGCAAAAAATTTACTAAGGTAAGGATTAAAGTGAAATTCTTACTTTTTTAACCTTGGAGAAATCAATTCTATTATTCAATTTAATAAAATCAATTTGGATTTGCAAGAAAAGGCTTGGGAGGGATTGCTTTAGATGTAGCAACCTCTATCAGTAAAAATTTTAAGGTTCAGAATTCTGTAAAAATTTGTGAAAAAGAAAATAAAACTGAAGTTTCCTTAAGACAGGAGGACTATAGACCTGAAAAATAAAAACTAGTATACAACAGAATTATTAAAATAATAATATAACTGGTAGAATAGCATAGCGCCTCCTAGTGGAGGCACCATCATTACTTTATAGATTGCAACCTGGAACAATAAATTCAATCAATAATACTCTGAGCTTACTTTCAATGTGGAATATCAGAATACAATTTCTTCATATAATTATTAGAATAGGAAATTAAACACGCTGTTCGCTCAGCTCTGTCTGCTGCACGCTAAAGTGACTGTTATTACTATTAAATGTCCTTGTCAGTAACCTCAGTTCAGTATTAAAGAAGTTTGAAAGTATTAAAAAGATTAACAACAGAAAGACAAAGTGAGAGGAAGGGCTAGTGCATTGAAGGTTGAGGGAAAAGGTTTGGATCAGCAGGAGATCTGATCTGTGCCCCCCTTTGAAAGCTGCAACGCACAGTTGCAGCAGATAATTCAGGAATTGAGAGGTATAAAGTAAGTGTTGTGATAGAGAAATGTATCAGATATAACAGACAGATATAAAAGACAGAGTAAGAGGGGGAGGAACAGTGTTTCTCAAAAGAAAATAAACAGAGGAGAGAACTTCATTCAATGAATTAATCCTTCAGTCTATAGGAACTGAAAAGCAGCGCTGTATATCATTAACTTAGTTAAGTATGCAAGAAGTGTACCAGCAAGTGATAACAATCTAGATAACATCAACCAGAGACAATGACTGGCAAGGACTTGCTGATTTCTTGTAGAAAGATTCTATCTTAACTTACTTTGTCCTAAAGGGAAAATTACAGTAAAAATACAAGTTCTGTGCGCTGGCAATACAAGCAATTGCTATAAACTTAAATCTCAGAGAAATGGAGTCATTTTAAATGTGAGCCAATTTAACTTTGCAAAAGGGGAACATTTCACATGAAATTTACACAGTATACTGCTCAAGTTTCAGTATAGTTATAACATAAGGCTCTGCTTGCACTTTCTGTGGGGAAATGCTCTCAAAGTATGCAGACTTTCTGTGACTGAATATCAAAGACCAAGATAAACACTCCTTCCAGGTCTG
Source organism: Rhinatrema bivittatum (assembly GCF_901001135.1). Taxonomy (NCBI): domain Eukaryota; kingdom Metazoa; phylum Chordata; class Amphibia; order Gymnophiona; family Rhinatrematidae; genus Rhinatrema; species Rhinatrema bivittatum. The sequence continues at coordinate 257,270,192 of NC_042618.1, forward strand.
CTGTGTCTGCTCAATTACTCGGTTTAATCTGGTCTGCAATAGGTCATTGTTCTGTCTTATTAAATCATTTCTTTCATATCGATACTGTCTTTGTTTGTAACGCCACTGTGATATCAGGAATGTTGCTGCCTGGCCCAAGGTCTTATATGCTAATTTCTTTGAAGACCTGGGGGATCTCTCTAGCAACCCTCGGGTGTAAGAGGAGTGAAACCCTGCCTCTTTGATACTTGTGCAGAGTTCTCTAAGAACACTATGGGGAAGGGCGGACCAACTATATTCTGTCTCACCTCGTTCTTTGGTCCTTTCTGTAATGGGAAAGGCTTGAATCCCTTCCAATAATTCCTCCCTTATGAGATTTTCATTCACTTGCTCTAGGTGAAATCTCATGCTGACCGTGGTACATAAATTGTTACCGGGAGCAGCGGTTTGAGATGGTAATTTACCTGGACAAATCGGTGATGCAGAATCAATGACTGTCTCAGGCAATGGCAACTGGGGGTACAGGGAGTTGGTGGTTGGTGGGGGAAGGGCTTGCAGGTAAGGTGGAGGGAGGCTAGCTTCTCTGATTTCAGTGTCTTTAGTTTCCTGGGGTTTTTTCTCTGAGGTGGATGCACAGGAAGCCACAGGAGCCATGGTAGGGGACAGTGCCTTGTGAGTGTGTGTCCCCAGATGTTCTATTTCATATTCTGTCCCCCCTAGTTCATTGGTCCTTTCTGTGATGGGAAAGGCTTGAAGTTCTTCTAATAGTTCTTTTCCTGTAAGGTTTCCTTTTTGCTGTTCCTGGTGAAACCCTATGCACAGGCCAGGTTGTGGCTTAATTGTGCTTAAGGGCTGTTTTTCTAAAGAAGGCGGGGAGGTGTGAATGGGCTGTGTCATGGGTGTGGGTATGGGGAGCTGCGGATACAGAGAATTTGCTGTCTCTGAGGGAGTTTGTGGATAAGGTGGGGGAAGGGTATGTGGATTGAGTGTACTGATGGGCGGTCTTGCCTGCTTCTTTACTGTCTGCTTCTAAGGGCACATGAACTGGAGATGGTGCTTTTAGACTTTTTGTCCCTATGTGTTCTAGGGCCTCTGTGCATTTTTGCCAGAGTAATAATTGCTTTATGGGGGCTCTTGGGAGCGTATGAAGACTTGCCTATCTTGATCCAATCTTGGATGTCCAGAGTTCCCGCCTCTGGATAAAATGGGCAACAGCAAGCTATTTCACCTATCAATTCTTCTAAATCCCCTAGCCTGACTTGTGCTATTTTTCCCCTGGTGATGAAATAATGATTCTTAATTATTTTCTGCAGCTTTCTAGCATGACACATCTGCTTAGCTGACAGTTTCCCCCCCATACTCACGATTGTTGGGAGCAGACTTGCTGAAAAATTACTTACGATTTACGGGAGCAAAAGTCTGCTGCTGCGGTAGCTACCTAGGCTGTTCCAGCCGAGTGAGCAGGGAGCTTATCACGTCGCGGGGATCACCAGATATTGAGGCAATGAAGACACATCAGGCAGGATTCATGGCAGGCAGGAAAAGGGCTGACCACTCCCGTGGGTCCCCTTTTTATTGTACATACATTCAATAGCATACAATGTGTCATCACATCATTGGCTCCTCTCCCCATAGCATACAGACGTGTCACTACACTATTGGCTTGGCTCAGGGGGTGTGTACGGATCATTTCATTGGCTGCTGAATCCTATACCACAGTGGTTCTCAACCTTTCTAATGCCGTGACCCCGAAATACAGTTCCTCATGTTGCGGTGACCCCTTGCCCCGCCCCTTGCCCTGCCCTCGCAGGGCGAGGGCGGGGTGAGGTGGGGCTTTGGTATATGGGGGCCGGGGTTATGGATGGGGTTGGATTTTTAGTGCATACTTATTTATTATGACATTTATAAACAGAACCACCATTCCTCATAAAACAATAAAATTAAGAAACATAAAGCATCAGTTATAATAGTAAAACCATACTAATAAAAGAATATTTTAAAATTACTGATAAATAGAATTTCTATTAATTAAAATCATATACATTTTTATAATTTCCCACACACCAATAATATTTCAAAACAGCACATATATCAAATAACACACAATAATTAAAACTAATAAGGATTTTAAAAAGCCCCTGCTGTCCATACATGGGAGCTCTTGATTTCCAGTCACCCTGATATTGTCGAGGATTAGGAGGTTATCCTCTCTCTCTCACACATACACTCACATGTCCATTCTCTCTCACACATACACTGTCACATACTTACACATTCATGCTCTTATACCCACCATAACCTCTCACTCTCACAGACACTGATACACTCTCAGGGTGTAAGACACTCTCTCACACACTCTTACTCCCCTGGATTTTCTCATACACACTCATGCTCTCACTCTTACTGGCTCCCTCACAACCTCAGAGCCTCTCAGATAAAACTCTATGCAGCAGAAATAATGCTGAATGTTGAGAATTGTGTTATGCAGACTAATCTGGAAAATGCACTAATTTCTACATGAGTCATAATGAATCAGTCCTCAGCTGCAGGCATCAATTGATTATCCTGGCTCCCTTTATGTTTGCCACTACAGTTCATGTGTAACAGCAATCCTAATTCTCCACCAGATCAAGCTGATTTCACATCCCACTTCATACTTTGTCACCTTCAGCTGAGTCAAACAATTAATCTAATTACTGCCACTGCTGCCACGTGGCTATTGGGGAGGCACTGATTGCTGCTATTGGCACTGAAGCCCATTCTGCTGCCTCCTCTGTGCAGGCCCCGTGGGTTTCCACTTCCTCCATGTTGATCTCGTACATTGTGAGATCCGCCCTAGAGAAAGTGCTACTCTTGCACATTCCCAAAGATTACATGTGCCAATCAGTAAAAAGTATTTTTTTTACATCTGCTTCCCTTTCTAATTTTTTGCCATTTCCTTTTATATTGCCTTTTTTTCTATTTCTTTTCTCTCCACCTGTCTTCTTCCCTCAAACACAGTCAGGTTCTCATTCTCACATGCATTTCTCTCTCACACACACATACACAGGCTCTCACTGGCACAGGCTATCTGAGTCTCACACACAGGCTCTCTCACACCCCCACATGCTGCCTTGCTCAAGCACAGGCTCTCACTCTTACATGCTGTCTCTTTCACACACACAGAGGCTCTCACATGCTGTCTCTGCAAACACACACAGTCTCTCAACTCATCTCATACTCGCACACACCTCTCTCTCACCTCTGGGCCTCTTCTTTACGGGTTGCCACAGGATGGGCTCTGCAGTGGCCCTAGTCTTCCCGGCCCCGCTGCTCCTCTTCTGCACGCGGCTGAAGCGCCTCTTCTACCCACGCGGCTGACGCGCCTCCTCCTTCCTCCCCATGCGGCTCCGGCAACATTTGTCTTCCGGGGCAGGGCAGGCAGGAAGGCAGTAGGAGGAGCACCTGCAGTGGCTGATACACCTCCTTCCTGCCTGCGCGGCTCCAGCAACATACGTCACTGCGACGCGCTACCTTTTTGGGCCATGTCTCTTCTCTTTTGGGGTTGGAGGAGGCAAGTCGCCAGCTTCGCCCCGCCTCCCCGCAGCAGCCATGGCGCCACTGACCGGCAAAAAACCCCAACGGCCCGGTACTGGTCCGCGGACCGGTGGTTGGGGACCTGCTTTAGGCGCAGGGCCGGTGCAAGGGTATTAGGCGCCCTAGGCGAAAACGTCAGCTATTGCCGCCCCCCCCCCCCCCCACCTCCACACACAATTAACTTACATTGTGCATTAATGAAAATAACGAAGTCTGTATTTATAACAGAAACACTTATTTGACATTTTTATGCCATGTAAACCATTGAGATGATTTGTCTTATCGACGGTATAGAAACTCTTTTATAAATAAATAAATAAAAATATATAAAATAAACATAAACCAAAGCTATACTTGTTGCTCAAACAAAAAAAGCAGACACATCACATAATATTAAATAATTAAAATGGCAGTCAATCAAGAAAAATGAACTTAAAAAAGCCATCTTTACTTACCCTCTCCAGCAGCTCTCTTACTCTTCTTCCATGCAGGCTGTAGTACACACCAGAAGCAGCAGTAGTGGCTAAGCTCTATACCAGGGGTCAGGAACCTTTTTGGCTGAGAGGAGCCATAACGCCACATATTTTAAAATGTAATTCCATGAGAGCCATACAATATGTTTAAAAACTAAATACAAGTAAATGTGTGCATTTTATGTAAGATCACACTTTTAAAGTACAATAAGTCTCTGAAAATATTACACCAGGCCTTAAGACACCAATACATTCCTATTAGGAAACGGACCAAGTCAGGCTGCTATAGAGTCCTACACAGAACAACAACGCCAGCAGAAAACCTCACCTGAATCACGTGCTGTCCCTCACCTAACATAGAATAAAGAGACCAAACGCATAACAAGAAGCATGCAGAAAAAACTGAATTGGAAACTGCAACAAGCCAGAGTCTCTGTATGCAGTGTAACAAAGGAAAAAGAAACATCACCCATCCTTATAAAAGAAATCAAGAAATATAAAATCATCAGCAGTAAAACTGTACTAACAAAAGAACATATTTCGAACAGCTGATGAGTGGAATATCCAATAATTAAAAACTCATATAAAACATTTCCAGATACCAACAAAATATTAAAAATAGCAGACACAAAGACCCAGTAATGAAAAATAATAAGGATACAAAAATTTTTTTGCTCTGCATACCTGGGAACATTTGATATCCAGGTGTCCTGAAGATTGTTTCTGAATTAGCAGGAGGCGGGGTGGTTTGCTTGGAACTTTCTCCTCTCTCAGTCACATACCAGCGCTCTCTCTCACACTGGCTCTCAATGACACACCTATACACACATGCTCTCAGTACTCACATATACACATGTTTTTTCTCTCTCATATAGGCTCTTAATTACACATTTACACACATGCTGTCTATCTTTCACGCTTACACACACACAGGCTTTCAAATCACATAAATACATGTGTCTTTTTCTCTCACACACAGACTCTCATTCACATGCTTACAAACATGTCCTCTCTTTCTCTCATTTACACACAGGCTCTCAATCACATACTCACATGCTCCCTCACCTAAATCAGCTCTCAATCACACACAGACACACATGTTCTCTCTCAATCACATACTCACATGCTCCATCACCTAAATCAGCTCTCAATCACACACAGACACACATGGTCTCTCTCTCTCGTTTAAACACAGGCTCTCAATCACATACTCACATGCTCCGTCACCTAAATCAGCTCTCAATCACACACAGACACACATGATCTCTCTCTCTCATTTAAACACAGGCTCTCAATCACATACTCACATGCTCCATCACCTAAACCAGCTGTCAATCAGACACAGACACACACGATCTCTCTCTTACTTATACACACAGGCTCTTAATCATACATACACATGATTTCTCTCACACACAAAGGATCTCAATCATACACACATACTCTTTCACACAAACTTACACATACAGGTTCCCAATGGTAAACTTACATTCATGCTCTCTCTCTCACAGGCAGGCTCTCAATCACAGACATACTCTCTTTCACATACACAGGCTCTCAATCATTCACATACATGCAATCTCTCACTCACACACACAGGATCTCAAACACACATGCTTGCTCGTTCATTCACTATCTCTCTCCCCCACCCCGGGAACTAGCAGCAGCAGCAGCAGCAGCAGCCTCCTCCCAACGCTAACCTCTTCATTTTCAGCCCTCGCGGAGGCGGAAGTCCCCATCGGCCGCGGTTGGAAACTACTCCATTTCCTCCGAGCCACGCTGCAGTTCTTCTTCCCGTCGACCACTAGCGTGGCCTCTTTCTCCCGCGCAGGCAACCCGATGACTCCAGCGCTGCACCCGGCTGACTCCAGTCATGCCCGGCGTGCTCTCTTCCTCCTCCCCCCCCCCCCCCCCGCGGCCGGAAGAGGAAGTGGAGAGCATCGGGTGCCTGCGCGGAAGAAGAGACCACACTAGCGTGGTCTCTTCTTCCCGCGCAGGCACCCGATGCTCTCCACTTCCTCTTCCGGACCGCAGGGGGGGGGGGCAGGAAGAAGAGAGCACGCCCGGTGCCGCTGACTCCAGCTGTCCTGCCGCGTTCCGCCTGGGCTGACAGCAAAGGACTCACATGCTTGAAAGCGCGGCTCTCTTAATTTTACCGGGGTAGTGCTGGCCCCCGGGAAGCTGGCGCCCTAGGCGACCGCCTAGTTCGCCTAGTGCTTCCGCCGGCCCTGTTTAGGCGACCCCTGCGTTTTGGTCGTTCGACCCCCGCCGGGGTCGCGACCACCACAGGTTGAGAACCGCTGCTATAACCATAATGTGTCCTTTCTTTATCCTGCATCTGACTACGGTGGCAACTAGCTATCCTTTCAGGCAAATCAGGGTTAATTATAAGCTAGAGAAAATACGTGACAGTCAGGTATCCTCTCCTTAGGCAGAGAGGTTTAAGCACTAGTGTTTGCTTCATTCAGTGCAAAGGTCAGGGAGAAGGGAAGTTAGTGTTAAACCCTGACATGGCCTGCCGGCAAAGCTCATAATTCCCCACAATGAAGAGGTTTTTTTCCCAGGAAAAGGAACCTGTATCGATGCCGTTGGTAAGACCAGAACTTTTCACCTTGGAAACAATTTGGCTGGCTATTGAGACAGTAAATAAAAATGTAACAATGCAACTAACTTCAGTTTCAACTAAAGTGGGTCAAATGAGTATGCAGCTTAAGAAAGTTAAAGAAAAAGCAAATTGAAACAAAAAAGGAAATGGATATATTAAAGACAGATATGGGGCAAATTGAAAAAATCAATGTCAAGAGATGGTAAAGGATAATACGTATCTTTTAAGGAAATTGGAAAGTCTAGAAATCAACAAAAGTAAAAATCTTAATTAACTTTCCTAAGAAATTATCAATGTCGCCTACAGAAATGTGGAGAAAATATGCATTAGAAATTCTGAAAATACCACAAGCGACACTACCACTATATTATTTGCCCACAAGGAAGAAATTACAAATAAAGAGATGCAGCAGCTGTCTCCCATAAATTTAAACTTGACTAAGATACTGGAAAAATCAACAGAGGAAGAACCTATACCAGCAACTTTAATTGTAATATTTCTATTAGACTCGAACAGGGACTGGGTCCTTAGAGTCTATTTCCGGAGCCAAAGGGAACTTTTTCTTGGTCTGAGAGTTCAGATTTTCCCCGATTTGACCAAGGAAACGCAACTCAGGAGAAAAGAATTCTTAGAATTGAAGTCAAGTGTGGTACAATTAGGGGCACAATTATTTATTAAATGTCCTTGTAAATGCCTTATAAGATATAGGGATCTTACTTATACTTTTTTCTTGCCTTCCCAGTTAAGAAAATTTGTAAATGATAGTGTTGTGAATATGGTAGAGACCAACATTAGTCCAGAAATTGAATAATAACCCCTCATTAAGTGGGTAGATAGTTCAGTTAAATAATACCGTCCCCAACTAGCGCTTTTCATAGAGTTTTTTTTCCTGTTTTTTTATAAACATAAGTCGTCTTCTTGAGATGGATCTCCCATTCGTATAGTGGGCTATTGGATGGTATGACTATTTTATTTACTTGTGATTAATATGTCATGAAAATTATATAGTGTGTCATAACCATTTTCCTTTCAACGTATATTGTTATATCATTGAAAATATTCAATAAACAGTAAATTTAAAAAAATAATAATTTTCTTCTATTTGTTTAAAATGGGCTACTTGCGAACTTCATGGAGTACCCCCTGGTCATTCTATTATCTGAGAGAGTAAATAACTGATTTACATTAACTTGTTCAAGTCCTTTCATGATTTTGTAGTCCTCTATCATATCCCCCCCTCAGTCGTCTCTTCTCCAAACTGAACAGCCCTAACTTCCTTAGCCTTACCTCACAGAGCAGCTGTTCCATGCCACTTATCATTTTGGTCACTCTTCTCTGCACATTCTCCAGTGCAACTATATGTTTTTTGAGTTGCGGTGACCAGAACTGCATACAGTATTCAAGATAGAGCAATACAGAGGCATAATGACATCCATCATTCCCTTCTTAATAATTTCTAACATTCTGTTTGCTTTTTTGATCACCACAGCACACAGCCAACAATTTCACTGTATTATCCACTATGACGCCTAGATCTCTTTCCTGGATGGTAACTCCCAAGATAGAACCTAACATTGTGTAACTACAGCAAGCGTTATTTTTCCCTATATGCATCACTCTGCACTTGTCCATGTTAAATTTCATCTGCCATTTCTAATCTTCTAGTCTCGCAAGGTCTTCATGCAATTTATCACAATCCACTCGAGATTTAACTACTTTGCATAATTTAGTGTCATCCGCAAATTTGATCATCTCACTTGTTGTACCCCTTTCCAGATCATTTATAAATATATTAAAAAGCACTGGTCCAAGTACAGATGCCTGAGGCACTCCACTGTTTACCTTTCTCCATTATGAAAATGGATTCCTTAATCCTACTCTTTCTTGTCTTTTAACAATCTTGCAATCCAGAAAAGGACATCGCCTCCTATCCCATGACTTTTTAGTTTTCTTAGAAGCCTCTCATGCAAGTCTTTGTCGAATGCCTTCTGAAAATCCAAATACACCACATCTACAGGTTCACCTTTGTTCACATGTTTATTCACCCCTTTAAAAAATGTAGGAGATTTGTGAGGCAAGGCTTCCCTTGGGTAAATCCATGCTAGCTGTGTCCCATTAAACCATGTCTATATAAAAGTTTTGTGATTTTATTCTTTATAACAGTTTTCACAATTTTTCCCGGCACTGAAGTCAGGCTCACCTGTCTATAGTTTCCCAGATCACCCCTGGGGCCCATTTTAAATATCAGGATTACATTGGTCATCTTCCAGTCTTCAGGGAGAGCTCTAAATTGTGGAGTCCATCATCATACGGGTGCCATTCCATTCCCTTTATCATGTTTGTTATCCTCCTCTGCACCTTTCCTAGTTCAACATGGCCTTTTTTGAGATAGGGGTGACCAGAACTACAAACAATAGTCAAGGAGTGGTTGTGTCCATGGATCAATGCAGAAGCAATATGATATTTTGTGATTTTACTCCATTCTTTTCAGATCCATTCTTTTCAGATCATTGTTTGCTTTTTTGACTGCTGTCACATATTTAACTGAGGATTTCAATATATTGTCCAAAAAGACGACAACACCCTTTTATTTGGGTGGTGACTCCCAATAAAGAACCCAGGACTGTGTACCTGTAGTTGGAATTTTTCCATATTTGCACTTTTCCACATTAAATTTTATCTGCCATTCAGATGCCCAATCACCTAATTTCACAAGGTGCATCTGCAGTTCTTTGCAATCCATTGCCATTTTATCAGCTTGAGTAAATTTGTATTACCTACATTTACATGATTCACATTTACCCGTTCTAGACCTCTCATGATTTTAAACATCTCTATCATATCCCCCTCAGCCGTCTCTTCTCTAAGCTGAAAAGTCCTAACCTCTTTAGTCTTTCCTCATAGGGGAGCTGTTCCATTCCCTTTATCATTTTGGTTGCCCTTCTCTGTACCTTCTCCATCGCATCACTGTGGTACACCATTAATGACCTTTGCCATTTGGAAAACTGATCATTTACGGTAGTTCTACTCTCTCTTTTCTGCCTTTTATAAAACCAATTACTAATCCATAAAAGGACACTGCCTTCTATCCCATGACTTTTAAATTCCTAAGGAATCTTTAATAGGGGACTTTGTCAAATGCCTTCTGAAAATCCAAATATCAATTGGCTCATCTTTATCTACATGTTTATTTACAACTTTAAAATAATCTAAAAAATTGGTAAGGTAAGACTTCCCTTTGCTGAAACTATTTTGACTCTTCCCCATTAGGCCATGTCTATTATTATTGCCAGTGACTTTGTTTTTAAGAATAGCTTGTATGATTATTCCGGGCATGGACATCAGGCTGACTTGTCTATAGTTTCCCAGGTCATCCATGGAACTCTTTTTAAAAAATTGGCATCACATTGGCAACTCTCTAGTCTTCAGATATTGTGAGTGTTTTAAATGATAGGTTGTAGATACAAGTAACAGGTTTACAATTTCATGTTTGAGCTCTTTTAGGTCTCTGGGGTGGACACCATCTGGCTCTAATGATTTGTTACTCACAGAAACATAGAAATGACGGCAGAAGAAGACCAAACGGCCCATCCAGTCTACACAGCAAGCTTTCACACTTTTTTTTTCTCATACTTATCTGTTACTCTTGGCCCTTAATAGTAACTTTTTTGTTCTAGTTACCTTCCACCCCCACTATTGATGTAGAGAGCAGTGCTGGAGCTGCATCTAAGTGAAGTATCTAGCTTAATTGGTTAGGGGTAGTAACCATCGCAATAAGCAAGCTACTCCCACGCTTATTTGTTTACCCAGCCTGTGCAATTCAGTCCTTGTTGGTTGTTGTCTGAATATAAATCCTCTTTTATTCATTCCCCACTGCCGTTGAAGCAGTGAACTGCGCTGGATATGTATTCCAAGTGAAGTATCAGCTTAATTGATTCGGGGTAGTAACAGCCGCCGTAACAAGCAAGTTACACCCATGCTTGTTTGTTTACCCAGACTATGTAATTCAGCACTTGTTGGTTGTTGTCTGAATATAACTCCTCTTTTCTTCATCCCCCCTGCCGTTGAAGGAGAGAGCTATGCTGGATATGCATTGAAAGTGAAGTATCAGGCTTATTTGGTTTTGGGTAGTAACCGCCGCAACAAGCAAGCTACTCCCCCCTGCTTTTTTGTGAATGCAAATCCATTTTTCCACATTTCCTCTTGCCGTTGAAGCATAGAGCAATGTTGGAGTCGCATTAACTGTGTGCATGTTTATTGAATAAGGGTATTAATCTCCAGGTAGTAGCTGTCATTCCCGCAAGCCACCCCCATGCCTCTTCTCTTCAATCACATCCTCTAGACTTTATGGATCCACAGTGTTTATCCCACGCCCCTTTGAAATCCTTCACAGTTTTGGTCTTCACCACTTCCTCCAGAAGGGCGTTCCAGGCATCCTCCACCCTCTCCGTGAAGAAATACTTCCTGACATGGTTCTGAGTCTTCCTCCCTGGAGCTTCAATTCATGACCCCTAGTTCTGCTGATTTTTTTCCAACGGAAAAAGTATGTCATGGACTTTGGATCATTAAAACCTTTCAAGTATCTGAAAGTCTGTATCATATCACCTCTGCTCCTCCTTTCCTCCAGGGTGTACATATTTAGATTCTTCAATCTCTCCTCATAAGTCATTTGATGAAGACCATCCACCTTTTTGGTCGCCCTTCTCTGGACTGCCTCCATCCTGTCTCTGTCCCTTCGGAGATACGGTCTCCAGAACTGAGCACAGTACTCCAGGTGAGGCCTCACCAAGGACCTGTACAAGGGAATAATCACTTCCCTTTTCTTACTCGATATTCCTCTCTCTATGCAGCCCAGCATTTTTCTGGCTTTAGCTATCGCCTTGTCACATTGTTTTACCGACTTCAGATCGGTCCCTCTCCTGCTCCGTGCACATCAGCCCTCCAACCCCCAATGAATACAGTTCTTTCTGATTTCCACACCCCATATGCATGACTCTGCACTTCTTGGCATTGAATCTCAGCTCCATGGTATAATCATACAGAAGGAATACAGTTTCTTAATTCTTATTATATATTTAAACATTTACATTTATTTACATGAATAAAGGATTGAAATAATATAAAATAGTTTCCTTTATGTTTAAAGATTGAATCTCAACTGCCATATCTTCGATCACTCTTTCAGTTTCCTTAAATCCCGTCTCATTCTCTCCACTCCTTCCGGCATGTCCACTCTGCTGCAGATCTTAATGTCATCAACAAAAAGACAAACCTTACCTTCTATCCCGTCCGCAATGTCGCTCACAAAGATATTGAACAGGACTGGTTCCAACACCGATCCTTGCGGCACTCTGCTTAACACCGCTCTCTCCTCACCGTAAGTTCCATTTACCATCACAGATTGTCTTCTGTCCGTCAACCAGTTTGCAATCCAGGCCACCACCTCGGCACTCACTCCTAATCTTCTCATTTTATTCATCAGCCTCCTGTGCGGGACCATATCAAAAGCTTTGCTGAAATCCAAGTAGATGACATTGAGCACTCTTCCTCGATCCAATTCCCTAGTCACCCAGTCAAAAAAGTCAATCAGATTTGTCTGATAGGATCTTCCCCTGGTGAATCCATGCTGCCTCTGGTCCAACAATTCTTCCGACTGTAGATAGTTCACTCTTTAGATAGTCAACTTCATCTGTTGCATCCTCCATTATCACTGAGATTTGTTTTAGTTGCTCAGAATCATCAACATCAAAGAATGTTTCTAGTGTGAGTATATTCTCAATATCTTCTCAGTAAAGACCAAGGAAAAGAATTCATTCAGTTATTCTTTTATTTGTTTGTTCTCTCTGAGCACCCTTTTTCATCCCTTCGGTCATCTAGCAGCCCAGCTAACAGCCTCCACAGGTTATTTGTTTTGACTGTACTTGAAAAACTTTTTATTGTTAGTTTTTCTCTCTCTGGAAGCTTCTTCTCAAATTCTCTCTTTACCTGTGTTACTACTATTTTATATCTAACTTGCTAGTGCTTATGCTCTTGCCTGTTTTCATAATTTGGGTCTTTCTTCCATCATTTGAAATATGCTCTTTTGGCTTTAATTGCCTCTTTCACCTCATCATGCTAATAGTCATTTGATCTTCCTTCAACCTTTTTTTAAATGCATGGAATACATTTTATCTGGGCTTCCTAAAATAGTATTTTTAACAATGTCCATGCCTCATGCAAACTTTTAACTGCTCATTTTAGTTTTAAAAAAACCTGTTTTTATTTTATCAATGTTATATGCCACTACAGTAATTTTATTTAATGTTCTCCCCATCAGTGATTATGCCAAATTTGTTTATGATCACTATTGCTTACCAGCTCCACCACAGTAATTCCTTGCATCAGGTTGTGCATTCCACTGAGTACTAGATCTAAAGTAGATCAGGACTAGCTAATCTATGAAGCAGTCATTTATGGCATCTAAAAACTTTACCTTTCTAGCATGTCCTAATGAAACACTGACCCTATCAATACTAGAGTGAAGTTGCTTAGTTGTAACATGTGTTTTCTGTGGAGCATGTAAAAATCAGCCATACAAATGGGTGACATCACTGTACAGTGCTAACATAAAACATGTTCCCTCAAAGCTCAGAAAGAACTAGAAGACTTTCTAAGAATGCATATATATTCTTGCACAACCACAGCCACATTAATCTCCTCGGCCAATTCTCAAGCTGAACTTCAACTATAAAGGGAGGACTGATTTGTTCTGCTGTCCATGGAGAATGCCTTTTAAATAAGCAATTTCATTTTTTCTGTGCATAAAAGGCAGAAAACCAGTTGCACAAGTGGTGATTCCCAAGATGAAGGTTGCATTCAATTCATTGCCATTGGTTGGAAAAGGAGAATTTGCAATCCTGTTGATGAAAAGATGGAAATAAAATGTAAACTTCTACTAGAATTTTTTTTTTTTTTAGAACTGCTTGGCCAAAGTTACTATCATTGCAAAAGACTTTCGTGACACTAATATTTGCTAAAATTATGTACAGATGATCAAGTGGCTTCTTTGCAGATATCTTGAATTGAAGAATAGCTACTGCTGTCAAAGTTGCTTATACCTGATGAGCTAAGTATGGAAGCTGAAATAGATTATGAAAGCCAAAAAACACTAGGCCAAAGAAAAGAAGTTGATAAAATCTCGATAGAGACACTAGGAATATATACCCATGTGGTAGATGGGATCAAAATGCATTGTGCACATATGGGAATGCCCACACATGCTCAGTAAGACTTTTACAGAGCTCTGAAAGCTGGGTATGTGCCAACCCCATTAGATAGAAACATAGAAATGACGGCAGAAGAAGACCAAACGGCCCATCCAGTCTGCCCAGCAAGCCACGCAGTTCATCCATTTATTTATTTTTTTTTCCCACCCTTTTTCTCCCTTCCACCCCTCCACCATGCAGAGAGCAGCGCCGTATCCGCATCCCAATGAACATCCAGCTCAATCAGGGGTAGCAACTGCCGCAACAAGCAGGCCACACCCCTGCCCCATACTCATACCCACCCCTGCTTTGTTTGTTTCTTGTTTTTGTTTTTTTTTGGAGATGGCAGCGCTCCGTGAAGGCGGAACACCAACTACTGGCCACTGGCATCCCGCTCCGTGAATGCCTCTGTGGCTACTGCCGCTCCGTGCAGTGTTTTGCTGCCTGAAGGTGGAACCCCAACTACTGGCCACTGGCATCCCGCTCCGTGAATGCCTCTGTGGCTACTGCTGCTCTGTGCAGGTTTTTGCTGCCTGAAGGTGGAACACCAACTACTGGCCACTGGCATCCCGCTCTGTGAATGCCTCTGTGGCTACTGCCGCTCCGTGCAGTGTTTTGCTGCCTGAAGGTGGAACCCCAACTACTGGCCACTGGCATCCCGCTCCGTGAATGCCTCTGTGGCTACTGCCGCTCTGTGCAGTGTTTTGCTGGCGTCTTCTTCAAACAAAAGCTAGAATGGGATGGCCTCTGCCATCATCCTTACAAAACCTGCAAAGGTTAAGTCCTTAGGTGGAGACCACCTTCACTTCTCTGGAGGAGAAGGATCTGACGGGAGACCATCTGAATCCTAGTACTCAGTGGAATGCACAACCTGATGCAAGGAATTACTGTGGTGGAGCTGGTAAGCAATAGTGATCATAAACAAATTTCTTGTTTTTGTTTTTTTTTGGAGATGGCAGCGCTCCGTGAAGGCGGAACACCAACTACTGGCCACTGGCATCCCGCTCCGTGAATGCCTCTGTGGCTACTGCCGCTCCGTGCAGTGTTTTGCTGCCTGAAGGTGGAACCCCAACTACTGGCCACTGGCATCCCGCTCCGTGAATGCCTCTGTGGCTACTGCCGCTCCGTGCAGTGTTTTGCTGCCTGAAGGTGGAACCCCAACTACTGGCCACTGGCATCCCGCTCCGTGAATGCCTCTGTGGCTACTGCTGCTCTGTGCAGGTTTTTGCTGCCTGAAGGTGGAACACCAACTACTGGCCACTGGCATCCCGCTCCGTGAATGCCTCTGTGGCTACTGCCGCTCCGTGCAGTGTTTTGCTGCCTGAAGGTGGAACCCCAACTACTGGCCACTGGCATCCCGCTCCGTGAATGCCTCTGTGGCTACTGCCGCTCTGTGCAGTGTTTTGCTGCCTGAAGGTGGAACACCAACTGCTGGCCACTGGCATCCCGCTCCATGAATGCCTCTGTGGCTACTGCCGCTCCGTGCAGTGTTTTGCTGCCTCCTCTTTATTTACGCCCACTAGACTTGATGGATCCACAGTGTTTATCCCACGCCCCTTTGAAGTCCTTCACAGTTTTAGACTTCACCACTTCCTCCGGAAGGGCATTCCAGGCATCCACCACCCTTTCCGTGAAGAAATACTTCCTGACATTGGTTCTTAATCTTCCTCCCTGGAGCCTCAGCTCGTGACCTCTGGTTCTGCTGATTTTTTTTCGACGGAAAAGGTTTGTCGTTGTCTTTGGATCATTAAAGTTTTTTAAGAATCTGAAGTCTGAATCATATCGCCCCTGCTCCTCCTTTCCTCCAGGGTGTACATATTTAGATTCTTCAATCTCTCCTCGTATGTCATCCGATGAAGATCCTCCACCTTCCTGGTCGCCCTTCTCTGTACCGCTTCCATCTTGTCTTTGTCTCTTTGTAGATACGGTCTCCAGAACTGAACACAGTACTCCAGGTGAGGCCTCACCAAAGACCTGTACAAGGGAATAATCACTTCCCTTTTCTTACTCGATATTCCTCTCTCTATGCAGCCCAGCATTCTTCTGGCTTTTGCTATCGCCTTGTCGCATTGTTTCGCAGACTTCCTATCATTAGACACTATCACCCCCAGGTCCCTCTCCTGCTCCGTGCACATCAGCCTTCCCCCCCCCCCCCCCCCCCCCATCGAATACAGTTCATTCGGATTTCCACTCCCCATATGCATGACTTTGCACTTCTTGGCATTGAATCTCAGCTGCCATATCTTCGACCACTCTTCCAGTTTCCTTAGATCCCGTCTCATTCTCTCCACTCCTTCCGGCGTGTCCACTCTGTTGCAGATCTTAGTGTCATCTGCAAAAAGACAAACCTTACCTTCTATCCCATCCACAATGTCGCTCACAAAGATATTGAACAGGACCGGTCCCAACACCGATCCTTGCGGTACACCACTTAAAACCGCTCTCTCTTCAGAGAAAGTTCCATTTACCATCACGCATGCATGTCACCCATGCATTATTGGTTACAGCAGCAGGCTTTAAACCAGGAAAATCAGGATTCAAATCCTATTTCCATTCCTTGTGAACTTGGGCAAGTCACTTCACCCTCCATTGCCTCAAGTACTAATTTAGGGCTTGATTTCTAAGGCTTCTTTCACTCTATGCCCATGCAAAAAATGCTTAGTAAATGAGGCCTTTAGATTGTAAGTCCTCTGGGGATGTTATGTTTTACGGCATTAGGTCAGTGAAAGGGCACTCACCTAATGCCGCCTTCAGGATCCTTCATGGCAGGATGCCGCTTCTTCTGCCTCCTCTCAGTGTGCCCCCAAGCACGTGCACACAGGAATCGGCACCTCTTAAAGGGCCCGCAGAGCCCAATGATGTCAGACTCCCAGCCCTATAAAGGGCCTTCCAGAACACTTACTCTCTGCCTCAGCAATGGGTCACCTGCATCTTGTATAGAGTGAGTTGCTGGTTGTCCTGTGTTCCTGATCCTGAGCCAAGCCCCGCCTCATTTCTCCTTACTTACCAGTCTTGTCCTTCTAGCCCTGCTGCCTCTGTCCCTCTCACTCTTCTCCTTGCCTGCCCTCAAGCTGACAACCAGGTTTGATCCTAGCCTGCCACTAACGTTAGTATGGATCTTGACTTCTCTCGACTGCTATCTGCCTCTGATCCGAGCCTTGACTGAGACCTATGCCATTACCAACTCTTGAGAGACTCATGTCTAAGACCTGCCAGGCCCCGGAACTCGAGGACTCAACCCAAGGGAAAAGGGGCTGGTAAAGATGAAGCTCCTGACCAGTCTCCTACCAGCCTAGTCCCACCAGCTGTCAGTGAGAACCTACAGGTTGCAAATCCCTCAGTAAATTGTGAATTGTCTTTGCTATCAATTCCCTCAGAAGGTTAATGAATTGAAGATGACCAGACATGTCTGTTCTTGTGTTGTCTTCTATCTGAAGAGCTTGAGGGAGTCCTTTTGACATTTTCTAGAGAAATATAGGATAAAACATATCCTTCAGAGAAGTGCTCCTGAGTTGGACTGGTGAAGAATCTGTAGGGATTCCATTTTATTCCTCCTTCTCAGACAACTGAAATAAATAGAATCCTGGCGTCTTCTTCAAACAAAAGCTAGAATGGGATGGCCTCTGCCATCATCCTTACAAAACCTGCAAAGGTTAAGTCCTTAGGTGGAGACCACCTTCACTTCTCTGGAGGAGAAGGATCTGACGGGAGACCATCTGAATCCTCAGAGGACTCCGCTGATCATTCCCCCATGGGTCATAGGGACCCACAGCTTCACTGAATACAAAAGGGGATGTGACCCTGGGTACTCGGCCAACCTCTAGAGGTTCAGGCACCGATGCAACTAGACAGGAAACTACAAGCCTCAGCATCTCTGCCGGACTCGGCAGAGCTTTCTCCTCCTCAGAACCAGCAATAACTACTGTATCAGGAGGCCTCTGTGCCCACCGGGCACTGGTGCCACCCCTGGAACTGAGTATCACAGAGGTTTCATGAGCTGTGCTAAAACCACATTAAGGTCCCAAGATGGGGCCGGTGGACGGAAAGGAGGCTTCAGGTGAAGCAACCCCTTCATAAAGCGCACTACCAGGGGCTGTGTTGAGATAGAAACATCCCCTGTACCCTTATGAAAGGTGGCCACCACACTGACATGCACTCTGATAGAGGAGGTTTGTAAACCAGACTCCGAGAGATGCCAGAGGTAGACTAAAAACTGATTCGTGGGGCAAGTAAAAGGATCTAACCTCTTTGAAGTGCACCACAACGAGAATCTTTTCCATTTTGAATGATAAGACTTTCTCGTGGAAGGCTTTCGTGAAGCTACAAGGACCTGAGATACAGATTCCGAAAGATTTAGAGGCTGAAGGATCAACCTTTCAACATTCAAGCAGTCAGAGACAGGGCCTGAAAGTTGGGATGGCACAATTGGCCGTTCCTCTGAGATATGAGGGACGGGTCTGAGCCTAGAGGTATCTGTGGACACAGTGAGAGATCCAAAAGGATGTGAAACCAAGCCTGACATGTCCATGCGTAGCTTCACGAGAGTCTTGCTGATGAGAGGAAGTGGTGGGTAGGCATAAAGGAGACCTTCCCTCCAGGAGAGGGCAAACGCGTCCTGAGGTGGAACATTGCGACTGCGATGGAGAGAGCAGAAGTTGTCCACATTGCGATTCTGCAGAGATGCGAATAGGTCGATGGTTGGATGCCCCCATTTCCGGAATAGACTGTCAGCAACTGCAGGGTTGAGGGACCACTCATGGGGCTGGAATTCCCGACTGAGATTGTCCACTAAAACATTGTCCACACCCACCAGGTAGGTCGCTCTGAGAAGCATAGCCTGGGATAGAGCAAAAGCCCAAATCTGTGCCGCTTCCTGACAAAGGAGGTAGGAACCGGTTCCTCCTTGTTTGTTGATGTACCACATTGTTACCTGGTTGTCCGTCTGGATCAGGATTGTTTTGCTGGACAAACAGTCCCGAAAGGCAGTGAGAGCATATTGGATTGCTTGGAGCTCCAGAAAATTAATTTGATGTTGCGACTCTTCTGCTGACCAGGTTCCCTGAGTTTGCAGGTTGTTGACATTTGCTCCCCAACCTAGGTTGGAAACATCTGTCGTTAAAATTATTTGAGGTTCTGGAGCTTGAAAGGGCAAGCCTTGATGAAGATGGGACTCCAGGATCCACCATGCCAGTGAGAGACGAAGTCGCCGGTTGATGTGGACAATGTTGGACATTGGATGATGTGCCTGTGACCACTGGGACTTTAATGTCCATTGAGTTACTCTCATGGCTAGGCGAGCCATTGGAGTTACATGGACTGAGGATGCTATGTGCCCTAGTAAGACTAGTAGCCGACGAGCCGTCACGGTTTGACGAGAGCGTATGACCTGTGCCAATGACGCTAGAGTGTGAGCTCGGTCCCTGGGAAGAAAAGCTCTTGCTTGGACCGTGTCGAGATCTGCTCCTGAAACGGAGTCAGATGACATTTTTGATAATTGATCAGAAATCCCAATGAGAGTAGGAGTTGCATCGTAATTTGGAGGGAGTGCAGAACTCCTTCCGATGACTGAGCTTTAAGTAACCAGTCGTCCAGGTAAGGATAGACATGAATGCCCAGTCTTCTTAAGTATGCAGCTACTACCGCTAGGCACTTCATGAACACCCGAGGTGCTGAAGCTAGGCCGAACGGGAGGACCATGTATTGGAAATGTTGATTCCCAACAAGGAAGCGGAAGTATTTCTGTGAGACGGGGTAATTGTGATGTGCATGTATGAGTCTTTTAGGTCTAGAGAGCAAAGCCAACCCCCTCGAAGAAGTGAAAGCAAAAAGCCCAGGGTTACCATCCGAAATTTCTCTTTCCGAATATGTTTGTTTAAAGACTGTAAGTCTAATATCGGGCGAATCCCTCCAGTCTTTTTTGGAATTAAAAAGATTCGGGAGTAGAATCCGTATCCTCTTTGGGCGAGAGGAACCGGTTCTTTGCATTTGCAGCAGGGAGGATACCTCTTGCTGCAGTTGAAGACAGTGGTCGGAAGAGGGCCACCCCAGCTGAGGTGGAGTATCCGACGGAATGGAGAGGAAATTTAGATGGAAGCCTTGAGCAACAACTGCTTGCACCCAGCGGTCGGTGGTGATAGTTAGCCACTTGATGGAAAAGTAGCATAAGCGGCCGCCCACAGGTAGGTTGGGCAATGGAGGATGGACTTTGCTCTGAAGTCTGGAGTCAAAATCCCGCTGTAGGAGCGGCTTGAGCAGGAGTTTGAGCTTTTTCCGCTGCGGACTTCTGGAAAGGCTGCGACGAGCGATCTCGAGACGCCGGCGGATAATATTTATGGGGCTTGTAAGTCGTCCGTTTAGCGTCGCGCCTGAAGGAGCGTTTGGATGGAGTGGAAAGATCCGCCTGGACTGCCAAGAGCTGATGAAGCGTTTCACTATGATCCTTCAGCTAGGCCACCATCTCCTGAATTTTATCGCCGAACAGGTTATCCCCTGTGCAAGGGAGGTTGGCCAGACGATCCTGCACTTCTGGACGGAAATCAGAAGATTTTAACCAAGACCAGCGGCGGGCACTGATACAGGCTGCAGATAGATGGGAGGCCGTGTCGTGCTTTCCTGCATCGAATCCCTTCTTTATGATGGTATTCAGCTAGTCTTGAAGCTGGTCAGGAAGGGATTCTCCAAATTCTTGTAGCTGCTTAAACAGGTTACAGGTGTATTGGGTCATATATAATTAATATGACGCAATGCGCGAGATAAACATGGCCCCATGAAATATCCTGCATCCCAAAGTGTCAATGAATTTCTGCTCCTTTCCAGGTGGCACTGAAGAATGGGGTTTTGGACGCCTTGCATTCTTTTGGG
The DNA here is from genome assembly GCF_901001135.1 of Rhinatrema bivittatum. NCBI lineage: Eukaryota > Metazoa > Chordata > Amphibia > Gymnophiona > Rhinatrematidae > Rhinatrema > Rhinatrema bivittatum. Next base: position 257,290,930 of record NC_042618.1, read on the forward strand.
CAGACTCCACCACCACCTACTGATGGGCTAGCTGTGTCTTCTGAAATCCCGGAGAAGGCTGGACCAGATAGATCGCGTCCATTTTACGGTTTACGGGCGGAGATCCAGGATGCTCCCAGTTACGTTGCATTAGGTCTTGCAGGACTTCATGAACTGGGACAGACATGATTTCTTTACGGGGATCCAGGAATTGCAGGACTTCTAGCATTTTATGTCTAGAATCTTCCTCCGTCTGAAGTTGGAAGGGGATGGTCTCCGCCATTTCCTTTATAAAATTTATAAAGGAGAGGTCTTCCGGTGGAGACTTGCGCCTTTCATCTGGAGGAGACAGCTCTGACGGAACTTCTGTGGAGTCCTGGGAATCCGTAGAATCATCCGTCCAGTGATCATAAAGCTGATCGCCTGCATCCCTTGGTGGTCCAAGTGGAAAACCTGAAACTTCCTCAGCCAGAGGTCGAGGTTTGACAGGTATCTGTGCTGGCATCGAGGGACCCGGTATTCGCATCGGAAAACAGAGATCCGGCATCGGCACCGGCTGTCCGGGCATTGATGGCACAGGAGATTTCGGTGGCCTCGATGGTGGTATGCACAACGGCCCTGGTATCGGCTCTGGTGAGGTATCCTCCACCCCCGAAGCGGGATGGGCGTCGATGGAATCATCAGTATCGGTGATTTCCTCGGTGCCCCTGAAAGGGCACCGATGAGGAGATCCAGCTTATCCAGGAGAGGCAGTAGCACCGGAGGCATCGGTGTCGGTTCTGGCAGAGGCACCGGTGCTGGTGTCGGTGGTCTGGAAGGCCTTGGATCGCCTGGACCACAGCCTCTTGCACCATCCGGTGCAATTCCTCTCGGAGCACTGGGGTGGTGAGCCCAGAGTGGGAGGCACTATGGGCAGTACCGGAGGGTCCACCGGTCCCGGTGGAGTCTCGGTAGCCCCTTCCACCAAAGGTACTGGACGCCTCGGTGCCAGTCAAAGTTCTAGAAACGTTGACAAAAGTATTCCGTGATTGGCTCCATTAGATGATTGTTGTAAATCTGCTCCTGTGGAAGGAGAACATAAGAACATAAGAAAATGCCATACTGGGTCAGACCAAGGGTCCATCAAGCCCAGCATCCTGTTTCTAACAGTGGCCAATCCAGGCCATAAGAACCTGGCGAGTACCCAAAAACTAAGTCTATTCCATGTAACCATTGCTAATGGCAGTGGCTATTCTCTAAGTGAACTTAATAGCAGGTAATGGACTTCTCCTCCAAGAACTTATCCAATCCTTTTTTAAACACAGCTATACTAACTGCACGAACCACATTCTCTGGCAACAAATTCCAGAGTTTAATTGTGCGTTGAGTAAAAAAGAACTTTCTCCGATTAGTTTTAAATGTGCCCCATGCTAACTTCATGGAGTGCCCCCTAGTCTTTCTACTATCCGAAAGAGTAAATAACCGATTCACATCTACCCGTTCTAGACCTCTCATGATTTTAAACACCTCTATCATATCCCCCCTCAGTCGTCTCTTCTCCAAACTAAAAAGTCCTAACCTCTTTAGTCTTTCCTTATAGGGGAGTTGTTCCATTCCCCTTATCATTTTGGTAGCCCTTCTCTGTACCTTCTCCATCGCAATTATATCTTTTTTGAGATGCGGCGACCAGAATTGTACACAGTATTCAAGGTGCGGTCTCACCATGGAGCGATACAGAGGCATTATGACATTTTCCGTTTTATTCATCATTCCTTTCCTAATAATTCCCAACATTCTGTTTGCTTTTTTGACTGCCGCAGCACACTGCACCGACGATTTCAATGTGTTATCCACTATGACACCTAGATCTCTTTCTTGGGTTGTAGCACCTAATATGGAACCCAACATTGTGTAATTATAGCATGGGTTATTTTTCCCTATATGCATCACCTTGTACTTATCCACATTAAATTTCATCTGCTATTTGGATGCCCAATTTTCCAGTCTCACAAGGTCTTCCCGCAATTTATCACAATCTGCTTGTGATTTAACTACTCTGAACAATTTTGTGTCATCTGCAAATTTGATTATCTCACTCGTCGTATTTCTTTCCAGATCATTTATAAATATATTGAACAGTAAGGGTCCCAATACAGATCCCTGAGGTACTCCACTGTCCACTCCCTTCCACTGAGAAAATTGCCCATTCAATCCTACTCTCTGTTTCCTGTCTTTTAGCCAGTTTGCAATCCACGAAAGGACATCGCCACCTATCCCATGACTTTTTACTTTTCCTAGAAGCCTCTCATGAGGAACTTTGTCAAACGCCTTCTGAAAATCCAAGTATACTATATCTACTGGTTCACCTTTATCCACATGTTTATTAACTCCTTCAAAAAAGTGAAGCAGATTTGTGAGGCAAGACTTGCCCTGGGTAAAGCCATGCTGACTTTGTTCCATTAAACCATGTCTTTCTATATGTTCTGTGATTTTGATGTTTAGAACACTTTCCACTATTTTTCCTGGCACTGAAGTCAGGCTAACCGGAGGAGTTAGCAATCTGTAGTAAATCTGCTCCTGTGGAAGGAGGAGTAAGCAATCTTGTTAGGATCTATTATGCTGATGGGAAGAGCAGGCAGATGGTGATTAGAGATAATTCCTAAGGAAGGAGGAGTTAGCGATCTAGTTAGAGGCTCCATGAGGAGTTAATCTTGTTATGAACTAGCTCCTGTAAAGGGAGGAGTTTAGCTATCGTAGTGCTTCGGTTCCCGTGGTAGGAGGAGTTAGGAATCTGTACCAGCGGAGTACTTAGAGAGGGCACTCGGCTGTAGAGAAATGTAGATAGGTGGATCCCTGGGCCAATGGTAGATGACAGCGCCCCCAGGAGGATATCCTGAGAGGGACCACCGACTAGGCTTGGGTATGGAAACAGACAAAGATAATTCTTTTATTAGACAGGTAGTAGAACCACAAGAGGTGGCAGTAGTGAGATGATATGCCTGACAGGGCTGAAGTCCCTCAGGTACTGGAACGGTGTTCCCAGGGTGGCTGAGCTGTAGAGAAAACTATAGATAGTGAGTAGGCAGGGTATGCTGTGTACATAGCCAGAACTGGATGACAAAACTCACATAAGATCTTAAGAAGCTCAGTAGGTGGAAATGGTTAGGCCCTCGAGGAGTGAGTACCTGGTTCCAAGGAAAACTCCGAGAGAGCGATGGTAACTCACAATTGTCTGTATCTGCGAGAGCTTCCAGACAGTAGAGAATCTTCAGAGTGTTCAGGAACATAGGCCTTCGAGGAGCGAATACCTGTTCCTATTTATAATCTGAAATAGAGAAAAGAGAGCGAGGTCCCCGAGGAGTGGGTACCTCTGGTAAGTCTGAGGAGGCAGAGTAGCTTGGACGAATCCTTGCTAACTCAATTCGTTAGCAAATACTGAGACTTTTTATACTGGAAGTGGATGACGTCAATTCAGGGGGACGCCCCCGAGGTTCGCGCCCTTGCTGGTACATACATCGGAGCGCGCGCGTGCCCTACGTCATCAGGAACATGGCGGATCCGCAGCATCGTGCCGGTCCGTGGACGCAGGAGGAAGAAGGCAAGGAGACGCCGCGGCAGCGAACCGTCCATCAGATCCGGAGGGACTCGCCACAGAGGTAAAGAGGCGGAGTGAGGGTGTCGAGCAGCGATGGACGCAACAATGATGTCACCCACATGTGAGGACTGCCATCCTGCTTGTCCTATGAGAAGCATGGTGCCGAGAAACACCATTCTCAATTTTTCTTTCTGAAGAAATTGATATTTCTGAGGTCCAGGATGGGCGGAGGTAGCCTATTTTCTTTGAAAGTAGGAAATAGTGGGATTAAAAACCTCTGCCTTGTTGTGTCCAGGGAACGGTATCCCGAGCCCTGGTCCTCAGTAGGGTAGACCGTTCTGTTCTCTGGCAAGGTAGAAAAATCCAGGAGCCTGCCTGAATGGCGGAGCTGGTGTGATCTGGATACCTGTTAGTCTCACACAGGAGCGGTAAAAGGTCCTTCTAGCATCCCTCTTCGCTGGTTTTCTAGCCGAGGAGGGAGGATTTGCAAGAAACGTAGAGCGCTATTACAGGGTCTCGCGGCAGTCTTGCAATTGAGCCACAGTCTGCTGAAGCTTGTGCATGAAGAGATGATCTGCGGGGCATGGCAGATCAGCTAGATTATCTTGGACTTCAGGCCGTAAATCAGAGGCCTTAAGCCAGGTTACCATCTAGTACGGAGTCCTGTTGCTAGCAACGGGAGGACGTTTCAAAGCAATCACATGTTGCTCGAATTTCATGTGGATGGCAGAGAGGTTCCCTTGGTGTTGTGTCAAACATTGCTGTTAAATTGCAATATGTGAGACCAATATGGTTCTTGGAAGATATTACGACCTAGAACCTCCCGAAACTTCTGGTCCTTTTTAGTGACCAGGTCGAAAGGGATGGTTTCAGGCACGTCCGTAACTTAGGTCTCGATGGGATCGATGCCGAAGCGAGATTAGAGTGCTCATCACCCCACAAGGATCCCGGGATAGGTGTAGGGGTCCGTGGAGGCTCAGAAGGACGAGTTGGCGTCGATGACTTATGCTGTCGTTGGAAGGTGCCACAACAAAATGGTGCCACAATGGTGCAAACATCAATGGCTCCGGTGTTAGTAGATTCCGGACGGCATCGATGACAGCCTGACGGACGAGGTGTCCAGCTCCTCCCTGGAAGCTGGTATAGGTAGCGCAGCTACAGGGGGAGACAGGCTAGGCGTTACTGGCACTTCCACATGAATCTGTGGTGGCTCAGTACCCGGCACTGGTGTCGATGGGGAACGCCTCGGTGCCTCGGGTGCAGAGGAGCATGGAGACTCTTGTACACAGGCCCGCTTCACAACTGGTTCAATGGATATTGATGCTGGTGCGGTATCAGTGCCAGCACTGAATGCGGAACCACATCAGTGCCGGTGACGATGTTTCCCTCAGTGCTCGGACAGGTCATTTTCCAGCACCAAGGAAGATGCCCTCACTGTCTCGGATCACACTGGTGACGGACGGTCACCGTGCCTCTACTGCTCTTGGCATTTTTTTGTCGCCCAAGGATTACAATGGGCTCTGGTTTAGAACCCAATGTATGAAGTGTTTCCTTTAGTGGAGGGCATAGATGATGGCATTGAAGGTATCGACGGAGGCATCAATACGACGGGGCCATCGACGCAGGCATCAATTCAATGGGGGCATCGATGGAGGCTCTGACGGAGTCGACTGGCATCAATGGCACCGATGGAGCGTGGGTGACATCGACAGCGGCCCTGGCGGCAACGGGCACCGTGGACGTCCCAAACCCTCTAGCCCGATGGACCCGGTGGAGGCTCGCAGCAAGGACACTCGCGGGTATCGTGGGGCAGACAGAGGTTGAAAAGAAGGCCACAATTCGGTTGATAACCCGGGGAAACAGTTGGTGAGGTGACAGGAACAGACTGAAAAACAGGGCATAGTACTCACTGAGTGTTGATGAAATATACACAAAGGGAGACCCATGTAGGGAAAATTATTTGTGAAGTAAAACTTCAAGTGTTTCCGTGAGGAAAAGTTGTAAGAAAAGTCACACAGAGCTCCTAAATGCAAGGCAAACTGCATCGCAGAAAAAAAGAGACTGAAGGGTGACCCCTGTGGACACAGGTATCATGGCATGCTGGGCATGCTCAGTGTGCCAGTCAAAGCTTTCTAGAAACTTTGACAGAAAAGTTTTCCGTGATAGGGCTCCGTCCAGTGATATCACCCATATGTGAGGACTACCATCCTGCTTGTCCTGGGAGAAAATAGGCTGTAGCTGTGAATAGCTTCTGTAGCTAATATCCCACTGGGGATAACATCAATAGTGCTTGACAGCATGGAGGAAGAGACATACGAGCTGCATTCAAAATCGCAGCCATTGTCGTGAAAACGGCTGCTTCAGGCTATTCAACAATCCTGAGCTCAGGGAGTGAAAAAATAAAAGCCAAACTCATGGACAGTTTCTGAATTGGCCACTGCTACTCGACTCCTCAGTCACGGACAGGTCCTCAAACCTGTTCCCGTTCCTGAAATATATGGAACAGAAGAAACCAGCAGATGCAGAGCAACAGCTCCTGCAGGCAACACAATGGCAACCAACCTAGGAATGGACCCCGAGAGTAAAAGCAGATATCTGAGTCCAGCTGAATCAGCCCCCTACATGGAAGCACTTACCCCTGGCAGACCAGAATGCAGACAAGACTCTCCTTAGCTTTCTATGCATTCCTCTGATTCTACTCTTATGGATTTTTTTTTTTTTGCAACTTTAATAGGAGGAAGAGGGGGAGTCAGCAAACAATGATCCTTTTCAATGTTAGCTTAGCTCTACCAAACCCCCTTCTAGAGCTGGGAACCTCTACCCTGGAAAACCGGGTTGCTGGCCCAGAAAGTGCTAGGAACAAGCAAAAACCACCAAACTTCCAAAATCATTCCACAAGAACAGGCAGTCCCACCTGAAAGATTCCTTCTTACTGCACCACCAGTATATCCTACTTTCTGCTGAAAGCAGAGAAAATTAAGTTGCTTACCGGTACCGCTGTTCTTCATGGACAGCAGAACAAGTGTCGTGCAAGATGGGTGACAACATCCAACGGCACTGAATTGGGTCGTTTTTATCTCAAAGCCCAGAAAGTTTGATTTCTTTTTCTGAACCTGCATGGCCCTTCCCACGCTAGAGTCCCTGTGCTCGAGTCTCCTCAGCCTTTTCCTAGGGAGAAGGAAGGGACTGTGTGGCTGTTTGGTCTGCTGTCCACTGAGAACACCTGTTATAGGTAAGAAAATGTGTGGTAGGTTTCGTGAGTTTCGTGGACCCTTGGCCCGAGGTGGAGTTTGATGCTACCTGAGGGATGGCGAGGTCAGCTGCAGCAGGGACATGACTAGTTCAGTAGAGAGAGGATGTCCTGCGTCAATGCCACGTGATCGCAGTACTAGGCAGGACTGAAGATACGATGTACCAGAGAAGGAACCTCCTATGCAGAGGTGCACTAGGTAGGCCCCGAGGAGCGGGGAGTGCGGAGACAGGATCTCTGAAGGAGTAATGCAGAGACTGTCCTGAGGGGTGGGACAGCGTAGCAACAGAGTCTCTCATGTGATGACTTAAGGGCTGCCCCGAGGAGCAGGGAAGCACAGAGTCAAAGTCTCTGGTGAAGTGATATAGAGGCTGCCCTGAGGAGTGGGGAAGCACAGAGTCAAAGTCTCTGGTGAAGTGATATTGAGGCTGCCCTGAGGAGCGGGGAAGTGTAGAGTCCAAGTTTCTGATGAAGTGATGTAGCGGCTGCCCTGAGAAGTAGGGAAGCTTAGAGATGGGATCTCTGATAGGCAGTGCTAAGGCAACCCCAAGGAGCGGGGAAGCGAGCCGGCAGGATCTCTGGTGAGGAGTGCAGGAGCTACCCCGAGGAGCGGGGAAGCCTGGAGACCAGGTCTCCCGAAAGGAAGTGCAAGCAGGCCCCCAAAGAGCAGGTACCCGAGCCATAGTCCAGAACAGAAGGTAGAGATCCAAGGCAGGAACCACAGGTCCGGAGACACAGGAACAAGCACCAATGAGGTGAAGGAACTTGTTGTCAAGTCAGTTTGCATAGGTCAAAGGAGGTGCTTAAGTATCCCAAGGTAATGATGTCATCAGTCGGGAACGGCCCAGGGGTTCCCGCCATTGGCCCTTTAAATAGAGAACAGATGGCACACGCATGCACCTAGGAAGGCCCGGAGTCGGAGCGTGGGCCTGCGGCAGTCCAGCCGCCAAATGGAGCAAGGAGGACCAGGAACAGCACGGCGACAATGAATGGCCAGAGCCGCGAGTTCACCTGGAGTGGAGGGCCAGGCATGGCAGGATGTGAGTTGGGTTGGCTGCAGCTGCCTGCGGCCGACGGACAAAACAATTTGCTTTCTCGATGTACAACATAAACTGCCAGACAATATGGGACTTCCCCAGCCAAGGGCTGCTGTTTACATATTCTGTTTTTCAATTGTTCTTTTACCAACTAGTTTCATATCTTGCGGGAAGTTTAGCTTGATTATTTAAAAATGTTTTTAAGAACTTCTTGTCCAAATACACTGTCATTATGAATCTGCTTTGTGAAAGTATGTATAGTTGACCAAGTGATAGCCTTGCAGTTATCCTAGATTGTTGCTGGATTGTGATGGGCCATCAACACAGCCACTGCCCTGGCCTAATGTGCTTTAATCAAGTGAGGCATTTATAGCAATGAGAGATACACTGTATCAACCATCTGGATTTTTGTTTTATTACTGCTGAGCCTTTTTTCGCTGTGTCATAACATATGAAAACTTGGTTGATTTCCTGAGTGTTTGAATTCTGTCCAAGCAGAACAAAATGGCCCTTCTGCAGTCTAGGTATACAACATCTCTTTAGCAGTTTATTTAAAAACCGTATACCTCAAATCAAAATTCCTAAGCAGCTTAACAAAAAACATTCATTAAAAACATAAGAAGTAAACATTAACAAGACATTTTACAATAGATAAAGACACCAACATCCAACTAGCTGCCTTCATAGTCATAGCTTATACTCCATATTCGAGTTCTTACATATGAGTGGTTACCATGCAACAATCCGCTCGTTACTGGCTACATATCATGTAGAAAAGCTGAGAGAGCAAAAAAGTCTTTAGGAGTTTCCTAAATTTTAGCAGGGAGGATTCTTCTTTTAAACATCATGGGATAGAATTCCAGAATACGGGACCCTGAACATAAAAAAAAAAGTCTCTCCCGAGACTCATCTAGGCAAACAGTCCTAAATGAAGGAACATTCAAGAGAATTTGACTACAGATCTTAAAGTTTGTGATGGGCAATACAATTTTAAGGTGCAATAAAATTGGGAGGAACAGATCCATCAGTGGCATGGGATCTTCTTAGTGTTTGGGTAATTGCCAGGTTCTTGTGGCCTGGTTTGGCCTCTGTAGGAAACAGGATGCTGGGCTTAATGGACCCTTGGTCTGACCCAGCATGGCAATTTCTTATGTTCTTAAAAACTAAAATTAGTACCTTAAAGGAAATCCTCAATATAAAAGGAAGCCAGTGCAAATCCTATAGGACTGATGAAATGTGCTCACGAATCGGCATCCTGGTTATTATCCTGGCAGCCGAATTCTGAGCAAGCTGAAATGCCTTCAAGGATTTTTGGGGAAGACTGAGATACAAAGCATTACAGTAATCCAAAGAAGAAAAAGCAAAAGAATGAGTTAAAGTTCTTAAATCTGACTTGCTTAACAAAGGATGAAATCTACAAATCATATGAAGTTTATAAAACACCCCTTTAACAGCTCTTGAAATTTGAGGATTTAGCAACAAGGTAGACTCCATTATGAAACAGAGATTCCTTGCTTCGGCCACTACTGGGATTTCAACCTCATCCAAAGCCAGAGATTTCGGAACGGTTGAATAAAGGTTTCTTCCCAAATATAGGATTTTGGCCTTAGACATAGTTAAAAGAAGTTTATTTTTTGACAACCAGTCCTTAAGGGAATTCAAACAAAATAAATCTTTTAAAGAGAACAGTCAATTGATTTGGAAATGGGCATGAAAACTAGATGTCATCAGCAAAAAGACGATAGCCATCATCAAGATGTTTTAAGACTTGGCAGACTGGAGCAATATATACATTAAACAGCACTGCCGAAAGAGCTGACCCTTGGGGAACCCCAGTATCCAAACCAAATTCTTCAGACCAATGTCCAGAGACATATACCAATGGTGAACGATCACTCAAAAAAGAGGAGAAACATTTTAACACAGTATTTCCTATCCCTATGTTTGACAGACGATTAATAAGAATAGAATGGTCAATGGTGTCAAATGCTGCAGTCAGGTCTTAAAGAAAAAAAAACCCTGTACCACAGTCACATCCATGTCTAAAAATGTCAAAAAGGGACAGCAAAAATGTTTCAGTATTGTGAATGGGTCGAAAGCCGTACTGGTGGTCATCCAGCACATGATGGACATCCACAAATTCCTGAAATTGGTTCAGCGCCACTTTTTCTATCAGTTTGGCAAGAAAAGGCAGATTACTTACTGGACGATAACTATTTATGCTGTTTGGGTTGGATGCAGGCTTTTTTAACACAGGCTTAACCCATTGCTGATTTTAAAATTTTTGGCAAAGATCTTTCCTACAACGAACAATTGATCATATCTCTCAAAAAACAAGACAGTTCATTGCTGAGACACTTGAAAGAAACATTTGAACATTTAGACAAAGGGCAAAATTTGATTTTAATTTACTCATTAACTCAGAAACTAACTGCTTCTACAGTGGAAAAGGTTTCCCAGAGAATGTCTGACTCAACCTATGTCTGAAGTAGTAATTTAGGAAAAACATGATGTTAACTTCTCAATCTTTTCATTAAAAAAACAACCAAATTCTTGATCACTTAAGTCAATCTAATTATCAGAGAGGGGAGTCAGAGTTGCTTACCTAAGTGTTCTCCTAGGACAGCAGGATGTTAGTCCTCACAGATGGATTACACCATCAGATGGAACCCGGCATGGGAAACTTTGACAAAAAAGTGTGCCAGTCAAAGTTTTAGAAACTTTGACTGGCACACTGAGCATACCCAGCATGCCACTATTCACACGGCCATGCAGGGCCCCTCTTCAGTCGCGTAACTTAGCAAAAAAAGACGAACGAAAAATAAAATAACAAACCAACGGAGAACCCAACTCTACGGGGTGGCGGGCATGTTTCCTGAGGACTAACATCCTGCTGTCCTAGGAGAACACCTGTTACAGGCAAGCAACTCTGCTTTCTCTTAGGACAAGCAGGATGATAATCCTCACAGATGGGTGAAAACCAAGCTACAGACTACCCCTGGCAATAACAGGGCCAACAGCACTTAACCACATGCGAACGAGTACAACAACAGACGTGCTGAGGGTGATAATGGGAGGCAGCACGAACCAGACACTGGGACCTAGGTAGAGAGAGTTGGGTTCTTATGCTTGGAACAGATTACGAAGGACAGACTGGCCAAAGTTACTGTCATGTTGACCATCCTTATCCAAACAGTAATGGGCGGCGACTGTGGGGCATCCGGATGTGGATCTCTCTGCTTCCCCTCAGAATTTCAAGGTGATCCACTTCTGCTCCTTGTTCAGGGAAGACAGGGAATCAGCCTCAGATGACTTTGCCCAGTTTTGGGACAAGGGCCTACTGTGTACACATATTCTTCGCTCCCGCTGGTGGGGAAGACTCTCGTAAAGCTCCAGCAGGACAAGGGCACCATGATCTTGGTTGCCCCATATTAGCCGCAACAAGTCTGGTTCCCGATCCTGCGCGACCTATCGATCCAGGAGCCCATATGTCTGGGCACCTCCCCCGACCTAATCACACAGGATCAGGGCAGACTGCGCCACCTGAACCTCCGCTCACTGGCCCTCACTGCCTGGATGTTGAAAGGGTAGTCTTACAGTCTCTCGACCTCTCTGATAATGTGTCGCAGGTACTGGTAGCTTCCCGAAAGGCTTCCACCAGGAAGTCTTACTGGTTGAAGTGAAAAAGGTTCTCTGTCTGGTGTGAGTCGAAGGGTCTAGACCCTTCCTCGTGCCCCACTCTGCAACTGCTGGACTATTTGTGGTTCCTCTCAAAGTGTGGGCTACAGTCCACCTCGATGCACTTCCACCTGAGTGCTATCAGTGCGTATCACCAGGGGATAAAGTGGTGTATCCATTTGTGTGGAGCCCTTAGTGGGCTGCTTCATGAGGGGCCCGTTGCATCTAAAAGCCCCCTCTTTGTCTTCCTGTTGTGTCCTGGGATCTCAACATGGTACTAGTGCGACTCATGCAACCTCCTTTTGAGCATATGCGCTCCTGCGAAGTTAAATATCTCACCTGGAAAGTTATTTTCCTGGTTGCGGTAACCTCCACTCACAGGGTCAGTGAGCTTCAGGCATTAGTGACATACCCGCCCTATATAAAATTCTTTCATGTCAGGGTGGTTCTACGCACTCACCCCAAGTTCCTGCCTAAAGTGGTGACTGATTTCCATCTCAATCAGTCCATCGTTTTGCCCACTTTCTTTCCGAGGCCCCAATCTGTTCCAAAGCAACATTCAAGGAATTAACCCATAATGATACCGCCTCAACATTATCATCAAATGGTTTTTCCCTCAACTTGGGAATCCAAGTTTCCTTTAAAGCATCTACTTCAAATCTCTTTATTTTACAAGTGTCTTGGTTTAACCTTTTCCTGGTTACAGACTGTTCAGTCATTCTAGCCAAAATCTGAATTAAAAAATGGTCTGACCAAGGAACAGTTTCACATTTTGCAGTGAATGAGTTGAAATGAGAAAATGAGGTTCTAAAAAAGGTCCAAATCCAAAGTATGACCATGTGAGTGAGTGGGTTGACTAATAAACTGAGACCAGCCAAAAACGTTCATTGCCTCAAGGATAATTTTACAGCTGTCAGAAAGAAGCACAGAATCAAAATGAAGATTAAAATCACCTAAAACAATAAAATCTCTAAGATCAGAAAGTCAACCAATACCGAGGGATTTTTTTTTGCAAGAAAGGTGGGAGCAGAATAAATTACACACAAACCCCAAAAGAGTAGTCTAAAGCTAAAACCTCTAATTTAGGAATAGAATCTAATTCTAGGATGTTCAACCCGTATTCTGGCTTAGCTATAAGTAACATACCACCACCCTTTTTAGATGATCTCGGACGCGAGAAAGCCATTCATCTGGAGCTGGTTCAGCAATACAACATCTGATTCCAGCAAGCATGACTCTGTGAGACAGATTAGGTCAGGTTGGCGATTCTGAAATAGATCAATAATATGAATTTTCTTCCGAATAGCTTGAATATTGATCAAATAGATTAGAAATGCATTAGACTGAGAATAGGAGTGTGAAGAATTCTCTCCCTTATGTTCAACTAAAACCCTATTTGTTCTGGGTAGATAAAAGGAAGTAATCCCAGCATATCTCCCCCTCCCCCATATTTCAGGAATCAATTCATTAATATGAATCTTAATAAATAAGAAAAGCAAAAGAACAATTTCTAAAAAGAAAAAAATACCCAGCTAGTAGGGTTTCAGGATATCCACAATGAATATGCATGAGATAAATTTGAATCCACTGCCCTCCATAGCATACACATTTTATCTCATACATATTCATTGTGGATATCCTGAAAACCTAACTCGCTGGGGGTGCCCCAGGAAAGGTTTGAGAACATCTGAAATACATGAACCATCAGAAATGGTCTGCAAATAATGAAGATGTTTCTGAATTTTTTTCTGGCAATGTGCTTCGGCGGCGGTCCAAAGGCCCTGAGTGTGTAGGCTGCCTGTGTGGGCTCCCCACCCCTGAGGAGAAGCATCGGTGGTGAGGGTCACCTGGGGCGGTGCGGGCTGGAAGGGAAATCCACATGATAAGATTGGGGAGGGCTTCCTACCAGGCCAAGGTTAGCTTGAGAGGATCTGTGACCGGGATCAGAGCGTCTAGATCCTGGGATGCTTGCTGCCACTGAGACCGCAAGGCCCACTGAGGGGTCCACATGCGAAGGAGGGCTAAAGGTGTCACATGGATGGAGAATGCCATGAGGCCCAGCAGGAGGAGTAGGAGATGGGCTGACACCTCCCGCTATTTATTTATTTTTTTAAAAACTTTTCTATAACGTCGTTTAGTAGTATACCATCACAACGGTTTACAGATAGGCACATAAATAAGTCTGGTTAGGATTATAAATTAGCTAGTAGGTGCCAATAAAGTTTCGGTTACATGATTCCAATAATATACGCTATTTGGATCGTGGATTGGAAATTCCATTTATATGAATAATAGGATATCCATATATGAGAATACTGTACTCTTAAATTAATCTTTAGGTATGAAAAAAAATAATAAAGGAGGGATAACTGCTATTTGTTGACTTTTGACAGTGTGTCGGAGTTCTCTTTCTTGTCCGCTAGTATTCCTTACTCCCCATTCTCATTGTGAAATGCTTTTTTGAAGAGCCATGTTTTTAAACTTTTCTTAAAGAGTTTTAGATCTTTCATTAGTCTTATTTCGAGTGGCAGTGTGTTCCATAATATTGGGCTGGCTAGGGATAGTGCTCTCTCTCTTACTTGCGTCAGGTTTGCTGTCTTTACAGAGGGAATGGTTAGTAGAGCTTTATTGGCTGATCTTAGATTTCTCTGGGGGACATGTAGTTGTAGAGCAGTGTTTAGCCAGTCAGTATTTTCCTCATAGATTGGTTTGTAGATTGTGCATAGTGTTTTAAATTGCACTCTTTGTTCAATTGGCAGCCAGTGTAATTCCGCGAGTGTTTGAGTGATGTGATCTCTTCTGCTTTTTCCAGTTAGTATTCTGGCTGTAGAGTTCTGTAAGATTTGTAGTGGTCTTAGTGTTGTGTATGGTAATCCAAGCAGAAGTGTGTTAAAATAGTCTGTGCTCGCGAATATAAGTGCTTGAAGAACAGTTCTAAAGTTCGCTTGGGTTAATAGGGGTTTTAGCCTTCTAAGCACCATAGGTTTGGCGTAACCTTCCCTAACTTTCACTGATATGTGTTGCTTAAGATTGAGTTCATTGTCAATTATTACACCTAGGTTTCTGGCTTTTTCGGTTAGTTCCACTATCTGATCCTTTTTAAGTTTGACGGGATTCTCCTCGCTGGCCACCCTCATCCGCTATTGCAGATGAGGGTGGCCAGCGAGGAGAGGGCAACTGCCCGAACCTTGGGCAAGAAAACTTTCACTTGTGCCGTTATCCAACCTGGCACCTATGAAGTCCAGGTGCAGGGACAGACCAAGGTGCAACTTGGGGAAGTTGATAATGAACCCACAGTCTGCAGGGTCTGAACCATCAGGGCCAGAGCTTGCAAGGCTCCAGAGCAGGAGTCGTCCCTGACCAGCCAGTCGTCCAGGTATGGGAACACATGGACCGAGCGACGCCTGAGGTAGGTAGCTATCACCACCAAGCATTTGGTGAAGACCTGGGGGGCTGATGCCAGCCCAAAGGGCAGCACTCTGTATTAAAAATGTGCATTCCCCACCACAAAGTGGAGGTACTTCCTGTGGTTGGGGATAATCGCAATGTGTGCGTATGCTGCCTTCAGGTCGAGGGAGCAGAGCCAGTATCCTCTTCGGAGGAGTGGGATTAGCATGCTCAGGGAGACCATCTTGAATTTTTCTCTTACGAGAAACTTGCTCAGCGCCCTGAGGTCGAGGATGGGTCACAAGCCGCCATTCCTTTTTGGGATGAGGAAATACCTCGAGTAGAACCCATGGACCTGTTGTCTGCGAAGGAACGGTTCCACTTCGCCTGCTGTGAGGAGGGCGGAGAGTTCTTGTTGAAGAATGACCAAAGGGTGGATGATCCCCATGGTGGACATGGGGGAAAGATCTCCGGGAGCCGGCTGAAGCACAGACGGTACCCCCTGGTGCACGATGGAAAGGACCCAGCAGTCCGATGTTATCCCTTTCCAGCGCCGGGCGAAGCTGAGGAGCCTGCTGCTGTCTGGGGGATCGGGTGCCATTGGAACTGCCAGCTGATTGTGCTCCCTTGTCGCCAGTCAAAAGCCCGTGGCCGGAGTTTACTAGGGTGCCGATTGGGATCTGGGGGCCTCTATATCACTCCATGGTGAGACCGCACCTTGAATACTGTGTACAATTCTGGTCCCGCATCTCAAAAAAGACAGTTGCGACGGAGAAGGTACAGAGAAGGGCAACCAAAATGATAAAGGGGATGGAACAGCTCCCCTATGAGGAAAGGCTGAAGAGGTTACGGCTGCTCAGCTTGGAGAAGAGATGGTTGAGGTGGAATATGATAGAGGTCTTTAAGATCATGAGAGGTCTTGAACGAGTAGATGTGAATCGGTTATTTACACTTTCGAATAATAGAAGGACTAGAGGGTATTCCATGAAGTTAGCAAGTAGCACATTTAAAACTAATTGGAGAAAATTCTTTTTCACTCAACGCACAATAAAGCTCTGGAATTTGTTGCCAGAGGAAGTGGTTAGTGCAGTTAGCGTAGCTGGGTTCAAAAAAGGTATGGATACGTTCTTGGAGGAGAAGTCCATTAACGGCTATTAATCAAGTTTACTTAGGGAATAGCCACTGCTGTTAATTGCATCAGTAGCATGGGATCTTGACAGTTCCTCATGAGAGGCTTCTAGGAAAAGTAAAAAGTCATGGGATAGGTGGCGATGTCGTTTCATGGATTACAAACTGGCTAAAAGACAGGAAACAGAGTAGGATTAAATGAACAATTTTCTCAGTGGAAGGGAGTGGGCAGTAGAGTGCCTCATGGATCTGTATCGGGACCCTTACTTTTCAATATATCTATAAATGATCTGGAAAGAAATACGACGAGTGAGGTAATCAAATTTGCAGATGATACAAAATTGTTCAGAGTAGTTAAATCACAAGCAGATTGTGATAAATTACAGGAAGACCTTGTGAGACTGGAAAACTGGGCATCAAAATGGCAGATGAAATTTAATGTGGATAAGTAGAAGGTGATGCATATAGGGAAAAATAACCCATGCTATAATTGCACAATGTTAGGTTCCATATTAGGTGCTACAACCCAAGAAAGAGATCTAGGCGTCATAGTGTATAACACATTGAAATCGTCGGTTCAATGTGCTGCGGCAGTCAAAAAAGCAAACAGAATGTTGGGAATTATTAGAAAGGGAATGGTGAATAAAATGGAAATTGTCATAATGCCTCTGTATCACTCCATGGTGAGACCTCACCTTGAATACTGTGTACAATTCTGGTCGTCTCAATTCAAAAAAGATATAATTACGATGGAGAAGGTACAGAGAAGGGCTACCAAAATGATAAGGGGAATGGAACAGCTCCCCTATGAGGAAAGGCTAAAGAGGTTAGGACTTTTCAGCTTGGAGAAGGGACAGCTAAGGGGGGATATGATAGAGGTGTTTAAAATCATGAGAGGTCTAGAACAGGTAGATGTGAATCAGTTATTTACGCTTTCGATTAATAGGGCGCACTCCATGAAGTTGGCATGTGGCACATTTAAAACTAATCGGAGAAAGCTCTTTTTCACTCAACGCACAATTAAACTCTGGAATTTGTTGCCAGAGGATGTGGCTAGTGCAGTTAGTATAGCTGTGTTTAAAAAAGGATTGGATAAGTTCTTGGAAGAGAAGTCCATTACCTGCTATTAATTAAGCTGACTTAGAAATTAGCCACTGCTATTACTAGCAACGGTAACATGGAATAGACTTAGTTTCTGGGTACTTGCCAGGTTCTTATGGCCTGGATTGGCCACTATTGGAAACAGGATGCTGGGCTTGATGGACCCTTGGTCTGACCCAGCATGGCAATTTCTTATATTCTTATGCTGGTGGGGGCGACCCCTAGAACTGGTCCGGGGCAGCCGGAGAGTAATACTTCTTCTGCCAGTAGAAGGGCTTACGAGAGCCTTGCCTGGAGGGTTTCCTGGCTGAGGATGGTCCTTCTGAGGGACTAGAGTATAGCTGCTAGAGGGAGTCATGATGGTCATTCAGCTGTGCCACTGCATCCCGGTCCTTGTCCCCAAACAGGTTTTTGCCTATACAGGGGAGATCGGTGAGTCTATCCTGGTCCTCTGGCCGGAGGTCCGAGGCTCTGAGCCAAGCCATTCGTCTGGCACCAATGCCTATGGCAGCTAAGCAGGCAGCAGTTTCAAAATCATTGCAGATGGAGCACACCTCGTGTTTCCCTGCTTCCAGACCCAGCAAGGCAATGGCGGCAAGTGCTTCCTGCTGTTGCTAAGGAAGGCCCTCTGCACAATCTTGGACATGCTTCCAGGGATAGCAGTTAAATTGAGTCATGTAAAGATGACAAACTGCAATGCGGGCGACCAGCATGGCGTCTTGGAAGATCTTTCTCCCTATGGCGTCAAGCTCCCTATGCTCATGTCCCGGAGGAGCAGAGGCATGGGTGTGGAAGTGCTGGGACTTTTTTAGGGCAGACTCCACTATCACAAACTGGTGGTGGAGCTGCTTCCTCTCGAACCCCAGGGCCTGTTGCACCAAGTAGGTAGCATCGGCCTTTCTGTTAACTGGGGAGATGGAGATGGGGTGCTCCCACATGCAGAGGAGAAGTTCCTTAAAAATGTCATCGATTGTAACTGCCATAATCTCTTTAGGAGCATCAATGAACTGGACCACTTCCAGCATCTTGTGGTGCGCATCCTCCTCCGTAAGGAGCTAAAAGGGGATGGCCTCAGCCATAGCCCTAACAAATCCTGCAAACGACAGGTCCTCAGGTGGGGACCAGCGCCACTCCTCTGAGGGCGAAGGCTCCAAGAGGTGGTTGTCGGAGTACTCCGAAGACAAGTCTGTGGAGTCATCACTCCAAGCGTCATAAGGGCCTTTTTCCTCACTTGTGCCCAGAGGCCTAGAGAGGCATTGACCCTGGGCTCTGAGGGCTTCCTAGGGCACAGGGGCACAGATGGTTCCCCTGGCATCGAGGGGTTATCGGCCATGGCAAACCGGAGGGGCCAGGCAGCGGCTCGATGAACCGTGGGTGAGGAGGCCCAGTCCCAGTGGCCTCATCCTCCTCCTTGGACCCGGGAATCTGGATCGCTCCGGTGGACGGCATCCGTGGCCGACGGGGTATCGAAGGCCCCTCAGGCACCGGCTGCGTTGGTTGGGCACCAAGAAGGACGTCCAGACGCTCCAGCAAGGGTACTAACATCGATGGCAGAGGCTCGGGCACCGGTATGGGGGGGGGGGGGGTGCTGGTGGAACCGGAATCTCAACACCTTGCAGTGCATCGAGCGCCGCCGATTGCAGCCTGCAGTCCAACTCCTCCTGGAAGTCATGAGTGGTCAAGACTGATGGGAGGGGAACGAGGCATTGCCGGCTCATCCTCAGGTCCCCAAGGTGGCACGGCGCCAAGCACCGGTAATTGAGGGGAAGTCCTTGGGCTACCGGAGGCACCAGAAGATGCAGCCTCCGGTGGCTGGTGCCGCTTCGATAGCGGTTCAGCGGCTGCTGAAGCCTCTCTGGAATAAAAACCGTGCCAGGAGGGTAACTGGTGTCGGTGCTTCTGGGATTGCTTCCGAGGCTCGGCCCAGTCTTTCCCCGGTGCCAAGGAAGACGATGATCCCGAGGTTTGGGGGAAGGGAGAGACCACAAAGGATCAATCTCCCATACCCCAATCCTTGGGGGTGGAAATCAAAGTGACCACAAGATATAGGGATGGCTCACTGCGATCCTTGGGTGTCGAAGCAACCGACGCAGGAGAAGTTTCTCCTTATTGTCAAGGCGCGCACGATGCCCCTCGGGTATCATCTGAATGCACAGACACCCACGGACATCATGTGAGGCCCCCAGGCAGAGAATGCAACCCTCATACAGGTCCATAATGGACATAGTCCGTGGGCATTGGGGGCACCAACGAAAACTGGTCGACGCCACAAAAAATACCTGGAGTGCGGTTGATGGTTAACGAGGACTGGGAGGTGGGGGAGTCGGGAATCGACCACAAGATTGAGGTAAAATGCCGAAAAAAGGACCTATCGTACCGGGAGGGCATCGATTGTGAAGGGGGACCCGACGAGGTATTGAAGGCAACTGAAAAAAATCGAGGAAAAGAATCGAAAAGTTGGAGCTCCACGGACCGCGAGGCAACTTCACCACAGAAAAGAAGAGACTGAAGGGGGACCTCGCGTGGATGCGCGGATAGTAGCAGGCTGAGCATACTCAATCTGCTGGCCAAATTTCTGGAAACTCTGACAAATGTTTTCCCTGCTGGGCTCCAGCGGATGATGTCACCCACATGTGAAGACTCCATCCTGCTTGTCCAAGGAGAAAAAAAGTACCTACATGCCGCTGGATGGCACAAACAGGGACCCAGCGCAGGAAAAAAAAGGAAGAGCTCAAAGGCCATGAGGGAACTACTTCACAGAAAAAAAAAAAAAGAGACTGAAGAGGGACCCCGCATGAATGCGTGGATAGTGGCATGCTGGGCATGCTTAGTGTGCCAAAGTTCTAGAAACTTTGACAAATGTTTTCCATGTCGGCCTCTATCTGATGATGTCACCTATCTGTAAGGACTACCATCCTGCTTGTCCAAGGCGAAAGGCACGATCGCCTAGCTGATAGCTGAAACACGCCTCACAGAGGAGGGTCCCCCAGGCAAGAATGACTGACAATAGTGATCCTTGAGGAAGACTGCCACAGAGTCCAGTAAAGACAAAGGTAAATCCCAAACTGGGGGAAAACTGGAGGGTCACCAGGGGCAACACTGGACAGGCTCCCTTGAAGATAGACCTTCCGTGCCTCAAGCGTACAAGGGAGAGTGCTACACTCAACTATTCTTGGGGCTGGCGCCAGTTAGGGTAGTGACATCCCTCGCCTGGGAACAGAAACAAAGGACACCCCTTGAAGGTGTGCAAATGGGACATCCAGAGGGGAACCCAGAGGAATCTCCCCTTTCAAGGAGGAGAGGAAAGCTGCGGGATCGGGACCTTCCGATCTTGATAGACTGAGCGACTCCACAAAGGAAAGTAGATGCACAATCGCACAATCACAGACTGCCAAGGCGACAAACCCAACACAGGCTGCCAGCCTTTGATAAAGAAGGTTGCCATTGCAATCCCCAGAGGGGTCCCAGCTGAAGATGATCCAATGACTGCTTCAGCTGCTCCCAGGCCCTAGCATCCAAGAAGATGCACCGATGCAGAGGATCGGGGCCCTGGATCAGAGAAAAATTTCTAAGGGACAGAGCCTCAGGGACTGTTCCACAAGAACATGGTAGAGGGCAAAAGACATAGGCCTCTGCTGAGAAAGGAGAGGATGCTATAGCAATGTCCACTCACCTCAGTATCTGACCAGGAGTGCAGTCCTAGGCCAGTCCTGCGGCTGAAGAACACATCCTGTTGTGACTGCCTGGAGGGAACAAGCACGCGCACACACAAATGCCCAGGTGACAGAGGACAACTGGAAGCCCTCTGCTGCAAAAGTACACTGGGCCGAACTCATGCAGTGATAACCCATAATCCTGAGTGCTGTGCTTGTGGGAGAAACCCCATGCCCCAGCGAGGGCCGAGAACAAAGTACCAGAGTCTATGTTTATACGTTGTCCCACGACCAAGCAGAGTATGTAGTGATGCCTTCCCAACAGTGCTCCCCAGCACTATGTGGTGTGGACTGAGACCAGGCTGAATGATGGCAGAACTCTAGTATGGCTGAGGAGTGCATAGCCAGGGATAATGCCACCTGCCAGGGTCCCAGGTCCTTGGAACAGATGCCCCATCTATCCCAACCACGCCGGTTGCACATCAATGCCACAGTAACTCCAGCAGAATGGAGAAGATAGTGTGACGGCGGCATCCCCAGCAACACTTTTTCTAGGAGAACAATTAATTAGCATGGAGAGCAAAAGAAAACTGCCATACAGCCATTCAGATTGTTTATAATAAAGGCCCAATCACAGAAAATTTTGACAATTATGTAATCTAGTTTGGGGCTGAAAATTTACAAGAACAAATTCTATATAAGGCTATGCAATCGGTACAATTATTTGAGAGGGAGTTTTGATGCCTTGTGTGGTACTCTGTCTCTCTGTAAGGTATCCTATTATTTAATGTTTAAGATTTATAGCATTTAATAAAAAGCTTTTTACTACAGTTGTTGGCTCTAAGTAATTTTTTATTTCAGTGAACAACATCAGTAGATTGTATGTTTTGTAGCAATTAGAAATCCAAGTGGAAATGCTAGCACTCACACAGCTAGGTCTGTCTGGCAAGCTAACAAGGAACCTGGAAAGCTCAGTAATAATGGTAGTTATTTAGATCAGTGTAATAATAGAATCAAACTAGCAGCTGGGTCTGTGACAGGCTGCAAGTTCTGAAATAAACTAGAAATCATAGATTAAATGCAGACATCCATATAAATGGGTCTATCTAGCAAGATACACAAAGGACTTAAGATGCTGAATGTCTGGACAACGGTCACACTAGTATTGCTGGCTATTTAGATTATTAAAGATCCTTGGTGTCAATATTGAAAGTCAAGACATTTATCTAAATTAGTTGGATAGCTATATCCGACCAACCTAGATGAGATATCTGTTTATACCTGCTATTGAGCAGGTCTAACTTAGCCAGAAAAGTTATCCGGCTAAGGCTGAATATCACTACGTAGCCAGATTACTTTTCCGCCTAAATAGCACCGCCCTGATCCACCCATTGCCCACCCACCTTTTATCCAGCTAACTAGAAAGTTGAATAAATGATTTATCCAGCTATCTAGCAACCGCTCAAAAAAGATATAATTGCGATGGAGAAGGTACAGAGAAGGGCTACCAAAATGATAAGGGGAATGGAACAACTCCCCTATGAGGAAAGACTAAAGAGGTTAGGACTTTTCAGCTTGGAGAAGAGACGACTGAGGGGGGATATGATAGAGGTGTTTAAAATCATGAGAGATCTAGAACGGGTAGATGTGAATCGGTTATTTACTCTTTCGGATAGTAGAAAGACTAGGGGGCACTCCATGAAGTTAGCATGGGGCACATTAAAACTAATCGGAGAAAGTTCTTTTTTACTCAACGCACAATTAAACTCTGGAATTTGTTGCCAGAGAATGTGGTTCGTGCAGTTAGTATAGCTGTGTTTAAAAAAGGATTGGATAAGTTCTTGGAGGAGAAGTCCATTACCTGCTATTAAGTTCACTTAGAGAATAGCCACTGCCATTAGCAATGGTTACATGGAATAGACTTAGTTTTTGGGTACTTGCCAGGTTCTTATGGCCTGGATTGGCCACTGTTGGAAACAGGATGCTGGGCTTGATGGACCCTTGGTCTGACCCAGTATTGCATTTCCTTTTGTTCTTATGTTCTTATTCAGCGGCTGCTAGATAGCTGGGTAAGTCCTACTTATTCAGCTATCAGCTGGTTGAATATCGGCCCCCCTTGTGTTGCAGCATGAAAGAGATAAGTGTTGGACAGAACAAAATGAGAATGACATATGCACTTCTGCTCAAAATGAGGGGGGGGGGGGGGGGTACATACAAAAGAGGAATCCAAAAGAAAGACTATCATAGATAATGAGAAATCTTGCAGGTGGTCACACTGTGGCTAGCAGCTGAGATATATTTTTAGCAGCGTAGACAGGATATCTAGGCAGAATGGGTGGACTGAATGATTTTTTTCCTGCTATCATTTACTATATTATGAATTAATTTAAAAACCTTAAAAGTACATTCACAGTAATTGGTCACCTCATTCATTTTTCTCTGAATGTCTTCTGTCTTCCATGTCCTTTCTGCACATCCTTCTTTCAACATAAGAAGTTGTGATTCTATGTTCACCAGTTCACTCTCTAGTTTAGATTTCTCCTAGATACAAAGAAGGAAAAACAAGGAATTAATTCAATTTTATACTTTATAGCTAACTAGCTATTTAATGTAGTCAACGCAAAAGCTGGTAAAAGTTGAAATGTTTCTATGAATACACAATAAAACTTAAACTGAGAAAATACATTCTTATTTAATTGTTCCTGATCTCTGTAGTTTGGAGTTTAGTGCACATTTGAGAATTGTTAGTTACCTTTCCTGTGACACACTAGTCTCCTACACTGCTATAACCGCTATAAGCCTAGAAGGGTTGTTAGTGCAACTGCATGGTACACACAGCAGAGCTCAAATACTACAGAGATTTCTTTTTAATATATTTTCTCTTTTTTTAGAGAATGGCTAGCTGTTGAAGAATACTGGCTCTATACTTCATTATCTTTATCAAATAATTTTTTTACATTTTTGTACAATGCCTATAATATATAAAGGAGATAATAAATGCATTGTGAAATAATAGGATTGGAATTGGATTTATGTTTTTCATTCTGAAATAATATATAACAAATAGTATAGCAAAAACAGACATTTATAGCACTGCACAGAAATCCCAAATAAAAATATGTTTCATTAAATAAGGGTGAACAGGGTTCCAAAAACAGACTTCTTCATGTGTGCCAAATGGCTCACGTAAATTTACAATAATTTACCCCATGCAAAATTCCATTAATGAGGGCCATTTCAAAAATGAATATTCTGAAAAATCTTTAAAAAAAAGTCTAAAAAATATTTTTTATATACTCAAATTTGTATTCTGTTCAACTCAATAATGTTTACATTGGTTATAATGTTTTCATAAACACAAGGGAGCTTTATTCAAAGGCTGGCAAAATGGACCACCACCAAGTCCACAAACTGGTTGGAACAATAGATGATATTAAATAATCTCCAAGATGTGTCTAACTCTTACATCAAACTGAACACTCAAAAGGAGTCTTCAAATGTAGCCACTAAGTTACACACAATCCAATGTTTCATTAATAGGACCACCTGTCAGTAATAATTATTTATCATACAAGTACTATACATTGTATCTTGATTATGAAATCACAAATATGAACAGATTTGAAATTTGTTAACTTGAGAACAAACTGACTATTTTTGCAGTGATCTAGTCCAGCTGGAATTGGCTAGTTAGATCAAAGGCTGTTAAAATTATTTTCTTAACTAAGCAGTGAAATATAGATGCCTAATTTCACTATGCAATTATATTTACCAATTCCACACAATGGCATTTTGTCAGGTGAATTTGGGGCAGGGGAGTAAACTACACATGTATACTGAAGTTTCATATGTACACAAGTAATTTTTATCATGTTACCATCAGGGACAAAGTTCAAAGATATTTTTTATCTGTATAAATGTATGATTGGATGAGAGTGAAAGCAGGGTAGGCTCAGGAGTAATTTTAGGTAATATGTCTTTACAGTGAATGTAGTGAATGCATAGAACAGCCTCCGCATAGAGGTGGTAGAGAAAAGGACAATATATGAATTCAAGAAGGCATTGGATAAACACAGAGGATCTCTGAGGGTGTGTTAGGGATCATTAAGCTGACTAGTTGGTTTACATGGGCAGATAGGCCATAAAGAGGAAAATTGGTTCTTACCTGCTAATTTTCGTTCCTGTAGTACCACGGATCAGCCCAGATTCCTGGGTTTTACCTCCCCTCCAGCAGGCGGAGACAGAACAATTTCTGTGGACTCTGTCGTATACCCCTGAGGTGCCCCCTAGAG
This sequence comes from Rhinatrema bivittatum, assembly GCF_901001135.1. NCBI lineage: Eukaryota > Metazoa > Chordata > Amphibia > Gymnophiona > Rhinatrematidae > Rhinatrema > Rhinatrema bivittatum. Next base: position 257,316,009 of record NC_042618.1, read on the forward strand.
TCTGTCAGTATTCCACTGTACCCAAGCAGAACAATAATAAAGACTCACAACTGTCACTGAACAACCTCCCCCTGAAAAGCAGAGGAATTGAAGAACTCGTAACTGAAACTGAAAAACAATGCCCTATAATTCTGACCCTGAACAGGGGGGCATATGAAACTTACAACCAGAAATAATGAACTACCGGCTGAGCGGACTCTCCCTGGGTGGGACTCTGGGCTGATCCGTGGTACTACAGGAACGAAAATTAGCAGGTAAGAACCAATTTTCCTTTCCCTGTACGTACCCGGATCAGCCCAGACTCCCGGGATGTACCCAAGCTTCCCTAACCAGGGTGGGACTGCGAGAGTCCCGCTCCGAACGCCCCAGGCTCAGGGGCCTGGACATCAAGTTTATAGTGTCTCGCAAAAGTGTGAGTGGACTTCCAGGTAGCCGCCCTACAAACCTCTTGCGGCGTTACCTGTTGACATTCTGCCCAGGAAGTCGATTGCGAGCGCGTAAAATGAGCCTTAAGCCCGTCCGGAATCGACCGGCCCCGAACAAGGTATGCAGACACGATAGCCTCCTTCAGCCACTGGGCGATAGTTGCCTTGGAAGCTTTCTGACCCCTTCTGGGTCCACTCCATAAGACGAAAAGGTGATCTGTCAAGCGGAAACTATTCGTGACCTCTAGGTAACACATCAATACCCGTTTCACATCCAGCTTACGCAAGTCTCTGGCCTCTGACGAAGAGGAATCCAACCCCGCAAAGGAAGGAAGTTCCACAGACTGATTTAAATGAAAGACAGAGACCACCTTGGGGAGAAAGGATGGAACAGTGCATAAGGAAACATCCGCATCCGAAATCCTTAAGAAAGGCTCTCTGCAAGATAACGCCTGAAGCTCTGAAATGCACCTTGCCGAAACAATAGCAATTAAACACACCATTTTCAAAGTGAGATCCTTCAGGGTCGCCCTCTTCAAGGGCTCGAAGAGGGCCGAGCAAAGAGTGCGGAGGACCAAATTAAGTTTCCAGGAAGGGCAGGAATTCCTAACCGGAAGGCGTAAGTGCTTCACCCCTTTCAGGAACCTAGCCACATCAGGATGCGAAGCAAGCGCCGCAAGTTACCTCGAAAACAACCCAACACCGCTACCTGAACTCTCAAGGAATTAAAAGCCAGACCCTTGGACAAGCTCGCCTGAAGGAAATCCAGAACTTCCGGGATTGAGGCCTTAGTGGGATGAATGTCCCGGTCCACACACCAACACTCAAAGACCCTCCAGACCCTAGCATAGGCACTGGAGGTAGAAGTTTTACGGGAGTGCAAAAGCGTGGCGATCACCGCAGGTGAATAACCCTACGAACTTAACCGCTGCCTTTCAAAAGCCATGACCGCTAGACAGAAGCGATCGACCTCGCCGAAATAGACTGGCCCTTGGCACAGTAACGTTGGGGACGGAGGAAACCACAGCAGACCGTTGATGGCTAGAGTCAGAAAATCCGCAAACCAAGGATGTCGTGGCCATTCCGGAGCCACTAGGATCACCGTACCTGGGTGAACTTCTATGCGGCGCAACACTTTCCCGACCAACAGCCACGGAGGGAAGACGTACAATAGAATGTCCCTTGGCCAGGGGAGGGCCAGAGCATCTACTCCATCCGCTCCCGGTTCTCGTCGCCGACTGAAGAAACGAGGAGCCTTGGCATTGCGACACGTTGCCATGAGGTCCATGGATGGCCTGGTCCAACACTGGCACAGAAGTCAAAAGGTCTCATCCGAGAGCTCCCACTCCCCTGGATCCAACTGGTTTCGACTGAGAAAGTCTGCCTGCACGTTGTCGACCCTGGCGATGTGGGAGGCCGCAATCCTGTAAAGGTGCCGTTCCACCCAGGTGATCAGCTGCTGCGCCTCTGTCACCACCGGACGGCTCCTGGTTCCTCCTTGACGATTGATGTAAGCCACTGCTCAGGCATTGTTGGACAGTATCCTCAACGACCGCCCTTCCACCAAGGGCAGAAGAGCCTGCAATGCTAGCTGAACCGCCCTGGTCTCCAAGCGATTGATGGACCAGGAGGATTCCTTCCTTGTCCATTGGCCCTGCACTGCTGCTCCCCGACACACCGCCCCCCAGCCAGAGAGGCTGGCGTCGGTTGTGACCACGATCCATGTGGGAATCTCCAAGTCCTCTCCCCGACGTACGTTGTCTGGACACAGCCACCAATGTAGACTGGCACGTGCCAAGTCCGTCAGAGGCAATTGAATCTGGAATTGCCGGGAAAGTGGACTCCAGAGGGAGAGCAAAGCAGACTGCAGCGGACACAAATGAGCAAAGGCCCACGGAACGAGCTCGAGAGTGGACGCCATCGATCCCAGGACCTGTAAATAATCCCAGGCCGTGGGCTGAAGCATGGAACTGAAAAAATCCACCTGGGAAACCAACTTGGAAGGTCTCTCTTCTGTAAGAAACACCTTGCCCAAGGGCGTATCGAATCTGGCTCCCAGAAACTCCAAGGACTGAGAAGGAATCAGATGGCTCTTGTGGGGGTTCACTACCCAACCTAAGGAAGTCAACCTCCGGAGGACCCGCTGGATCGCGGTCCTGCACAATTCTTCCATTTTGCACGAATCAGCCAATCGTCCAGGTAGGGATGCACCAATACTGCCTCGCGCCGCAGGGCTGCTGCTACCATCACCATCACCTTGGTGAAGACCCTGGGTGCTGTCGCAAGCCTGAACGGGAGTGCGCAAAACTGGAAATGCTGGCCGAGGATCACGAACCGTAGGTACTTCTGATGATCTGGATGGATGGGAATGTACAGATAAGCCTCCGTCAGGTCCAGCGACGCCAGAAACTCTTCCTTGTGGACTGATGCTATCACGGAGCGCAGAGTTTCCATCCGAAAATGAGGTACCTTCAGCCTCCGATTGACCTGTTTCAGATTGAGGATGAGGCAAAATGTTCCTTCCTTTTTCGGCACAATGAAATAGATTGAGTAACGCCTGCGCCTGCGTTCTCCGGGTGAAACTGGAACAATCGCGCCAAGGTCTTGTAAGCGCAGCAGGGTCTTGTGTACCGCTTGTCTCTTTTGACTGCACGCGCATGGGGAAATCATGAAGCAGTCGCGGATTGGCCATGCAAAATCTAAAGCGTAGCCATGTTCGATTATGCTTAGGACCCATTGGTCGGACGTTACTGTGGTCCACTCCTCCAGGAATAAGGACAACCTGCCCCCAATCTTTGGAACTGAGGAATGAACCGGCCGCCTTTCATTGTGAAGGCTTGGGACCCCCATGAGATTGCGAGGCGCCATCTCTGGACGATCGCTGGCCTCGAAAGGACTGGGCCAAGTGTTTTGACGGCTTTGTCCCTGACGGAACTAGAAGCCCGTGGAGCGGGAGGAGCGAAAATGTCGATTTCCCCGAAATATCGCTCTCTGAGGGAAAGATCCCCTGGTCCTAGGCCTATCCTCCGGCAGCTTATGGACCTTGTTTTCTCCGAGAGACTTGATCATATCATCCAATTGCTGCCCGAACAACAACCTGTCTTTGAAGGGCAGTGAACCCAAATGCGACTTGGAAGATACATCCGCCGACCAATTGCGCAACCATAGCAGACGACGTGCAGAAACCGCTGACACCATCGCTCTTCCTGATGTCCGCAAAAGATCATACAGGGCATCCGTGGTGTAAGCCGCCGCAGACTCCAGCCTCCCTTCCTGTAATGACTGGGCCTCTGTAAGTTCACCGATGCTTGGAAATCCTGGACCCAGCGGAGACTGGCCAGCTGTGCGAAGCTGCTGCAGATAGCAGCCCAGACTCCAAGCACCGAAACCTCAAAGATGTTCTTCAGATGTACCTCCAACTTACAGCCCTGCAAATCCTTCAAGGCTGCGGCCTCTGTTACCGGAATAGTCGACATCTTCGTCACCGCTGAGACCGCAGCATCCACTTTAGGCACCCTGAGAAGATCCAGCGTGTCTTCTGGGAGCAGATACAGCTTATCCATGGCTCTGCTCACCATTAAGCCCAAATCAGGAGCATTCCACTCCTTGAATAAAAGGTCAGACACCGAGAAGTGAAATGGGAATGACCGCACTGGGCCTCGGAGGCCCAGCACCACCGGATCCATAGTAGCCCCTAGCCTGGAATCCTCCCTGACGGGCCTCAATCCCCAGTTCCTCTAGGATGACCGAAATAAGGGGAGCCAGCTCGTCCTTCCTAAACAAGCGCACCACCTTGGGATCATCCCCCTCCACCGGAGAGGAGTCCAAGTGTTTGGATGGAGGAGCCTGGATATCAGGGTCCATATCCTGATCACGATCAGAAAGTGATCGCGGAGAATCCTCCTGATTCGAAGAGTCCGAGGATGTGGTGTTCCTCAGATGGACCATGGACCGAAGCAGACATTTCTCCTCGGGCGCTCCACCAGCCTTCGGTGCCGGAATCCGCTTTCCGGACGAAGAGGGACCACCCCCTGGCTCTGCTGAGGCGGGTGTCCGGCGAGCTACCTGTGCCCCTGTGCCTTACCAGCCCTGCGCTCCTTAAAAGCCTTGTGCATTAGAAGCACAAAATCAGAGGTGAACGACGAAGAAGACCCATCAGAGTTCTCTTCCTCATTCTCCCCTACCAAATCCTTCTCATGCCCTGCGAGACCGGTCCCACCCGGTGCCCCAGGCCGCGGAGACAACGGGGGAGCCAAAGCCCATCCCCCACAGCAGTGCTTTCCTCTCCCCTCTCATGGTGCTCAAAATGGCCTCCGTTCCCGCACTAAGGTGAAACGGGTCCAGGGCCTGCCGAGGCAAAATTGAATCGCCAGCTCCCCGACAATTTCGCTGAGACCGTGGCACTCGAGGAACCCTCTTCCCCCGATAAGCACGCCATGCAGATGCCAGTTCGGGAGAGCCGCGTGCGGGCTGCCGCACGCGGCACAGGTCACACCACACGGAATAAGCAGCGGTCTAAATTTAGCCCAGCCGGAGAGACGAGACGCGAGAAACACAGGCCTACGTGACCGGGAGCTGTCCGGGTCCTGAACCAAACGCACAGTAAACACCCGCAGAGAGGCAGCACAGCCGGCAGAGCAGGGAAAATTTAAAGGTGCAGTAAACCAATTTAAACAAATTTTTGGCAAACTTTTAAAACTGGGCAGGGGGGCTAGCTGAAGGTGGGAGCCCGAGACCCCCAGGACCACTTTCAGCGGGCAGATACAGGGTCTTCAACTCTCTGCTCCTGAGCCTCGAATACCAGGGAGGATGGTCCCACCAGGAATCTGACAACCCCCTGGGAGGCTAATGGACAAAGTAGTTTACCTGACAATCAGTACCCAAAAACAAAGCCGAAGCCTGACCAAAACCTACATATTCTAACTAAACAAATACCAGACTCCAGGGAAGCACCTCTTCCACCTGCTGGAGACAGAAGAATACTGACAGACTCTAGGGAGCACCTCAGGAGTATACGACAGAGTCCACAGAAATTGGTCTGTCTCCATCTGCTGGAGGGGAGGTAAAACCCAGGAGTCTGGGCTGATCAGGGTACGTACAGGGAACAAATGTTGCTTACCTGTAACAGATGTTCTCACAGGACAGCAGGATGTTAGTCCTCACATATGGGTGAGGACTAACATCCTGCTATGGATGGAGCCCTACTACGGAAAACGTTTCTGTCAGAGTTTCCATAAAGCTTTGACTGACATGGCACACTGAGTGCACTGAGCATACTCAGCCTGCAATTATCCCTGTGATCACAGGTGTCTCCCCTCAGTCTCGTCTTATAGCAAAAAGCGCAAGTGAAACTAAAATAATAAAACTTATGTAGACCCAACTCCGCGGGGTGGTGGGTGGGTTTCATGAGGACTAATTTCCTGCTGTCCTGTGAGAACACCTGTTACAGGTAAGCAACATTTGCTTTCTCACAGGACAAGCAGGATGGTAGTCCTCACATATGGGTGAGTAAGGAGATGAGGATGCCCTAGAGTGCACCAAATGCACCCAAAGATGTGCAAAAGCCGCAACGACGGGGGTAGAATTTGGTAAGGAGGGCATCCTGAAACCCTTAACGGGTTGGAAGGAAAGATGTTGGGTAGTTAAACAGAAAAGAAGATGAGTGAACGGACTGGCCAAACATGGAAGCATGCCGGCCAGTCTTATCAAGCAATAATGGGCTGCGAAGGTATGGAGAGAGCTCCAGGTCACAGCCTTACAAATATGTACAAGCGGCACCGGCCGAAGGTGAGCTATTGAGGCTGGTATGGCCCTAACAGAGCATGGTTACACATGGTGTTGTAGTGAAATGCCTGCTTGTTGGTAGGAAAAAGAGATACAGTCAATTAGGAGGAAAAGGTCTGTTTGCCCACTGGAACTCACAGCTTGGCTTTTGCCACAGAAGGAAAGAGTTAGGTGTAATTCCTATGGAGTGTAGTGCGGTCTAGATAGAATGCAAATGCACTTTTACAATCCAAGGAGTGGAAAACCCTCTCACCCTGATGAGAGAGAGGTATTGGGAAAAAGTGGGCAGAGTATATTCTGAGTAAGGTGAGATGCTGCGTCTACCTTAAGAAGGATATGAAGTTGAATACGTAAGACCACCCGGTCAAGGAGGAATGCAGGATCGGGTGAGTATGTAACAAGGTGTAGAACTCACTGACCCTGTTGGCAGAAGTGATGACTACGAGGGAAAGAATTTCCCATGCCAGACTGTTAAGTGAAAGGAATGGAAAGCCTCGAACGGGGAATGTATGAGTCTTGTAAGCACTAAATATAGGCCCCATTCTGTAACCAGTAAAAATAGAGGTGGCTTAATCAGTGGATAACACATGGTAAGCTGACTCAGAAGGGGTTGAACAGTTAATCGGGTATCCCCACTCCCAAGTGGTACACCAATTGGAACCAAGGTGTACCCATGTGGAAGATGTCTGGGGAGCAGAATCCGAGGGAGTAAGAGAAAAGATTGGTGTAGAAAAAAAGGGGGTAATACCCTTTTGTATGCGCTATGTGGTAAATCATGCCATTTTGAATGGTAAGATTTATGTGTGGAAGGTTTTTGTGATGCTACCAGTACCTGAGAACATCAGTGAGTCCAAGATGGAGGCGGTCCAGAGAAGGGTGACCAAAAAGGTGGAAGGTCTTCATCGAATGACTTATGAGGAGAGATTGAAGAATCTAAATATGTACACCCTGGAGGAAAGGAGGAGCAGAGGTGATATGATACAGACTTTCAGATACTTGAAAGGTTTTAATGATCCAAAGACAACGACAAACCTTTTCCATAGGAAAAAAATCAGCAGAACCAGGGGTCACGATTTGAAGCTCCAGGGAGGAAGATTCAGAACCAATGTCAGGAAGTATTTCTTCTCGGAGAGGGTGGTGGATGCCTGGAATGCCCTTCCGAAGGAAGTGGTGAAGACCAGAACTGTGAAGGACTTCAAAGGGGCGTGGGATAAACACTGTGGATCCATAAAATCAAGAGGCCGTCAATAAAGAGTGGGTGGCTCGCCAGAATGACGGCTACTGCCTGGAGATAATACCCTTATTCAATAAACATACACATGGTTACTGTGACTCCAACATCGCTCTAAGCTACAACAGCAAGAGGAAATGTGGAAAAAAGGATTCGCACTCACAAAGTGGGGAGTAGCTGGCTTGTTACGGCGGTTACTACCCCAAACCAAATAAGCCTGATACTTCACTTTCAATGCATATCCAGCATAGCTCTCTGCTTCAACGGCAGGGGAGAAGAAAAACTGATACTTCACGCATATCCAGCATGGCTCTCTGCTTCAACGGCAGGGGAGAAGAAAAACTGATACTTCACGCATTTCCAACATAGCTCTCTGCTTCAACGGCAGGAGAGAAGAAAAAAGGATTTGCACTCACAAAGCGGGGAGTAGCTGGCTTGTTACGGCGGTTACTACCCCAAACCAAATAAGCCTGATACTTCACTTTCAATGCATATCCTGCTTCAACGGCAGGGGAGAAGAAAAACTGATACTTCACGCATATCCAGCATAGCTCTCTGCTTCAACAGCAGGGGAGAAGAAAAACTGATACTACACGCATATCCAGCATAGCTCCCTGCTTCAACGGCAGGGGAGAAGAAAAACAACCATTAAGGGCTGAATAACACAGTCTGGGTAAAACAAATAAGCATGGGTGTAGCTTGCTTATTGCGGCGGTTACTTCCCCTGCTACCCGTAACTAATCAAGCTTGATATTTCACTTGGTTGCAGCTCCATCACTGCTCTCTACATTAATGGTGGGGGTGGAAGGGAAATAGAACCAAAGAGCTAAGAGAAACAGATAAGTATGAGAAAAAAAATGTGAAGCTTGCTGGGCAGACTGGATGGGCCGTTTGGTCTTCTTCTGCCGTCATTTCTATGTTTCTATGTTTCTATGATATGAGCCTGACCTGTGAGAAGGCGAATTGGTTACTGGTGTGATAGCTTGAGAAGTATGGGAAAGCATACTGGTCTCGGCCAGGACGTGGGTCTGAGAAACAGTGAACCCCATCCTGGTGCAGCATAATAAGAGTGCTGGATATGAGAGGCATTGAAAGATACACATATAAGAGGTCTTTGTTGCAGCAAAGGCGTCCATGGGAACGCATTCGAGACATGTGTAGGGAGTAGAATCTGTCCACCGTATGGTTCGAATCAGACGCAGAGGGCAAGGTCGGTTGACCTCAGCGCTAAAAGATTTTTCTCGCTACACATGTAGTCTGAGACCATCCAAGAGGATGGAAACCTATATGGAGAAGGTCTGCTAGTGCGTTCAGTAAGTCTGTTAGATAAGTGGCTCGGGGATGCATGGAGTGAGCAAGGGCCAAGAGTAGAGCTGCGCAGCTTCCTAGCAGAGCAGCTAAGAGGTTGTGCCTGCTTGTGTGCTGGAAATACCACATTGTCACTATGCTGTCTGTCTGTATGCACAAAGGTTTGTTGCAGAGGCAGTATTGTAAGGCATAAAGGCATAACTCATGGCTCGAAGCTCCAGGAAGTTGATGTGAAACTCTGCATGGAGCGGAATAGACACATATTGGGTTGAGAAGATGTTAGTTCGAACTCTGCAATCCTGAGTAAATGAGAGCATGAGCAGGACCAGCCTAGGTTTTGGTTCTAGATCTGCAATATGGATCAGGGACGAAAGCGGTTGAACAGCTTAGATCCAATGATAATTGAAATTTCACTGAATCTTACTCATAGCAAATCTGGACCTATGAGTAAAGTGCATGGTGAAAAAATCCCGTGGCCCACCAATGAAAGAACTGAGGGGCTGAGGTTATGTTGTATGCGCACAGACATATAGGAATTTGTCAGAATGTCTGCGCGGTTGCTGGACAGGAAGTTCGTTGTGACTGTGGTGTCCAGAAGTGTTCTATATGGGATTTATGGTAGTTAACAACAATCCCAGGTAGTAGATTTATAGTGAGTTGTGAAGAAGATAGAGCTCCTTGCTTGGATTGACTGTTATGCAGCTGTCCATGCAAGGAAAAGCGTGAATGATGTTTTACTCTGTAGAGAAACAGCAGTCACTGCCAGTCATTTAATGAAACACCCAAGTTGCCGAAGCTGGAGCAACCGGCAGAGCTTGGGATTGTAATATTGTTGACTCACCAGGAAGCACATAGAAAGATTAGAGGAGAGAGGCAACCTACTTACTGCGGTATGGAAGAATGATGACAAGAGACACCATTTTACCTGTCCCTTCTGAAAAAAGTTGATATTTCTGAGGTCCAGGATGGGCGGAGAGTAACAACTTTCTGTTGAAAGAAAGAATAGTGAGATTAAAACTCCCCCTCCCCCCCCTCCCCTGCGCTTTGTAACGTCCGGGGGACTGTATCCTCAACCTTGGAACCAAGTGGGGTGGCCGCTCTGATATCCAGCAAGTTGAGAGACCAGGTCCAACTGGCGGGGCTGATGTAATCTAGATATCATGTAATCTCCCACGGGAGCGTGAGTGGTAAAAGTCATAAGAACATAAGAAAATGCCATACTGGGTCAGACCAAGGGTCCATCAAGCCCAGCATCCTGTTTCCAAAAGTGGCCAATCCAGGCCATAAGAACCTGGCAAGTACTCAAAAACTAAGTCTATTCAGGGGAGCTAGTACGAGGAGGGACGCGCAGAGAGACCAGAAGCGCGGCAGCAGCTGAAACGGCTCAGAGGGACGATTGGTGGAGGTTCCCTGAACAGACCCCGCTCACCTGATGACATCACCCGCAGCCTCAATATAATCCTGAGGTTAGCGGTGGTAAGCCGGGAGCTAGTACGAGGAGGGACGCGCAGAGAGACCAGAAGCGCGGCAGCAGCTGAAACGGCTCAGAGGGACGATTGGTGGAGGTTCCCTGAACAGCCCCCGCTCACCTGATGACATCACCCCGCAGCCTCAATATAATCCTGAGGTTAGCGGTGGTAAGCCGGGAGCTAGTACGAGGAGGGACGCGCAGAGACCAGAAGCGCGGCAGAAGCTGAAACGGCTCAGAGGGACGATTGGTGGAGGTTCCCTGAACAGCCCCCGCTCACCTGATGACATCACCCGCAGCCTCAATATAATCCTGAGGACAGCGGTGCGCAGACGCCGGCGCGCCGAAGCCGCGCGCCAAAGAGGCGCGCCCCTGGATGCGTTTTTGTATTTTGTTCTTTCGGTATCGGATTTTGTTTTTTGGCATTTTTTTTTTTTTTTTTGAATGGGAAAGAAAAGGAAGGTGAAGATGGCAGCTTCAACTCCAGTTCGTGGAACTGTATCCGGACCAATGGACCAACACCTCATGAGGAGGGTAAGTCAATCTATCCGGGAAGATATACCAGATATCTCCTTCTCTTCAGGGGCATCCGTTAGTCCCGCCATAGACCAGGCCCCCAACATGTCCCCCGGCGAAATGGGGGTCAGTAAGAATCCTGATACCCCAAATTTGGCCTCAAAATCGCCAGAAGCCGGAGGGAAGTCACTAGGGATGCAGGAAGGTGCTTCTGCTAATAATGAGAGGGGATTGCTACCGATAGGTAGCTTGACTGAAACAGAAAGTGATGTTGAACCACCGGATAACATTACCCTGGTTGACGTATGGAGGGTGGTCACAAAAATGGAAAGAATGCTTTCCCTTTCCATGGCTCATTCCACCAGTCTGGAATTGGAAACCAGGAAGTGCTTGGAGGACCATAATAAGAGAATTGTACAATTGGAAAGTGCTAGAGAAATATGTGATACCCAGATGACCACACTACAAGCTACAAGTACAGTATTTATGAAAGATTCATTAATGATTTTTAAAAAGATGGAGACTCTGGAAAATGTAACAAGGAAAAATAACTTAAGATTCTTGAACTTTCCCTGTATTAGGTTATTGTCAGCTCAAGAGCTATTTAAAAGATATGCAACAGAAATATTGGGAATAGTTAAAGATTTGTTAATATCAAAGATGTATTATTTACCAGTTAAAAAAAGAGAGGTAGTGACTTCAGAGGCTGGGTTTGATAGTTTGATACCAATCAGTCCCAACTTAACGGATTTTCTAGAATCGTCCAATGATAATATTCAAACTAGGGCTACATTATTAGTTACGTTTAGTCTGGAGAGTGAAAAAAATCTGGTTCTTCAGAACTATTTTAGAAACAAAGATGTTATGTATTGTGGTCAAAAAGTACAAGCGTTCCCAGATGTTTCCAAAGAGACCCAATTGAGAAGGAAACAGTTTTTAGATTTGAGACAGAAGGCTCTATCTATAGGGGCTACCTTTTAACTCAAATTTCCCTGCAAATGCTTAATTACTTTTCAAAGAAATAAATTTGTGTTTCTGGATCCTTCTCATTTGGAATCTTTTCTTCTAGATAAGGGTGGTTAAGCTAGGGCCACACTCCCAAGTATGGGGGAATACTGGTTATTGAAAGTAGGCATGCACCTAATAATCATAGCAATTATGAAAAATTCCTAAGTTATAGTTACTTATTTTGGCTCCCCTTAATGTGGGCTTGATATTGTTATTCACATAGGTAAAGTGATTGCTTGTTTTGAACATTTATGTTATATATTTTTCTTGTGAATCAATATGTCTTATTTCTTTTCTGTAAAATGATGAAGAAATTATAATAAACTATAAATTTAAAAAAAAAACAAAAAAAACTAAGTCTATTCAATGTTACCATTGCTAATGGCAGTGGCTATTCTCTAAGTGAACTTAATAGCAGGTAATGGACTTCTCCTCCAAGAACTTATCCAATCCTTTTTTAAACACAGCTATACTAACTGCACTAACCACATCCTCTGGCAACAAATTCTCCGATTAGTTTTAAATGTGCCCCATGCTAACTTCATGGAGTGCCCCCTAGTCTTTCTACTATCCGAAAGAGTAAACAACCGATTCACATCTACCCGTTCTAGACCTCTCATGATTTTAAACATCTCTATCATATCCCCCCTCAGCTGTCTCTTCTCAAAGCTGAAAAGTCCTAACCTCTTTAGTCTTTCCCTCATAGGGGAGCTGTTCCATTCCCCTTATTTTGGTAGCCCTTCTCCATCGCAATTATATCTTTTGTGAGATGCAGCGACCAGAATTGTACACAGTATTCAAGGTGCGGTCTCACCATGCAGCGATACAGAGGCATTATGACATTTTCCGTTTTATTCACCATTCCCTTTCTAATAATTCCCAACATTCTGTTTGCTTTTTTTGACTACCGCAGCACACTGAACCGACAATTTCAATGTGTTATCCACTATGACCTAGATCTCTTTCTTGGGTTGTAGCACCTACTATGGAACCCAACATTGTATAATTATAGCATGGGTTATTTTTCCCTATATGTATCACTTTGCACTTATCCACATTAAATTTCATCTGCCATTTGGATGCCCAATTTTCCAGTCTCACAAGGTCTTCCTGCAATTTATCACAATCTGCTTGTGATTTAAATACTCTGAACAATTTTGTGTCATCTGCAAATTTGATTATCTCACTCGTCGTATTTCTTTCCAGATCATTTATAAATATATTCAAAAGTAAGGGTCCCAATACAGATCCCTGAGGCACTCCACTGTCCAATCCCTTCCACTGAGAAAATGTTAAGATTACTTACCTGGTAATCTCCTTTTCCTTAGTGTATGCAGATGGACTCAAAACAAATGGGTATAGTGTGCTCGTGCTAGCAGTTGGAGACGGATCTGACGTCAGCACGGGTACACATACCCCCACAGGAAATGAAGCAATTCAGTAATCTTCCTTGCAAAGCTGTTATAGCAATATGTGTACTGACCGATCGATTAATCAACAGGATTACACTGACCAATTGATGGTAGCTGGAGACCGCCAGTGTTCTCAACCGGAAGGCGTTGACACCCGGCAGGGTGGAAGCCCTATTATAAGCAAAACATGGCTTACCGTGAGTCAGCGAATCCCCATGTATACCGGCAGCCGGGCGGGATGCTGAGTCCATCTGCATACACTAAGGAAAGGAGATTACCAGGTAAGTAATCTTAACATTTCCTAGCGTGTAGCAGATGGACTCAAAACAAATGGGATGTACAAAAGCTACTCCCGGACTGGGCGGGAGGCTGCCCGAGGACCGTGTAGGACCGCCCTCGCAAATGCGGAGTCCTCCCTGGCCTGAACATCCAGACGGTAGAATCTGGAGAAGGTATGGAGGGAGGACCACGTCGCCGCTTTACATATCTCTGCAGGCGACAGCAGCTTAGCTTCTGCCCAAGAGGCTGATTGTGCTCTGGTAGAATGAGCCTTGACCTGTAGAGGTGGTGGTTTTCTGCCTCTACGTAGGCTGCCTTGATAACTTCTTTAATCCAGTGAGCGATGGTCGGCCGTGAGGCCGCTTCCCCTTGCTTCTTCCCGCTGTGCAGGACGAACAGGTGGTCCGACTTTCATACTGCTTCAGACATTTCCAGGTATCTGGACAGCAGTCTGCCGATGTCGAGATGGCGTAACATTCGACCTTCTTCCGACTTCTTCAAACCTTCCGTGGTAGGCAAGGATATGGTTTGGTTGAGGTGAAAGTGTGAGACCACTTTGGGTAAAAAGGAAGGAACTGTACGAAGATGGATGGCCTCTGGAGTGATTCTGAGAAATGGATCACGACAGGATAGTGCTTGTAGCTCTGAGATGAGGCGTGCTGAACACACAGCCAGCAAGAACACCATGTTCAAGGTTAACAAACGGAGAGACAGGCCTCGAAGGGGCCTGAAGGCGGATCCCGCTAGAAATTCCAATACTAGGTTGAGGTTCCACAAGGGCACTGGCCACTTCAGTGGCGGGCGAATGTGTTTGACTCCTTTCAGGAAACGTGAAACGTCTGGGTGCTTGGCAATGGTAGTGCCATCACTCCTGGGACTGTAGCAAGACAGTGCTGCTACCTGAACCTTGATGGAGCTGAGGGACAAACCCTTCTGAAGTCCATCCTGCAGGAAGTCCAAAATGATAGGAATCGTTGCGGTATGCGAATTGGTGCTGTGAGAATCGCACCAGGCTTCAAAAATCCTCCAGATCCTGATATAAGTCAGTGATGTGGAGAACTTGCGTGCTCGGAGGAGTGTATCTATCACCGGCTCCGAGTATCCTCTTTTCTTCAGTCTAGCCCTCTCAATGGCCAGACTGTAAGAGAGAATTGAGCTGGATCCTCGTGGAGAATGGGGCCCTGCCGTAGCAAGTCCCGGTAATGAGGCAGAGGTAGAGGATTCCCTGCCAGTAGTCTTCTCATGTCTGCGTACCAGGGTCTTCTTGGCCACTCCGGGGCCACTAGAAGAACTAGACCTCTGTGTCGCTGAATCCTGTGAACAATGGCACCCAACATGGGCCATGGAGGAAATGCATAAAGCAGGATCCCCTGAGGCCACGGCTGTACCAGGGCATCGATCCCCTGAGCTCGAGGATCCCGCCTGCGGCTGAAATATCTGGGAACTTGAGCATTGGACCTGTCTGCTAATAGGTCCATGGCTGGCGTCCCCCAGTGATCCACAATTATCTGAAAGGCTGTGGGTGACAGCAGCCATTCTCCAGGGTTTAGGCTTTCTCTGCTGAGGAAGTCTGCCGCAGTGTTGTCCTTTCCGGCGATGTGTACGGCGGAGATGTCCTGAAGATTGGCTTCTGCCCAAATCATCAGGGGAGTTATTTCCAGGGACACTTGTTGGCTTCTGGTTCCGCCCTGTCGATTGACATATGCCACTGTGGTGGCGTTGTCTGACATCACTCTGACCGCTCTGTTGCGAAGTCTGTGGGCAAATCGCAGGCACGCTAGCCTGACTGCCCGTACCTCTAGTCGGTTGATATTCCACCTTGACTCCTCTCTGGTCCACCGTCCTTGGGCGGTGAGATCCTCGCAGTGCGCTCCCCATCCGTTCTGGCTGGCATCTGTGGTGAGCAGAATCCAGGTTGGGGAGGAATTCTTGACCCCCGGCTCAAGTGGCCGGGCCATTACCACCAGCGTAGTTGATTCCGCACTCTGGCTGGTAGAGGCAGGTGTATGGTGTAGTCCTGTGATCGTGGACTCCATCGAGATAGAAGGGCGCGTTGCAATGGTCTCATATGAGCCCGCGCCCATGGCACCACCTCCAGAGTGGATGCCATGAGGCCGAGGACTTGTAGATAATCCCGAGCTGTGGGCCGGCTGGCGCTCAGCAGGACCTGCAGATGATTCCGGAGTTTTGACTTTCTCTTGGAGGTCAGGCAGACCTTGTCTTCTTGGGTGTCGAATCGGACCCCTAGGTATTCCAGCAACTGGGATGGCTGTAGGGAACTCTTCTTTATGTTGACTACCCATCCTAGGCTTTCCAGAAGAGCTATAACTCTGTTGGTTGCCC
This sequence comes from Rhinatrema bivittatum, assembly GCF_901001135.1. NCBI lineage: Eukaryota > Metazoa > Chordata > Amphibia > Gymnophiona > Rhinatrematidae > Rhinatrema > Rhinatrema bivittatum. Next base: position 257,331,783 of record NC_042618.1, read on the forward strand.
GGTGACTCTCCTCCGGTGACTTTGCCCTGATCAGCCAATCGTCCAGGTAGGGATGGATGAGGATTCCTTACTTCCTGAGTGCTGCTGCCACTATTAATATTACCTTGGTAAAGATCCGCGGCGCGGTGGCTAACCCAAAGGGTAAAGCCCGGAACTGGAAGTGCTGATTTAGGACTTTGAAGCGTAAATAGCGCTGGTGATCCCGATGGATTGGGATATGCAGGTAGGCTTCTGACAGATCTAGGGAGGTGAGAAACTCCCCTGGCTGTACTGAATTCTTGACAAACCGTAGAGTTTCCATGCGAAAGCTGGGGACCAGTAGGTGTCGATTGACTGACTTGAGGTCCAGGACGGGCCTGAAGGTGCCCTCTTTCTTGGGTACTATGAAATAAATGGAATAATGCCCAGAAGTTACCTCTTCCGCAGGTACTGGGATTATGGCTTTTAGGGCCAGGAGCCTCTGTAAGGTCATTTCTAGTGCCACTGTCTTGAGTGGTAAACAAGGAGATTCCACAAACTTGTTCGGCGGAAGCCGAAAGAAATCCAGGTAATATCTTTCCCGGATGATGGCAAGGACCCACTGGACCGAAGTGATCTCGACCCATCTGCAGTAGAAGAGGGTTAGCCTGCCCCCTATGGCTGCTACCCTCGGATGGGTCGGCTGATTGTCATTGTGGGTTACGGCCGGGGCCAGAACCCGGGCCGGTTCTCTTCTTGGTGTGCTTAGCCCGAAAGGGCTGATTCCTGGCCTGAGAACGAGGTGCTTGATAGCGAGACCTGTAAGGGTTGAAGCGCTGTGAGTTTCTACCTCTAGATGGTCTAGAAACAGAACGCTGGCTCCTCCTTGACCTGTCTTCTGGTAGACGGGGTAACGGAGAGGCACCCCATTTAGTAGCCCAATTCTCAAGGTCGCTGCCGAACAGTAGTGAACCCTTAAAGGGCATTCTTGTGAGTAGAGAGTCTTGGAGGATGAGTCGGCTGCCCAACTGCGTAGCCAAAGCTGTCTTCTGGCTGCCACTGAGGAGGACACTCCCTTGGCTGCCGTATGGACGAGGTCGGAGGCTGCGTCTGTGAGAAATGCGAGCGCCGATTCCATGTCTTCTCCCAGGGTGTTGTTTCTTGCCTGTGATAAACAGGAGCACGTCACCACGGTGCAGCAAGTCGCGAATCGAACGGACATGGCTGCTACCTCAAAGGCTTGTTTCAGAATGGTGTCCATGCGTCGGTCATGCGCATCCTTGAGAGCCGCTCCCCCCTCCAATGGTGGTGCGTTTCACGATTGCATTAATTATGGCGTCTACCCTGGGGCACGCCAGCAATTCCTTGGATGTCGGATCTAGAGGGTACATGCCAGACAAGGCCCGACCCCCTTTGAATGAGGCCTCCGGTGCCTTCCATTCCAGCTCGTTTAGCTGCTGTGCTGCTTGTAGGAGGGGAATGTGGTGAGCCGTTTGGCGCAGGCCCTCTAGCAGAGGGTTCTGTACAGGGACCCCTGTGGGGTCCTGGCCCGGAATGGCCAGCTCCGATAAGCATTTTGAGACCAGGCCCGGTAGATCTTCTCTCCGAAAGAAGCGTCTCATGGTCCGATATGGTTCTATCTCAGAGGGAAGTTCATTCTCCTCGGGGGGCTCCTCACTTACCTGTGAATAATCCAAATCCCCATGATTGGGGCTGTCGGGTGGTGAGTTGCTGCGCCTAGGTCTCGAGGGTCCAGGGGCCGGATCAACCGGGACGGAAAGACCCATCCGAGGAGCAGACTGCATCTGGACAAAGGCGTAAATCCCCTTGAATAATTCCACCCAGGAAAGCGAAGCCAGATCTGGCCGCAGGGGTACCAGGTCTCTCGGAGTCCCTGGCTGCTCGCCGCGGCCTGCTAAGTTCGGTGTGGTCCCCGAGGAACCGCTGGGCTGGGAACGGTCTTGTCCTGGAACTGCCATGGCTTCCTCACATTGGGCACATAGGGAGTCTGCTTCCTCGCTCTGTGTGGCTCTAAGGTTGCATGTGGAGCAGAGGCTTAGAGCATTCATGCCTGATTCTGGGGGTGCCGACTCTGCGGACGCAGAGGCATTCTTATGCTCCATTTGCCTGAAATGCGGTGTCGTCCCACGATGTGCGCCTAACACGGGCACTGAACAGCATGCGCCTATAGCGGGCGTCTTAGAAACAGTGTGCCTATAGCGGGCGTCTTATAGACAGTGCGCCTATGAACGGGCATCTTATAAATGTGCGCCTATAAACGGGCGTCTTATAAATGTGCGCCTACAAACGGGCGTCTTAGAAACGTGCGCCTATAGCGGGCGTCTTAGAAACAGTGCGCCAATAAACGGGGCGTCTTATAAATGTGCGCCTATAAACGGGCGTCTTATAAACGTGCGCCTATAAATGGGCGTCTTATAAACGTGCACCTATAACGGGCGTCTTAGCATATCTGTGCGTATCCTAGTAGCGTGCGCTAACAATGTGCGCCTATCGCGTGCGCTAACCACGTGCGCCTATCGCGTGCGCTAACAACGTGCGCGAACAACGGGCGTTTAGCAAGCAAAAGCGCTTAATTTGAAAATAGAAGTAGGCAGGCAAAAATGGTGACCTCCCAGGTGGGCGGCCTCGTAGGCAGCCCCAGTCAGTCCACACTTCCTCTGAGACCAAGTAAAGATGTACGCCTTACTTTGTCTTTGGCGCTTCCTGGCTGCGACCTGGGCGGTCTCCGGCTGCGGGGGGAGAGGGGAATACCTTCACCGCCGCGCTTAAGGAAGTGCACCCGCTGCCTCTAGGCCTCGCCCGAACCGCTCGGGGGCCAAGTCCACGCCGGGACCGAGGCTGCCTCTAAGCCGCGCCCGAACCGCTCGGGGGCCAAGCCGCGCCCGAGCCCTTCTCACTCGGGGGCTGGGTCCCTGCCGCAAACCGGCCACCAGACCGAGGCTTCTACCTCCAACGGACCACGGAAGTCAGCTCGGGAAACTCAACTGGGTGAGTGACCGCCTGGTATCACCACAGGAGTGCGGGGCTGGACTTCAGTAGATTTCTTCTATGAATTTAGTCGATAGAATTTGGAAGCACGCTCATCGAGCGTGGGTAGCTCCAAACTGCTTTGGAGATGGAAATTACTGAATTGCTTCACTTCCTGTGGGGGTATATGTACCCATGCTGACGTCAGATCCGTCTCCAACTGCTAGCACGAGCACACTATACCTATTTGTTTTGAGTCCATCTGCTACACGCTAGGAAATTGTCCATTTAATCCTACTCTCTGTTTCCTGTCTTTTAGCCAGTTTGCAATCCACGAAAGGACATCGCCACCTATCCCATGACTTTTTACTTTTCCTAGAAGCCTCTCATGAGGAACTTTGTCAAATGCCTTCTGAAAATCTAAGTATACTACATCTACCGGTTCACCTTTATCCACCTGTTTATTAACTCCTTCAAAAAAGTGAACCAGATTTGTGAGGCAAGACTTGCCCTGGGTAAGCAATGCTGACTTTGTTCCATTAAACCATGTCTTTCTATATGTTCTGTGATTTTGATGTTTAGAACACTTTCCACTATTTTTCCTGGCACTGAAGTCAGGCTAACCGGTCTGTAGTTTCCCGGATCGCCCCTGGAGCCCTTTTTAAATATTGGGGTTACATTTGCTATCCTCCAGTCTTCAGGTACAATGGATGATTTTAATGATAGGTTACAAATTTTTACTAATAGGTCTGAAATTTCATTTTTTAGTTCCTTCAGAACTCTGGGGTGTATACCATCCGGTCCAGGTGATTTACTACTCTTCAGTTTGTCAATCAGGCCTACCACATCTTCTAGGTTCACAGTGATTTGATTCAGTCCATCTGAATCATTACCCATGAAAACCTTCTCCATTACGGATACCTCTCCAACATCCTCTTCAGTACACACCGAAGCAAAGAAATCATTTAATCTTTCTGCGATGGCCTTCTCTTCTCTAAGTGCCCCTTTAACCCCTCGATCATCTAACGGTCCAACTGACTCCCTCACAGGCTTTCTGCTGCGGATATATTTTTAAAAGTTTTTACTGTGAGTTTTTGCCTCTACGGCCAAATTCTTTTCAAATTCTCTCTTAGCCTGTCTTATCCATGTCTTACATTTAACTTGCCAACGTTTATGTTTTATCCTATTTTCTTCTGTTGGATCCTTCTTCCAATTTTTGAATGAAGATCTTTTGGCTAAAATAGCTTCTTTCACCTCTCCTTTTAACCATGCCGGTAATCATTTTGCCTTCTTTCCACCTTTCTTAATGTGTGGAATATTTGGTCTTCTTCTGCCGTCATTTCTATGTTTCTATGGACTGTGCTTCTAGAATGGTATTTTTTAATAATGACCACACCTCTTGGACATTTTTTACTTTTGTTGTAGCTGCTCCTTTCAGTTTTTTTCTAACAATTTTTCTGATTTTATCAAAGTTTCCCTTTTGAAAGTTTAGCACGAGAGCCTTGGATTTGCACACTGTTCCTCTTCCAGTCATTAAATCAAATTTGATCATATTATGATCACTATTGCCAAGCGGCCCCACCACCGTTACCTCTCTCACCAAGTCCTGTGCTCCACTGAGAATTATATCTAAAACTGCTCCCTCTCTCGTCGGTTCCTGAACCAATTGCTCCATAAAGCTATCATTTATTCCATCCAGGAACGTTATCTCTCTAGCGTGTCCCGATGATACATTTACCCAGTCAATATTGGGGTAATTGAAGTCTCCCATTATTACCGCACTACCAATTTGGTTAGCTTCCCTAATTTCTCTTAGCATTTCACTGTCCGTCTCACCATCTTGACCAGGTGGATGGTAGTATACTCCTATCACTATAGTCTTCCCCAACACACAAGGGATTTCTACCCATAAAGATTAAATTTTATATTTAGTCTCATGCAGGATGTTTATCCTGTTGGACTCTATGCCATCCCGGACATAAAGCGCCACACCTCTTCCCGGGTGCTCCTCTCTGTCATTGTGATATAATTTGTACCCCGGTATAGCAATGTCCCATTGGTTATCCTCTTTCCACCATGTCTCTGAATTGCCAATTAAGTCTATGTCATCATTCACTGCTATACATTCTAATTCTCCCATCTTACTTCTTAGACTTCTGGCATTAGCATACAAATATTTCAAAGTTTGTTTTTTGTATTTTCATTCTGCTTTTTAATTGATAGGGATAAGTTAGAATTTTTTAGCTCAGGTGAGTTTTTATTTACAGGCACTTGGACTATTTTTCTAATTATTAGAACCTCACTGTCGGGATGCCCTAATTCTAATGCATCATTAGTATCCTTTGAAGATACCTCTCTCTGAACCATGCGCTGCTGAGCGACTGTCGGCTTTCCCCTTTGTTCTAGTTTAAAAGCTGCTCTCTCTCCTTTTTAAAGGTTAGCGCCAGCAGACTAGTTCCACCCTGGTTAAGGTGGAGCCCATCCCTTCGGAAGAGACTCTCCCTTCCCCAAAAGGTTCCCCAGTTCCTAACAAAACTGAATCCCTCTTCCTTGCACCATCGTCTCATCCACGCATTGAGACTCCGGAGATCTGCCTGCCTCTGGTGACCTGCACGTGGAACAGGGAGCATTTCAGAGAATGCTACCCTGGAGGTTCTGGATTTAAGCTTTCTACCTAAGAGCCTAAATTTGGCTTCCAGAACCTCGCTCCCACATTTTCCTATGTCGTTGGTGCCCACATGTACCACGACAGCCGACTCCTCCCCAGCACTATCTAAAATCCTATCTAGGTGACGTGTGAGGTCCGCCACCTTCGCACCAGGTAAGCATGTTACCAGGCGATCCTCACACCCACCAGCCACCCAGCTATCTACATTCCTAATAATCGAATCACCAACTATGACGGCCGACCTAACCCTTCCCTCCTGGGCAGTAGGCCTTGGGAAGATACCCTCAGTGCAAAAGGACAATGCATCACCTGGAGAGCAGGTCCTTGCTACAGGATCCTTTCCTGCTGCATCTGGTTGATGCTCTCCCATCATGAGACCTTCTTCCTCCAAGGCAGCACCAGGGCTGCCAGTCTGAAGTTTGGACTTGACTACTATGTCCCTGAAGGTCTCATCTATATACCTCTCTGTCTGCCCCAGCTCCTCCAGGTCTGCCACTCTAGCCTCCAGAGATCGGACTTGTTCTCTGAGAGCCAGGAGCTCTTTGCATCGCAAGCACATGTACAACTTCTCACCGGTGGGTAAAAAATCATACATGTGACACTCTATGCAAAAGACTGGGAAGCCCCCCTCTTGCTGCTGGACTGCTGCCTTCATCTCAATTTTGATCAGTACCTTGTTAAGTTTTAGGTTGCTATGGGAGTAGGAATGTGTCTAACGTCCTTTAAATGTATTAGTGAATTCACTACGTGTCTGGTAGTGGCTTACCGGGGTCTGATCGAATTCTCAATAAAGTTTTTGTTGATTTTATTTTTTTTTTTTGTGAAAGTGGCACCTGCCTATAAATTAAGGGATGAACTAGGGGTGGGTGGGCGAAGGGTGGGAGGGTTGGGAAATCCAAACAATCTAACTTCAGTTAGTCAGCCAGAGTGACTCACTGCTCTCTTGATTAACAAATGTTGGTCCCTATTCAAACCCAATCACAGTACCTCAACACCTTTCCAAGGTGAGTAACTGAGCTGAACTATTCAACTTTTTTACTTAGGTATACACTACTCCTAGCTTATTTCTAGCTTCTGGCTACTTTTTGGGTTTGTTTGTTTTTTTTGTGGGGGTTTTTTTTCCAATACAAACACTCAGTTTGTATTAAATACAAACAGTTCTTTAAAAGTCTGCAGAACACTCAGTTCTGCAGACTTTTAAAAATAAACATACTACCTACTGCTTACTATCTACCTTATTGACTGACTATTTAAAAATACAAACAATCTAACTTGTTTATTCACTGCCTTTCTGACTATTAAAGGCACAAACACACTAAATAATATTCCCAAATAGTTAACTTTGCCCCAATACTTTTAAAAAAGGCAATGTCCCAAGCAAAAACGTACTGATTCCTTTCAGCCACCAGCAAGGTGATCCTCTCCTCTCAGTCTTACCCGCATTTCTGTGTGCTTTACAAGAAAACGTCGAGACCTCTCGCCAGGCCTCGAGGTGGATTTGCAATAGAGGCAGAGTTTGCTGGATCTTGTGTTTAGCAGATCAGCGAATGCATCTGGGATTTCGGTCCTTAATTAGGAACCAGAAGAAAGAGTACTAATCAGTACAGAGTCCCGTTGCTGACAACGGGAGGATGACCTGATGCAATCCCAAATGTTTGGTAGAGAGGTTCTCTTGGTATTGTGTCCGACATAGCTGGCAACAGCGATATGTGACATTAATATGGTTCTTGGAAGATAAGACAACCTAGAACCTTTTGAACCATATGGCCCGATTTAGAGAACAGGTCTCAATGGGATTGTCGCTGAAGCGGGATTAGAGTACTTACCAACTGTCGTGGATCGCAGTAGGACAAGCCAGTGAAGATCGATGGCTCCATGGATTTCAGGAGGTATCAAGGGACAGCCTGAAGGACGTAAACGTCTGACTCAACTCTGTAACCTGGTATGGTGGCACAGGTACAAAGGAGACAGGCTGAGCGTGTCTGGCGCTACCACAGTAATTTGTGGAGGGTCAGAACCCCGCACAGGTGTCGATGGGGAACGCCTCAGGTACAGGGGAGCCATTATGACTCATGAACCCGGCCCTCTTTGCAGCGGCTCGACATATCGTAACGCCAGTGCACAATTCCTTGGAACTTGGTCCAGTCATTCTGCAGCACTGAGGACTGCCAGCACTGTGTGGAACAGTGGCGGTGGCAGTAGCGATGTTGCTCAGCCTGGGCATTCTCCAGCACCGAGTAGGATAGCACCGATGTCTTGGATGTCGAATGATGATGGACTGTCAGCATGCCTGCACTGTTCCTGGCACTATGTAGTGTCATAGGCTGATACGGGGCTTTAGTTAAGAACCCAAAGCATGGAGCAGTGTTTAGGTGAGGGCATTGCGTGTAGGTGCTATGTCAGTATTGACGGTATCGATGGAGGCATAGAAGCGGCCTCGAGGGTATCGTCAAAAATATAGATGAAAAAACGTCGATAGACCAGGCAGAGCAACGATAACAGTGACGGAGGCACTGACGGCATCGGCGTAGGTATCGATGGAAACGATGTGGCATCGAAGAATCGAATAGACATCGATGGCATTGGGAAATTGATACCGGCATCGATGGAATCGATGGTCGCATCGACAGGAACGACGAGGGCGTCGACGTCGACCAGGGTGTCGACGGCGTTGATGGCATTGACCCGGGTATCAATGGAACTGACCTGGGCATCGATGGCATCGACAACACCAAGGTGTGCATTGATGGCTTCCACCCGGGCATCGATGACATCGATGGAAAAATTAGCACCATGGATGAAAACATTGATGGCACTGAAAGAATCGATGCGGGGTTCGATGGCATCGATGGACTGCAAGGGGAGGGGTGTCGATGGCATCGAAGAAAGCAGGACAGCCTGGATGGGGGTACAGACGGTAGCGATGGGGGCATCGACTGCACGAAGATACCGAGTTATGAATTTGACAGAGGCCCTGGCGGCAACAATAACCGTGGAAGTCCCTATCCCACTAGCGCTAATAACCAGGCAGAGGGTCACAAGAGGACACTTGCAGGCTATGTGAGGCTAACTGTGAAAACATAGGGAGAGGTAAGGCCGCAATTCGGTTGGTAGGCCAGGGAACCATAGTGAGGCGACAGGAACCGACCGAAAAACAGGGCATAGTACTCACCGAGCGTCGATTAAATGTACGTGAAGGGAGACCCGTGCAAGGAAAAAGTGTTTGTGAAGTAAAAGTTTAAGTGTTTCCGTAAGGAAAAATTGTGAGAATTTCTCACAGAGCTCCTAACCGCTATTCGTACCGCAGAGCGGAAAAAAGAAGACTGAGGGGAGACACCTGTGGTCACAGGGATAATTGCAGGCTGAGCATGCTCAGTGCACTCAGTGTGCCAGTGTCAGTCAAAGATTTATAGAAACTTTGACAGAAAGATTTTCCGTAACAGGGCTCCGTCCACTGACGTCACCCATATGTGAGGACTACCATCCTGCTTGTCCTGTGAGAATGAGTTTTTCTGCTGTCGTGTTTGTTTGTTTTTTGGCACTTGGCCAAACTATTGCTTGCTTGTAGATCAGATAGGCGAAGAGGTCAGGTGATCAGTCTGCACCCATACAAGCTTCATGATGGTAGCTATTCTGAAGCTTCTCTGTCTTGTGTCATATCTTACAACTTTTCTGAGTATGTTTCAAACACTCACAGGTGATGTCATCCATACCTATCAGGGGTCATATGTAGCATGCTTTCTTGACAGTCATTGTAACTTTCCGCCTAGGATTTGTTTTGGCTTTGTGAAATGTCTCCCATTGTTTTGGTAAAATAGGAAAGGTGTGTAGACTTGAAGGAGCTATAGATAGTTATTGACAGTTCTCAGCAGTTTCAGCAAATATAATGATCTTTTTTTTTTTTTCACTAGCATCAGCATAAAGTATATAGGTTACATCTTTAAATCTGTCCCCATATGATTTAGAACGAACACCACTGACCATTTTAATAGCAACCCTCTTGTTGTACTTTGGACACTGAGGCATGGGCCCTTGGTTGCTGCAAGATATGCCACCTCCCACAGGGCGGAGCCCTGCGGGGACTTGCAGCGATAGGCTAGCTCTGAGCAGAGATGGACACAGAGAAGTATAGTTTTTATTATACTGCAATGTAGATGGTGACCCGAGGAACGGGTAATGATCCCAGCCAGAAGAGGAGATGTCTGATGGCAATGTTCCGTTCAGAGGGCTACAAGGTGGAAAAGGCAGTTCCACAGTCTCACCAGGACCCGTGAGGGAAAGGGAAAGGTAGTGGCCACAAAGCTGGGTAGGCCGAAAACCCAGGCCTAGATGGAAAGGCCAGTGAGAGTAGATCCGGTAGTGGTCCGCGTTGTGGGGTAGGCCGAGGATCTGAGAAGAGAGGTGAGACAATGCAGAGACAGAACTAGAGTGCTAGTACTCACTCTGATACTGGCAGTTGTAGAAGCAGAGATCCCCCGAGGAAAAGAAAATATTTCCTAAAGGTAATCAGTAGGTATAAAGCAGTGTCATACATTAAACCGATCCGAAGACTGGGGTACTATGTGCATGCCCGGTCAGAAAATCCCTGAGCTGTTCAGGTTCAAAAAACACAAAATTATTATTTAAGTATCTAACACAACACTTGCTAGGGTATTTTAATACAAAGCGGGCACCTAAACTTAGTACCCTCTCTCTCATCTAAAGAAAATCTTTCCTACGGTTTTGTGTTATTTTAACAACATCAGGGTATATCCATATTTTTGCACCATAAAACAGGGCTTGTCTGAACTTAAGAAACATTTTCAAAATATGATTACGGTCTGAGATAAAGGCAAACGAGACCAACATAGCCTTCCTCTCTTTAACTTTATTTTCTTTTCCTTTTTTCGCTCCTAAATACCACTTGCCCCCGAATGCTTATATTTAGGTTAATATACTCTAGCATTATTATATATTTGTATAAACATGTGATTTGTAAACTATATGGGGTATTATTACCGTGTTTCTTGAGAATAAATGCATGTAATAAATGTAAAATTTGAAAATTAAAAATTAAAAAAAAAAAAAAAAGATCCCCCGAGGAGCGGAGGTCCGGGACAAAATAAGGCCCCCGAGGAGCGGGGGAATTCTTGAAGGTGGTAGGCAACCCCGGAGGGTAGACAGAAGCGAGACAAGGCTCCCGAAGAGCGGATACCTTAAGCGTCCTAGCTGGAAGCAGATAATCCCGGAGGGTGTAGAGGAGCGAGGCAAGGCCCCCGAGGAGCGAGTACCTAAGACGTCCAAGAGCGAGAGTACACAGAGTGGAGGCGTCTCGTAGCGAGGAGAGATCAGCATGGAGGATTCCTTGCTAACTTGTATCTGTATTCATGAACCGAGATTAAATACCAGTGCTTGTGACATCTTGCAGTGGGGACGCCCCCGAGGTTCCCACCATGACGGATGTAAGGACGGGCTGCGCACGTGTGCCCTAGGTGACTCAGGGAGAAAGATGGCGAACGCAATCGACCATGCCGGACTGGGAACGCCGAAGGGGTCGGTGTGGAGAAGCAGAGGCAGCCATCTTCCCAAACTGAGCTGAATCAGGTAGAGGGTGCAGCCGTCTGCGACCGATGGGCGCAACAGTACCCCCTTCCATGGGCCCCCCCCCCCCCAGGGGGTTTCGGCTTTCGAGGATGAGACTGATGGAAGCGACAAATGATATTGGTCATGGGCTCCCAGGAGTTTTCCTCCGGTCCATATCCCTTCCAGGAGATAAGGTACTCCCAACGTCTACCTCTTTTGCGTACATCCAGGATGTCATCAACAGTATACGCGATATCTTCTTCAGCATCAAGTGGTGCCGGCTCTGGAGCTTTGCTGGAAAATTCAGACAGGACGAGAGGTTTCAGTAGTGCCACATGAAAGGCATTATGAAACTTCATGGATGGTAGTAGCTTCAAACTATAGGTCAAGTTCCCAAGGCGTCAGAGGACAGCAAAAGGTCCAATGTACCGTGGAGCGAAGCATGCAGAGGGCAGCTTTAAATGGAGGAACTTTGTTCTAAGCCATACCTTGTCCCCAGGCTGAAATTGAGGTGCCTTCCT